>NW_005356259.1:5048930-5069708 GCF_000412655.1 Myotis brandtii
CCCCCTCCCCCGCTGGCCTGGTCCCCCCTAACTGCCCTCCTCTCCTGGTCTGATGCCCCTAAACACCTCTGCCTCAGCCCTGCCAAAGCCCCTCAACCATGGCTTTGTCCTGAAGGTCTCCTAGAAGGTCTCCCGGTCTAATTAGCATATTACCCTTTTATTAGTATAGATAGAGGCCTGGTGCATGGGTGGGGACCAGCTGGTCTGCCCTGAGGGGAGTCCTGGATCAGGATGGGGGTCCCTGGTGGGGGGTGTGGCTGGCCTAGGCAAGGGGCTGAGGGCCGTTTGGGGGCAGTTTGCAGGCCAGCCAAGCCTCTGGCTTTGTCCAGAAGGACGTCTGGAAGGTCTCCAAAAGGTTTCCTGGTCTAATTAGCATATTACTCTTTTATTAGTATAGATCAGTGATGGCGAACCTTTTGAGCTCGGCGTGTCAGCATTTTGAAAAACCCTAACTTAACTCTGGTGCCGTGTCACATATAGAAATTTTTTGATATTTGCAACTATAGTAAAACAAAGACTTATATTTTTGATATTTATTTTATATATTTAAATGCCATTTAACAAAGAAAAATCAACCAAAAAAATGAGTTCGTGTGTCACCTCTGACACACGTGTCATAGGTTTGCCATCACTGGTATAGATTATATGGTAGTTCTTTTCTCTCCTAATAGAATAAGTTTTCTTTTGTGAAAATGACAGTGTAATTATGGTTTTCAGTAGTTTTGCTATGAACAACATGAATGGATATTAGGCTCCTGATTAGAAAAAAAATTGTCTTGTTTTGATCTCACCAGTGAAAAGGTTCATAACTTTTGGCAGAGACTAGAATGACAATCTACAAACCAACGTAAAAAAAAAAGCTTCACTAATACCCCTGGGGCCACAGTGTGGAGCATACTATAGAAGCCATAGGTGACCATCCTATAGGTGACCATAAGCTTGAACATGCAGCCTGAGCCAGCGATATGCTGTCATTCCTCTGGGATTCCATGAAAATTTTTATATGACCTTATTACAATGTTTCACACATTGCACTTTAAAGATCCCATTGCAATATCTCTGTTAACTTTATTCTTAGCACCAAATATAGCTCCGAACCAGAGAAGGGACTCAACAAACATTTGGTGACTGCAGGTATCACAATGTGGAAAATAAGCTCGAAGGCTTTGGGGACGCATGCCTTCTGTTTGGAGACTAACTTTGCCACTCTCTAGCCATGCCACCTTCACCAGCTATTTAATCTAAACCTCCATTTCTCTGTAAAATGGGAATAATTACAAGACTTTCTCTGTAGAGTGACTGTGAGCATTTATGAAAGTGATACATGTAAAATGGTTAGCGTTATGTCTTACACAGTGAGTGCTGTATCCATTTCCTCTCCCCCCATTATAATAAGTATATTCTACTGATGAGTAGAAAAAGCATCTGCATTTTTTCACTCTGTGCTACAAGGTATTATTCTTCGGAAGAGCTGGATTCAAAATATTCAGTTCACTGAACACCTTTCTTGCGTGTTATCAATATAGAGACTGTTTGATACAATATCTTTATGTAAAGTGGAAGTGTATACAAATAGATGAGTATATAATATCAAATTTTAAGCGCATGAATATGTACAATTTATGGGGCCCTTTACCTACCTATTCCATTGATCACATGTAACATGTGTAAAACTTATGTAACTAACAGTACTCTAGACATTTTCTCCATATTTTCCCCATATTCTTGTAAAGTAGAATGAGATCTGTATCGATGGAAAACTATAGGTACGAAACCTACGTGCAACAACAACAAAATTACCTATTCTAAGAGAGCATATCTTCAATGTTCTCACCACACAAAAAATTTAATTATGTGAGGTGATGTATGTGTTAACTAACCTTATTTTGGCCATCGTTTGGCAATGTAGACATGTATCAAATCAGCATATTTTACACATTAACCATGCAAAATGCTATATGTCAATATATCTCAGCAAAACTCAGGGGAAAGGAACACTAATTTTAACAGCATGCTAACAAATAAGTGAATGAATTAATTTAATATTTGAATAATATTTAGAAAAATGCTTGGTCCACTGTGTTTACTATTTATTATTATTAAACTCATTTAAAGTAATGCTTCCAGTTGAAAAGCACAGATGGTTAAATGTTTTCTCACAGATTAGAATTTATTACTTTCTAAAAAAAAAAAAGAGCACAAACAAGGCTAAATAAAGGTAGGCTTTTTCTTACAAGAAACAAATGACAAAAAGAATATAAAACAATGTAATCATTTAATGGAGCTGCTACTGGTTCTGCCAAGAGTCCACTTAAACAATCCCATTAGCTTCTAAAAACATTATATTTGGCATTTATCTTTCCTTCAACTTCACAGAATTTAGGCTTTTTAAATAATAAAGAAAATCACATTCAATTAATATGAAGTATTGTCACAAAGTGGCTGCTATGTTCTTGATTGATTGCATTCTGTACTTTGTCAGTATTCTTTCCTCACTGCAAATTTACAATTTGGTTATAAAAAGTAAAGGTAGGTGTTTACCTTTTAAGATGCCTCAGGTAGAAGAATAACAAACAATTGAGACACAGATTGAAGCTGTTAGTGTTCATTTTTAGGATGTTTTCTATTTCTGTGCCCTCACATTGGCAAAACTTAATTCAAGATAATTTTACATTTTTCCCTTTTTCACAGTAGATGAGACTCTCAATACTGCCATTTGCATAGGCTTTTCAGATCATAGAAGTTTGGAATTTTTAACCACAGGGATTCTAATTCACATTTGTCCCCTAAATTTACATTTTTTAATGTCCATGTTTAGCTATACAGGACTGATGTGATTAACAGATATGTGGGGTTAATAAATGCCCCAGGCAACTATTTTTGTCTTATTTTACCTCCACAAAACTTACAAGTGGTTAAAAAAGAAGCAATTAAGAGTGCTTGCATGACCAGAAATTGTCTCCTTTCATCTGCTTCTGCACTCTCCTGTCCTTGGGCTTCCCAATGCTAAAGGCTGTTGGTGCTTCATTTGCCAGAGATTAAACCCCAAAACCAAACCAGCATACTCCCAGCACCAGGTCTGAACCCACATTTTGTGCTTTATTCTATCTCCCCACCTCCCCCCCGCCATGTGATAGTGAAGTGGTGGGCGGGAGATCAGAGAGGTGGGTGCATCGCTTTCATAGATCACGACCTTAGTCAAGCTGAGCATGGCTCTTCCCACACACTGCGGGTCGACTGCATCATGGACAGGCTCAGTCAATGCATATAAACAACATTTGATATGAGGGAGAGAAGCTCAAAACTGCACAGAAAAAAAGAGAATATTTTATTTAAAACTGATCTTATAGTGAAGTCAGTTCTCCATTTACCCATCACTCAAGTTTCAAATGACCCAGACACATAAGCAATGATATCTCCTGTCCTCACAAACTGAAACACACACACACACACACACACACACACACACACACACACACACAGTCAGAAACCGAGCATCCTTGATTCTGACCTCATGGGAACTGCTGCAGAATAAAACATGGAGCTTTCAAAGAACCTCTGGTTTGATAAGTCATATTAGGAGAGAAGCTACAATCAGCAAGAACAGCAAAGGAGAGTTGATCCCAGAGCTGAAGCACTGGGCTGTCTAAATAAGCCCAGATAATCCGGAACCACTTCCACACGCCGCCTAAAGAGGCCACTGCATGCTGTAAACTGTTCAGAATTTTACCAAGTTGAAATGTGTGTGCTGTAACAAGTGCCTCTCTCTCTGAAAAGCTCTGGAATTAGTAGACATCCATGCACAGAGTAGTGGGAATTATTTCATTGCAGCCGTTGCTTGTCTTCTAGGAGTCACCTGAGAACGAAGGCTCGCCTGAGGAGAGCTAAATGTTGCCTGTGTGCCAGGGAATGCATGGCATGGAACTCAAGGTTATGCTGGAGCTGAATGTGTCCAGCGAATCGTGAGGTCTGGGAGAGACCTGGGGGAAGAGTGGCACCAAGTGCATCTGCAAGTAGAAATGCTTCCTCTTAGCCTGGAACAGTGGTTGGCAAACTGCGGCTCGCGAGCCACATGTGGCTCTTTGGCCCCTTGAGTGTGGCCACGAAGTTTCAATCACACTGTGGTATTTTGTGGAAGAGCCACACTCAAGGGGCCGCAATTTGCTGACCACTGGCCTGGAAGATTATTTGAAATGACAATTGTTAAGTTTTAAGAAGATGGCAAAGACAGTATTAGGTTTGATTGCAACACTTACAATTAATTTAATATCATATCAGTACTTTTCTTAAAAAAAAATGCAGAGCTTAGAAATTTACTTTTGGGGGATCTACTTGGTAGCTCAGCAACATTATGGAGCTGCATCTACCATACATTAAAACAAAATAACTTAAAGTTGTTAATCTTCTTAAGCATTTTAATAAAACATTCTCTTAGCTATTACTTTATCGCATTAAAAACAATCAGTTTTTTAAAAATTATTGTCCTTATTACATATAAATTCTGAAAATCTGAAATGAATTTCATAATTTTTCTTTGGCTTGTAGGGTTCCTTGGGAGGGAGAGAGTGAACAAAAGTAATTCCCTCCCCTCATTTTACTTATATATTTAAGCATTAAAAATATAGACAGCCACAGTGCATACCTAAATTATCAAATGGCTGCTTTTTAGTCAAGGATAATTTCTATAACTTCCCATAGAGTAAAAGTAAATTTAAATGTTATTATTTTAAAATTAGAAAATAATTTCTATGCATTACTCTGTATAAGAAATGTTGGTTGTTAACAAATGTTATACCACCTATACCTGGGAAGAGCTGACATTCATGAAGCACCTGCCATCTACCCAGCCCTGAACTGTGATATTTCTTTTTTTAAAATACATTTTTATTGATTTCAGAGAGGAAGGGAGAGAGAGAAATAGAAACATCAATGATTAGAGAGAATCACTGATCGGCTGCCTCCTACACGCCCCCTACTGGGGATCGAGCCCACAACTGGGGCATGTGCCCTTGACTGTAATAGAGCCCCTCAGTCTGCAGGCCAACGCTCTATCCACTGAGCAAAACCAGCTAGGGCTGAGCTGTGTTATTTCATTTTATACAGCTCCCCTGTGAACAGGTATACAGCATAAAACCAGGTACAGCAAGGTTTTTGTGGTAGATAATACACAGCCATACAATAGTGTAATATTCTTGTCACTTTACATCAAGGGCAACCAGACGCAGAAACAAAGGACTTAACCTCATTTAACAGTTTTTGAGTAAAATCAGTATCTGATTGCAATGAACAGTTTAAATGATGAAGGTCATATTTATAATGGTAAAGTTAAAAAAAAGACAGCTTATACTGGAGCGTTCATCAAAGACTCTTAAAGTTCCTACATAAACAACCTTTAAAATGTATTATCTCCTTACTACCATGCAATAAGTGTTAGAAGTAAATGAGAAAACTAATTACAAAAGAGAAAAGGCAGCTATCATGCAAGAGATGAATAAAAGTATTTAAAAAATCATTTAAGGTTAAGTAAGTTCCTTTAAATATATTATTTTGTAATTAAGTAATTATTTAAATAGGAGGAAGATAGCAACTCTTTGAGGTCAGTACTCCTGAAAGTGATATGTTTATATTATTTAAAAATATGTTCTTCATAAATGAATCCTCCTAACCTGTAAACACACACACACACATACACACATACACACACACACACACACACACACACACACAATACCCAATACAAGAATAACATTACAAATTCATATGTGTATGTCAAGTCACTATGTACACATTAAACTTACACAATGCTATATTCCAACTCTATCTCAATAAAACTAAAAGAAAAAATACAGAAATGAACCGTTCACGCCCTAGGCTTCCTCCCAGAGGAAAGCTCATTGAGCTACTCCTGCTTCTAGGATTGGATCGTTAATTGGCTGAATTAAATGCATGTCATGTCATCTTTCATTGGCTCCTCACAGAATCTCTGCCCCATATGTTCTGACAGAAAAAGAAAAAAAACCTGTTGGTGCAGACTTGCCCTATATTCAACTCCCAGGAATGCAGTTACCTGAACAGCAGTCCCTCTGCCCCTGCCCAGGCCTGGCGCTTGCTTACAGGAGCGAGGTTTGAAGCAGACTGCAGCACCAGGTCAAGCTCCATGGCACTGCCAGGCTGGGAAAACCAAACTGATGACATGTCTAAAGCTAACGAACAGTGACTTTTGTGGCACCCTTCTGTGGTAGGAAACAAACTACTCGGGAGAATTTATATGGGTGTAATATGAAACAGGAAAGCAAAATAAATTGTTAGGGGTGAGCTTGGCATGAAGAAACCAGAAGTTAGTACCAAAAAGTAGCTTGTTTAGGCAGGCAAAATCACGTAGAAGGCTTGAACCCAAGGTTAATCATATGGCTCTGTTTTTATTTTATTTCCTAGGGGTAATGATAAGCCAGTGAAAGTTTAACGCATGGTGTTGTATAAATAGGTATTTTACAAAGCTTAATTCTGTAGCAGTTTAGAATGGATCAGAGTAGGCAAGACAAGGATAACATGGTAGGCATGACGTTGCGAAGGTCTGGATTAGGGTGCTAGCAGTGGAAATACAAGGGATGAATTGATTAGGAGTTACTTAAAAGGAAAAGAGCCATTTGGCAGTAAGTGGGAAATAAAGAAACACTAATGGTTCCATATCTAGTAAAATTTTCCCTGATGTTCAAAATTAAGAACTGTAGCTATGCTAAAGTTGTATTGATGAGAATAAGGCAGCTATTATACTTCAAAGGGCTCACCCACCCTTTATGAGAGTATAATATGACCCTGTGAATGAGTCAAAACTACCACATGCAACATGTAAAAAACATGCAACTTTGTTTCAAAAATAGTTCACTTGAGAACATGCATATCAAATAAATTGATATCCTCCACAGGAAAAGACACAGTCCTTTTGTAATCTCATATTGAACAGGAAGGTACATAATGGTATGAAGGAATTTATGCCTTTAAAAACTGAATGAGATTTCAATGAACCCTTTAGTCATCTAAAAATATGTTGGTGGCCTAAGTGTCAATTTACTTGAAATCAAGACATTTATAAGAATTATGAGAGCAGTAATATATTTGAAAGGTCAGGATAATTTTCAAATCAAGTAATTTTATATTAAAGTATTTATAAACTTTTGAAGAAGTAAAAATAGTGAATCATTGAGTCATATAGTTGGAAAGACCAAGAATGACAGATTATATTACAGATGATTTTATTAGGACATCTAGTTTAACCTCTTCTTGCAATGTGATAATTTTTAAGTCATTCTTGACATACGGTTATGGATATTCTGCATAAAAAACACACACATAAACTGACTAACATAATAGAAACACCAGAGGCATGGATACATGGAATGGATTAGCAGCTTGTCAGATAGGAGGGGGGTTAAGGGACTGGATGAAAGAAGGTAGAGGGATTAAGCAACACACACACACACACGTATTTAAAACAGGTAGACACAGACAACAGTGTGGTGATAGAGGGGAAGGGGAGTGAGTGTGGGTGGAGAAGGGGAAAATGGGGACGGAAAGAGACTTTGCTTGGGGTGATGAATGCATGATGCAGTGTGCAGACGATGTCTTATTGAGTTGTATACTTGAAACCTATATGGTTTTGCTAACCAATGTCACCCCAATAAATCCAATCTAAATAAATATATTCTGGGAAACTAGAAATTATCATATGGTTTTACTCCTTTAGCCTATTATTACAATAAATTATTTTAGTAGATTTTAAAAATATAAACAGGCTGGTTGGTGTGGCTCAGTGGGACAGAGCACCATCCCGTACACCAAACCGTGGAGGGTTCGAGTCTCAGTCAGGGCACATATCCAGGTTGCTGGTTCCATACTCGGTTGGGATGCTTGAGGGAGGAAACTAATGTTTCTCTCTCACATTGATGTTTATCTCTCTCTCCATACCTCTCTCTAAAATCAATTTTTTAAAATATCATAAAAATAAACATATTCTGGGGAACTAGAAATCATCATATGGCTTTACCCCCTTGACCTATTATAATACATTATTTTTTTTAAAAAAGAAAACCAATCTTTTCCACCGGATAATCCTAATGATTAAGTCCATTTTATCTTTCTCCAAAAATTGTCTCCCTCAACATTGATTAAATGATCCAGTCTGGTACTGGGAAAAGCATAAAATATGATTATTATTTATAATATATGGTAGTCTTTCAAATATTCCAAACTTGTCTTTACTAAATATTTTATTTGTCAGAGTAAATATTCCAGTATCAGTATTTATGATGCTATAATAAAAAAAATATTTTGTCATAATTCTTTCCATGAGAAAGGAAAACCAAAACAAGAAAAAATGGTATCTGTGCTGTACGTATTTCATATCTGTTATCTCATGTAATCTTCACTAAAACAGATAAAGAAACCTAGTTCTCTCTGATGTTGTTTTTAAATGGATTTAAAAATATTTTTATTGATTTCAGAGATGAAGGGAGAGATAGAAACATCAGTGATAAGAGAGAATCATTAATCTGCTGCCTCCGGCATGCCCCACACTGGGATTGAGCCTGCAGCCTGGTCATATGCCCTGACTGGGAATCAAACGGTGACCTACTGGTTTATAGGTAGATGCTCAACCACTGTGCTATGCTAGCCAGCTAACTGGATTTTTAAAAACAGCTTTGTTATAAGCTTATTAGCAATCTTTGGGATTTATTTGAATGTTTGACTTGTTCTTTGATTTTTTTTTAATCACTTAAGCTTAATTCCACATTAGCAATTAACATTTCATTAAGAATATCAAGAAAAAGGTATAGAATAACTCTAGGGAGAAAACATTTGCTGACCACCAGCAATTCTCTAGAAACATTTTTATATGTTTTTTTTATTCAATCCTCCTAAAATTCCTATGAGGTAGATACAATGATCTCCATTTTAGAGACCAAGAAAATTGAATTAATAGAGGTTAAGCAACTTTTCATAGCTTATCACAGTAACATGATTATCACAGTGAAAAATGGTGGCAGCTTTTGTATGCACACAGTTTGCTGATTTCAATGCACCTACTTCACAGGATTGTTAGGAGAATTTGAGGAGTTGTTGGTCCTCAGGGCCCGGGATTGGCAGACTTATGAAAGCACCTGCTTAGATCTGGAAAGTAAAATCTCTTCTTCCCACTGAAATCTAATTAGCTCAGACTATGATCCTGGGCACTGGGCTATTTAATTCTCCAGAAACTGTTGTCGGTAAACATGTTTGCCTAACTGCATACATAGTATCTTTGGATTGTGACACTGGAAGTCTTGAGTATGCTCCACATTTTTGTTTTCTAATAGAAAACTTCTAGGAATAAGTAATTTTGTAGAATCCTAGATTACTTAGAATACTAAAATGTTCCGGCTGCTCCAGCCCCATCTCTGCACCAATGCCACCTCCAACCAGCTCACGTTTCACCCTGATACCTCAGATGAAATGGAAATATGAGCACATGACAGCAGTGCCTACAACCTCCCCACTGCGCTGAGGACACAATCTAAGTTTCTTAGTATGAAATAAAAAATCCTGATTAATTAATCTGGTCTTTGTTCACTCTTTCTGTCTCTTCCTTTCTTTTACCTTGCTATGGTCATGACAAATTGTGAATAGCTCATGCTATTTCACACCTCTGTCAGATGCATCAAAACATTCCACATATGACCCAGTGATAACACTCCTAGATATTTATCCGAGAGAAATGAAAACTAATCTGTACATAAATATCCGTGGTCACTCTATTCATAATGCTCCAAAACCGGGAAACACCCATCAACTAAGGAATGAATTAAAAACAGGGTAAATCCACATACTACACAGCCATAAAAAGGTATGACCTACAGAAACATGCAAAAACATGGCTAACACTCAAATGCGTATGCTCAGTGAAAGAAGACATGTAGATGATATTCTGGAAAAAGCAAAATCATAGGGACAGAAACAGGTTAGTGGTTATCAGAACTAAGGTAGAAGTAAGGGACTGACTGCAAAGGGAAATTCATGGGGTGATGGAAACGTTATATGTTTTAACTGCTATGGTAGTTAAATGACTGTATGCACCTAAATTCATAGAACTGAACACTAAAAACGAAAGGACTTTGCTGTATGTAAATATACCTTAATAAAGATGACATTTAATAATTACATATATTCTTTCACTTTTGTCCTGATCTTCATTTACTTTTTTAAAAAAATATATATTTTATTGATTTTTTACAGAGAGGAAGGGAGAGTTTTTTATAGAGAGTTAGAAACATCGATGAGAGAGAAACATCGATCAGCTGCCTCCTGCACGCCGCCTACTGGGTATATGCCCGCAACCAAGGTACATGCCCTTGACTGGAATCGAACCTGGGACCCTTGAGTCTGCCGGCCGCCGCTCTATCCACTGAGCCAAACCGGTTAGGACTTCATTTACTTTTTGGATAATCTTGATATTTGGACAGCTCTTGCCCATCCTTTAAACCCAAGTCTTCAATATCAATCATTTTCAAAAAGTGATCCCTCAACTCCCATGCTAGGCTATGGGCTCCTCCTCTGGGCTTTTCTGTCCCCTATGCATGTACCTGTCTCTTTTGATGCATAATAATATAGTATCAGTGTCTGACACTGCACTGTAGGCTTCTTAAAAGAATAAAACGAAGTCTTATTCATCTTTACACCCCCAGGAACTCAATGTAATATAAGAACTCAACAAATGTTTCTTATACAGACAAAAATCATGTTTGAAACTTTGCTGGCTTCTAAAACAGAGATGGAAATTATAGAATATGCTTGATTTAACTCAAGTCCAACTGATTATTGTATAAGGCCTTTTAGCATGTTAGAAATAGCATAATAAAGTTACTACCACATGGTTTAATTATAATAGGATCCTTTAAAACATTTGCACAGAAATAATTATAGGGTGGTTCTAGTCTGATTTATTTTGCATACCTTTGCTGGCAAAATATCAGTTAAATCCTAAATACAGTAGACTGAAACATCTCAAAAGCTGTAAAAATATCTTATTTACAGCAGTTAACATTTTAATAGTTCTTTTACTTTTACTATATTTTGAGCAAATTTTTTAAAACATATTTTATTAAATTTTTACAGAGAGGAAGGGAGAGGAATAGAGAGTTAGAAACATAAATGAGAGAGAAACATCGATCAGCTGCCTCTTGCACACTCCCCACTGGGGATGTGCCCACAACCAAGGTACATGCCTTTGACTGGAATCGAACCTGGGACCCTTCAGTCCACAGGCCGACACTCTATCCACTGAGCCAAACCAGTTAGGGCTTGAGCAAATTTTTAAGTTTAATTTATGCAAGTGGTGGATAAAATTATACTGCTCTCTGAACTAAGACAACTGAGAACTCTCATTGGTCAATAAGATATTTAGAGGATGAGAATAATCCATGCAAGTTAAACTGCTTACCAGAGCCTGTTTTGTAATATTCCAAATTGTTTACTCTATCTTCTTTCCTGAGACACAAAAAACACATTTTATGGCCTGACTGTGATGCAGTGCTATTGGGCAAATAGTCACTATGAGATAATTATATCCCCACAGAATTTGAGGTAGTTGGCTGCTCTTTGTATAGAAGAGCAGTGAGATTTCCATAACCACGTTTATTCTAGCAAAGCTGTTATTCTGATTCATAGTCTGCTCTGTTTTCAGGCTTTAGGCAACTGGAATGAGGTTTATCAATCAATAGAAATATTAAAAGAAAATTCATGTTGAACTCAAATTATGAACTGAACACCAAGAATTTACATTGACTCTCAGATTTAAGAAATGAGAGAATGTATTTGTGTTAAAATAGGAAAATTGATAGAAAGGAAAAGTTCTGCAATGACTATACCATCATGATAGCACAGTCTCTAATTATAACAGCATCGGTCCTTCCATTAGAGAGTGGTGGATGGGGACCAGAGCTATCACAGCATTACAAGGGAAAGTTTATGCACCCCAACCTCCATCACATGTGAATGATGTAACAGTTATTATTTCATTTCCCAGAATATATGATTCCACCTAATTATAATGATCACTGACAAATTATAAGATCCATAACAAATAGTATAAAAACTGACTCTTATCATGAAAATTACCAAAAGATCTTAAGCTTTGGGATAAAAAATAAATTTTACAATAAAATAAACATCGAAAGGCAATAGGCTGAGATTTTGGTCACTGAGTTTCATTCCTTTACCTCTCTATTTCCCTCTTTCCCTCCCTCCTTCCCTTTCTTCTTTTCTTTCTTTTATTTCAGCTACCAGGGATCCATGGGTGGAGCCATAAATTGAATTCCCTTTACCCCAAATCCACTTCCTAATAGTATTACAGTTAAATTCCATTTTAGTTTTAAAATGGATATAATAGCACATGGCTTTGAAAATATTACTTGAATAAAATAGCCATATTATACTGAGCATGCATGACAATCTTGCTTAGAGTCTCATTAAAAATAAATTAAATAATTAATAAACATGTAATTTACATTTGACCATTAGCTAGTTATTTCATAATTTGTTTTATGTTTTTTAAGTCTCAAATAATACTAGGAATGCTTTACAGTCTCTAAAGAATTGTGAGAAAATAAAATTCTTCTGAAGTAGAGTAAAAATTTAGACATTTATTTTTGCACTTAAATGGCCTATATTTAATCTGTAGGTTAAGTATCCAATTTCAGGGTTCAAATGCAATCTGGCTGCTATGAAAAAAGGGAGCAATAAATAGAATGAGTGTTCTTTCATTCGACTGTAAATTACTGTCTATTTTCACTAAGCTGTTGTGGACAAAACCTCAAAAACCCTGAATTGATAAATTTAAAAAAATGAAAGCATACAAAGTGGTGAGTTTTTTATGACTCATGTTAGGTTGAAGAATAATACACCCACTGCAATGTGATTTCTTTTCTCCATGTTTTGTGTTATCCTACTCTTAATATATTTTATGGCAGGAACAGTTAATAATGCAACAAAAATGCAAACATTTAATTATTTCTGCTAAATGCTAAATTCTTTCTGCTAAGTCATATCACACAATAAGCAAAGCTAGGCAAACGATTTGCTATGCAGTTAGCAATATAAAAATTTTGGTATAATATACTTTTCATTTTCTTTATTTCTAGCCATTTCTTTAGTACATTAGAGTTTTGCTCCAGTGATGAAACTGTAAAGATAATATCATGTTACTTCTTTCTTTAATGTATATTTATTTTTGGTTATAATGAATATTTAATTGTACACTAAATCTGAACTACAGCTCTCAACCAGTAGCTTCCTATCACTAGTAAATTAACAAAAAGTTATTGGTCTCTTTTTATTCTTGATAGAAAAAAAATAGAATTCAAATTATTAACAGTGTTTGTGTGTGTGTGATTTTTAATACTGAAGACTCTACAGGTTGGATAATAATTTGATTTCTCACTCCTAACACTTCCTATCATCTCTCTTTTTCTTCTAATATTCTAGGTCTTGTTACAAAGTGGTTTTCCACTCTGTATGATAGAAGTACACCATATGTCAGGCCATCAGCAACACTGAAGTCAACAAAAATCTGTGCTTGAAGTGGTAAACCTATGCCAGTTGTGGCCTCTTTATAGAGGTATTTAAAAAAATACATCTGGGATCATCTTGTCTTAAAATTAAGGAAAAAAGAATCAGTGTCAACTGTTTTTATGTACTTTAAGAACCACTTTAATACCACAGAAGTTACCTTACATTCATCTGATAACTGTTAATTGTAAAATGTCCAAAAGGAGGGTATTTTGTGACCCTTTATTTAAAAAGAGATAGAGCCAATAATAAATAATGTTCCCCCAGCCCTATTACGTGTGAAACTGGCCCATATGACACAAGCACCTACTTCCAGCAATGAAGATGGATTAAATGCAGCAGGAGATGTCTAGCACATAATCGCAAGCAACACTGTTATGGTTGTTTGTAGTTGTGTTTGTTCAGGTGATGCTTTGTGAACTAACTTGATATTTTGGTTTCTTTAAAGGACAAAATAGTTAGTTGGGGATCCATGAGGTGGCCACATCAAGGTCTGAGGGGATTCATCTCTGCCTCCTTCAGGTCATTCTAGATTTAATATATGGGAAGAACCCTAGATCCTCAGAGAACTCTACACTGGTACTAAGAATTGTAAGAGAAAGATTAGTGCCACATCATCACATAATAGTTTTGCTCCAGTGATGAAACTATAAATATAATATCATGTTACTTTCTTCTTTAATGTATATTTATTTTTTGGCACTAATCTTTGTGAAGCTCACAAGCAGATGTGATGGTCCAGAACCATGTGCGTTATTTCCCCAAGAACATGTTGGTTGTCTCCACAAGCCCTGAGTACCATGGCTGCCTTGTACATCACCAGGTAAAACAATGGCTTACCAGTGGATTGAAAAAGACCAATTGGAGCTATCAACAACAATACAATTGTCTGTATAAGAAATAAAGGTTGACTCATTCGTTCTCATATGCCATTAGCATTTATCCACTTTGCTACAATTCCACTGACATAAGCTTATAATTCAAGGCCAAGAGGAAATTACCACTTTTCTATGCCATCCCGATTTCTTCACTCAAAAAAATTGCTTCTTAGGCTCCTCATGGAACTTATTGTTCATGATACTAAAATAATAATTGGTAACACTTACATAGCCTTTATCATGTGTCAGGCCCTATTCTAACTCCTTTAGTCTCACAATAATCTTATGGATAGATAACACTTAGTAACAAAGCTGAGAACTGAGTGTAGGGTATCTGATTTTTGAGTATAACTCTTAAACAACGCAGTGTAGTGACATCATTATACAATCTCTCTAATTTGGTAATTAAAAATACACTGCACTGTAGCATATACTAGAATCTTGTAATATTATTTAACTCTTTAGCTATGAGTTAATATCTCAGAGTTAATATCTCAGATTATATCTTTATTGAAGGGGAACATTATGACTAATTCCTTGTGTATTCCTCATAGTAGCTACCAAGCAAATAGGTTATATTAACTTACATTAATCAAATAAATAGTTTAATCACATAAGTCACATAAATGAAGTAACTAATTGATCCACTTGACCAGTGGTCCTCAAACTTTAGCATTCATCGGCGTCGCTTAGAGGACTTGTTAGAATAGGAATGGCTGGGCCTATTCTATACATTTCTAATTCTGTAAGTCTGGGGTGGTGCTTAAACTTGATATCTCTAACAAGTGATGCTGACACTGCTGGTTTAAGGACCACTCTTTCAGAACTACTGCTCTGGCTCACTTCAAATAAAAGGATTTATCTGAATAACTAGATGAAACAAAATGTGATGTACACATACAATACAGAAACATACACTGCTCAAACTATAGAAATATGTGTCGCTGTATGGTCTAGGGAGTCTCAGTTTCATGGTTATGATATATTTGAGAGGGGGCTTCTAATTAATTAAAATAATAGCTGCACATATAAACCAATTTGAATAAAATAATTCATCTTCATGGAGCCTACGAAGCAGATCACCTCTAATTAGATTATGGTGTATCAGAAGAGTACTTTTGTTCCTGGGAGCATGTCTGTGCAGCATCCACTTACTCCACCACCATTTTTAATCTCTGAGAAATAGGTTTTTTTTAAATATATTTTTTATGGATTTCAGAGAAAAAGGGAGAGGGAGAGATAGAAACATCAATGGTGAAAGAGAATCATTGATCAGCTGCCTCCTGCACACCCCCTACTGGGGATCGAGCCCACAACCTAGGCAATTGCCCTTGACGGGAAACAAACCTGGGGCCCTTCAATCCTCAGGCTGACGTTCTATCCACTGAGCCAAACCAGCTAGGGCAGAGAGATAGCATTTTAATATTAGGATCTGAAGGCCAATCTTTAGGCAGCCCAGATATCTTAAGATTCAGATTTGCCTCAAATATATATTTCCCACAGCAACACTTAAGTTGAATTCTTTCAAAACCACCAAATTCCATAATTAAGGAAAGGCTTAATAGTAGATCATTAATTTTATCACAAACTATAAAAATGGATGGATATTTATAACCTCTATATATTCTTTTAATTTATCATTTTCTGCTTCCTTTTTATGAATTTGGAGCTGTAGTCATTCATGAACTGGTTTAACTGATTGTGAAAAACAGCTGGCTTTCAAAGCATTTTCCTTTTCATTCTGAAACAAACAAGAAAGTTCTCAGATATGGGTCTCCTTTTCAAGTACCTTCTTCTTCAGATCAGTATTTTCACTGTCATTATCAGTTAGCTCCTCTACGATCCTGGATAAACTGTCAGCTCTCTGTGCTCTCCAACCCCGGGGTCAGCTGGGAGGAAGCGGGTAGCAGGGGGCAGTGCCGCGGGAGAAAGCTAGTGAGGGAGGCCAGGACCTGAGGGGAAGCAGGGGAACCCCTAGAACTGCTTGCAGTGGAATTCCGCCCACTAAGGTGCGGTGGGACCGAGGTGGAGCTAGTGACCAGCAAGTGGCTTCTCTGGCCCAGAAGAGAGATAGATAAATGTCCCCTTTGGGCTACATTATCTCAATGACAAAATGCAATGCACACTTGCTTTCAAGTATGAGTTGCGTTGTAAATATTAAAAAAATAGCAAATGCTTCTCTGTATCTGTTAGAGAAAGGACATCTTGTCACATTCATAGCTTCATAACAGTTAAACGACACATGCACTTGAGCAAACGGACAGATGATAAAGCTTCCTGAGTCAAGTTGATTACCAAAGCCCAGTAGACAATCCTCTCTGGAAATCACTAATTATTTCTACAGTAAATTATTTACAAAGATGAGTTTTGTGATTTAAATGGTCACTGCGAAGGAACCATTTACAAACACAAGTTAAAACAAGATATTAATAATAAATTAAGAGAACCACATGAACATCTCATATGTCAAAACTGTAAGTCACAGATCCCCAAAGGGTTGGGAAAGTCATTGCTTTCTGTCGGCAGGTGCTTTTGCCAGAGAACTGTCTGCCCCTCCCATGCTCCACGCAATCAAGGGCTTTTCTTTCATCCACGGCAGCCGTCCCTCTGTTGCCACCGAGTGAGAGCAAAACGATTTGGCTTAGTCTGTTCCTGGTATCTTCTGATCTTGGACTCTTTTCCTGATTCTCTGACCACTGTTCTTGCTGTATTTTTCCAAGTCCTCCTTCTCTGAATGAGCTGTACAGCTCCCTTCTTATCCCCTTACCCTGTCGATCTTTGCTCATTGGTTTTTCAGTCTAGTGCTGTCCTGATCTGGCATTTCCCGTGAGCCTGCTCTCTAGCGCCCAGGCTGTGTACTATCTCTCCCTGACACATCACATCACACTTAGACTTCAAGTGTTCAACACCCTGAGTAATTTCACACCATTTAAAGATATATAGGAAGTGAGTAGGAAGTTTGACAAAACACTGGTCAAAATGACTTCCCTGCATAAATGCTACTATAAAACCTCCCTGTTTCAGTTGAATGATTTCTATTGCTTAACAGGCAGATGAGACAATAGAGTGCAAGGCACCACCTTCACTGTGATACTCCACTGCATTCCTCCTGCTCACTATTACATTTATAAAGTGTTTCCCACATGTCAGGTATTATACACACATTATCGCATTTCTCTGCACCATGTCCAACTTTGCTATGATGCTATTAATCTGGTTTGCATATAAGTTAGCTAATGATTAGAAGAATTAGGTCCATGATCACTCAGGTAGAAAAATGTGTAGCTGGGGTTCAAATCTAGGAATGTCTTAACTGTACAACCCATGTTCTTTTTTTTTAAATAAAATATATCTTTACTGGTTTCAGAGAGAAAGGGAGATGAAGAGAGAGCTAGAAACATCAATGATGAGAGAGAATCATCAATTGGTTGCCTTCTGCACACCCCAGGCATGTGCCCAGACCTCCTGGTTCATAGGTGGACACTCCACCACTGAGCCACAGCAGCCGGGCACAACCCATGTTCTTAATGACTGTGCTTCTCGATTTGAAGTTGTCTTTATAATATGGATGTTTGTATTCTTCTGATTAGTTTTGGTTTTACTTATATTTAATGTTTTTAAAAGGCAGAGAATGAATGATGAGGAAAAATAATTGGTTTACACAGGTGACTTTACCTTTATGAGCAGAAAAAATTAACGTGAAGCCCACATTTCTAGAGTCTGTAGCACTCCAGGCATTCTTTGGGATCATCACCTTGTGCCTTCTCTGCTATCCGCATCTCTTCCTCGATCTAAATCTGTTAAATTACAAGTTTGACCCCTTACAACTTATTATTTCAAGGAAGATTAGGAGCAGCCGGCCAGCAGCTCTATGGAAAGCCTCCAGTGTACTTGACGGGCATTATTAAATTGCCCCTGTGCTTTCTCTTCTACAATTGTATTTTCTTCTAAGTTTTCCTCAGAGCTTTATTTTTCCTATCTTAATTCATGCCTGTTATCTTCAGAACACTTGCTGAATTCTCTATATCTCTTCTCATATATGTACTCACAGCTCTGGTCTAGGAGAAGATAATGGTGTGGCGTATCTTAACCCATTTATTACCTTTTCATGCCTCTTTAATAAAGTATTATAGGCTGCCTTGTAGGCATTGTATTATACAACTATATATTTAATTTTGGGAAAATTACAAAAAACTAAGTCAAGATCCAGTGTCATATTATTTTAATGACTACAGATGTGTTGTAACATGTTTTAATATCTAGTAGGGCTGGACCAAAGGATATTCAATAAATACAACGGAGAATCAATGCTTAAAGGGACAGTAAAGAGCATCCTTTAATTTACAGATGAAGAGAGTGAAGGCATGGGAGGTTCCAATTCAACATTCTCCAGCAGTTCATGGGGGAGTTGGGGACCAGGACAAGGATAACCCGGCTAGAATCCTCGTCCTCATTCTTCTGAGCAATGATAACAACTACAAACAAATACTAGTATGTTCCCCTAGTCTTCAATACTTCTCCAATTATTTCTGATTTAAATTTTCCTGTGATTTTTTTCTTTCTATTCCATTATTTTATTCCCTTGAAACATCACTATTCTACAAGCTTGTGAAATTTTCATTAGCATGATTACCCATAAATATGTATATCCCATGAATACCAAAGTCAAACCAAACCTGTCTTCCAACATCTTCGTCATGGCCTATTTATTTTGCTCATTAGAATCCTGAGTGGCACTGTTCTAATATTGAAAAAAAGTTCCCAAAGTAATGCACAATCGAACAGTAAAGTTTCCACTGACTAACTAGCCAGTTATCTGCCAAAGGCAGTCCTCAGCATGTTAATGAGCTACATGGTTGACATTAAATGTAAGGCATTCCAAGCATAACTGAGTTTATGAACATAATACATATCTAATGTCTATTATATTTGAAAAGTCTAAAACAGCCATGTTAAACAATATGGAAATATGTGATGGTACTTCACACAATGATTCAGGGACAAAAACTTTGCTCTTTCTAAAATGAGAAAGAGAAGATAAGCTTAAGAAAATTTAAAAAAAAAATTAAATCAAGATAAAAGGTCAGCAACTCCAGGACTCTAGCAGAGAAGCAAAAGCAGATGTGGGGTTTGAAGGATATTACCGTCTAGTCAGTCACTGCCTGGGGTGGTTTGATGTAAAGAAGCTAGGCCATTTATGGAAATATGAATCCATCATACTCTCAGGCCAATTATTAAGGTTACAGTTCTACACAATTATGCTGTTACCTAGACATTTTTTAACTAAATTAACAGTTATTATATAAGATTTGCCCAAAGCACTGTATTAAAATAATGGACTAGTGCATTTTCAAGTTAAGTGGAATTAGCCTCATGATATTAATGGAAGAAAGTAACCAATTCCTCCCCCCACCGCCCCCAAATATCTCAAACATCTCAATACAGGTTGTATGGGGTGAGAGTTTAAACCAAAATGCAACATCACTTCTTATCTAGAAAGCACAATGTTCCACAGCAGAATGTCGAAAGGGTCATACAGATTAGGACCTAGAAAGATTCATTTGAATTATAACTTCCAACCCAAGATAGCAGAAAAATAATGCGTGCCTCCTGCTTATACTACTCTAAGAGAATTAAATTCGGGTGCCTCTTAGCACTGCAGATGGCCACGTTTTGACACAAACAGTTAAGTCATGAAGTTTTGTTTTCATTCCAAGATGGGTTAGTATGTGAACTTGTTACTGTACATTGTTACTTTCAGAAACCTAGTTTCCATGCTGTGAACTAATGCACCCAATAGCAAGGTCCTCCTTCAGTGACAGTCCTCTGTTCATGCATCGAGTTTCTCATATGAACTCTTTAGAAGCTGAAAGCCCAAGGAAATGCTCACTTTGATACCCATATATTCTCCACAGCTTTAAACAACTCCTTAGTCCCACCAACAGCTTTAAAACATAGTGGTGGTAAATGCATATATAGAATAAAGTGTGACAACTAGAAAACGTCATTAAAATATACATAACAAGGTTGAACTTTCTTAAATACACTTGCACATACAATTTTCCCAAGCTTTAATAAGAAAGAGCTGCAATTCAAAACATGTTATCCTTTCATGTATGTTTTACAATTAGCTTTTATATAATAAAAAACAAATAATCTACACTAATAAAAGAGAAACATGGTAATTAGCGTATGGCCGCTACCCTTCCCATTGGCTAATCAGCATATCCTTATGCAAATTAACTGTCAGCCAAGATGGCGGCCTGCAGCCAGGCAGCTGGAAGCGAACATGAGGCTTGCT
>NW_005356259.1:5070932-5072775 GCF_000412655.1 Myotis brandtii
ATTTTTGTGCACCGGGCCTCTAGTCCTATATAATAAAAGGCTAATATGCAAATAGACTGAATGGCAGAACTACTGGTCACTATGAGGTGCACTGACCACCAGGGGGCAGACGTTCAACGCAGGAGCTGCCCTCTGGTGGTCAGTGTGCTCCTACAGGGGGAGCGCTGCTCAGCCAGAAGCAGGGCTCACCACTGGCGAGCACAGTGGCAGTGGTGGGAGCCTCTCTCGCCCTCAAGGCAGTGCTAAGGACCCCTCCAGGGATGTCCCCAGGGAGTGGGCCTAAGCCAGCAGGCGGACATCCCCTGAGGAGTCCCAAACTGCGAGAGGGTGCAGGCCGGACTGAGTGACCCCTCCCCCGCTGCTCCAGTGCAAGAATGTTGTGCACCTCTAGTACAAAATAAAATTTACTTAGGCTTTTTCATTACAACAAAACAAATTACCTTATAAATATCTCAGTGATGTTGCTTAAAGTAAAAAACAAACAAAAAGCAATTCGAGGGTAGCAACAGTCAATAATCCATATCTTAGTTTATCAAATCTAAAGAGTGGAGTTCCCCTTAAGTTGAGTTTAGGACTTAGAGAAAAACCATTGCTAACATTTGGCATATTAGATAACTTTTCAGTACTTCTCTTATTTTTAGTGTCTCTGTGTGTGTCCTTATGTATATATACTTATACAACACATACATTTTTACTTTATATAGCCTGTGTATGTACTCATGTAAATATGTATGCACATATATATTCCCATAAAAATACCATACTATTGTCTTGTATGGTATTTTTTAAAATGCTTAATGTTATTTCACATTATAGGTATGTTTTGAATTAGATTTTTAAAAATTAAAGAAGTTCTGATGGGGGCTTGCTCCCTGGAAGGTGGGTCGTTAGCATAGGGAGATGGGAAAGGCAGGCACTAAAATGGAGAGAATTGCATGCTGAGAAGTTAATTCACCTAAACTTCCTAAAACGCTGACCTGGGACCTGTGAACAGCTATGTTTCTGTTTTTCTTCATTAGTTTCATTCTGGTTTGGGTTTATTTTCTACTTTGCATTGTTTTGTAAGCTAGCTCCGTAGTTTATGGCAATTTTACTTTATTAATATCCTAATGAGAATTTAACAAAGTGGAAAGTTAAGGATAATTATATTTATTTGCAAATGTATTTATTAACGCAAAAATCTCTAACTCTCTCTGTCTTTCACTGCAAGTATCTGTGTAGAAGTAGGTGATGCGTTCCTGGAGCTGGGGGAGGGAATGAAGTGAAGGAATGCTGTGGCTCAGTAGGTTGTTTCAGGAACCCGGACCCCAACCCTGGATGCTGCCCATGGAAACAAGAGCATAGTGAATTAAATATCTTATATCTCCCTGCTCACCTTCACTCTACCCCTCCCTTTTCTAATCACTTTGTCCAGAAAGTCTTCATATACGTACTTACAGGTGTGACTTCTCCCTAACATCAGGCATTGCGGGAACTAAATATATCATGAGCTAAAGATACCTTGATTCTCCAAACCATCAAGGTGTCATTTGCTCCCAAATTACTATAGAACCAACTTCTGATTAGCCAGAGAAGATTACCTGATTGCTGAGCAGTTAAATGGGAGGACATCCCTGTTCTCCACATCTAATTTCCCCTCCATGGGGAGTGGGGAGAGGGTAGATTTGAGTAGCTAAAATTGGTAGCTGCCCAAGTGATGTAATTTGAGATGGCTGGAAAGAAAAAAGTCATCTCACACTTTTGTTGTTGTTGTTGTTGTTGTTGTTAATCCTCACCAGAGGATATTTTTTCCATTGATTTTCTCTCTTTTTTTTTAGAGAGAGAGAGAGAGAGAGAGAGAGAG
>NW_005356259.1:5072789-5096260 GCF_000412655.1 Myotis brandtii
GAGGGAGGGAGGGAGGGGAGAGAGAGAATGAAAAATCAATGTGAGAGAGAAAGACATTGATTGGTTGCCTCCTGCATGCACCCTGACCAGAGGATCAAACCTGCAGCCCAGGTACTTGCCCTTGACCAAGAATCGAACCCAGGACCCTTCCATGCCTGAATCTATATTCTAAGCACTGAACTACACCAGCCAGGGCAAGTCATCTCAAACTTTTGAGTCATTGCCCTCCATTATTAAGGGAGACTTCAATAGCATATTGAAATTTTTTCTTTAAAGTCTTTAAGGACTCCTTTGAAAATTTACCCCAGAATGGGGAAACCCTTCAAACACTTGGGCAGGCTAACTATGATGAGGGCGACTGCCAGTCTATGGGAGGCTTCAAGCAAATTAGAGACTGGCTGTCTCAGGGGACTTTATACTGTCAACGTGTGTATTGGGAAAAGGCTTCTTTTTGATGCACAGCCCCTTGCCAACTCACAGGGTGTCTTTGTGCAGAACACATGCTGCGGAATTATACTCAACAGCAAAAACCCTGGCTAAAAAGAGAGGTGGGAGAGTGCCAGCCTGCTGGCCTTGGGTTGCCCTTCTGGTTAGCCAAGAAAACGTAATAGTATTTGTCTATGTTGTTAGAGGTTTAAAACACCATTTTAGTTACCTGAGTTGAAGCAATACTTTCATCTACACAGATAATAAAAATTGACTACATCTGGAAATACCATGGAAATACCAGAAAAACAAAAAAAAGAAAAACAATAGGAAAATCTCAGATTTACAGATGGACCAGTATCATTAATATAATACATAGTATCAATAAAGTTTAATAACCTTCTATTTTAAAAAGCTGAATGCATAGGCAATGTAATTAAGACCCTTCCCACCTAGCTGTCCTTTATAAAAATATGTGCTTTCCGAGCAATAAAATCATCAACCTTTGGCATCTTCCAAAGTGAGTTTGCCCTCAAAGCCAGATTGCTCATGAAAGCTGCCCCCCACCCTCACCCATCTCCCCTGCATCACAGAGAATATGACACCTAAATGTCTTTTAATTTGGGAATTTTTTGGTTTCAAATCAAAACCCCAGAACTGAGGTATGGAAGAAACACTTTAGCCTCTGAATTCTGTACTGCATGCCCCTGAGGTTATTTCTGGCGGGAGATGTGATACTGTGGACACATTTACAACAGAGAAAAGAAATAACCTGTGAGCTAATTTCACAGGGGTCTCTGCACTGGCCACAGCCTCAACTCTGTGACACAAGGCACAGGTCAGACGGTGACATGGAAGGTCTTTACTTCCTCTCTCAACTCCCAGAGAGTCCCAGCCACACATGAAATAACGCCTTGTTTACAAAGCACTTAGACATGGTTCACATTGTTTTCAAAATGCTCCACCCTCACTATTCCTACAGTCCAGTGAAATGCTGGAGATGATAAAAGAGGGGAGGGAAATTAAATTTCAATAACACTTTATTGGAAGCTGACTCCCAGGCTGGGAACTGAATTTACATACTGGAACATAGCAGGTAAACATGCCGAAGTGTGGCGCAATCTGCATTTGAAAAGCATTTAAAGGAGAAAATCACTGCATGCATATAAGCATAATTAATGGACACAAGACACTGGGGGGGTAGGGCAGGCCGGGGAAATGTCAAGGGGGGGCGGGAAGGAGACATATGCAATACTCTTTGTAATACTTTAAGCAATAAAACAAAATAAAAAAAATGAAATAAAATAAAATAAAAGTAAAAAAATAAAACGAAAGAGCAAAAACTAAGAATTATTGTGGATAAATAATAAAACTGGATTCTCATATAGCTGCTTTTTTTCTCACATTTTTAAAAAATATATTTTATTGATTTTTACAGAGAGGAAAGGAGAGGGATAGAGAATTAGAAACATTGATCAGCTGCCTCCTGCACAACCCCTCCTGGGGATGTGCCTGCAACCAAGGTACATGCCCTTGACCGAAATCGAACCTGGGACCCTTCAGTCCGCAGGCCGATGGTCTATCCACTGAGCCAAACCAGTTAGGGCTCTTCTCACATTTTGATGAAACACAGACTGCCCAGAATTTCATGAAGACTGCAATGCCTCTCTCTGCGGGGCTAAGAGTTCCTCAGGGTAAGTTCTTGGTTTCTCTGTGACCCCAGTGCTTACAGACACACTAACATAAGTAAGTGGTTAATAATTGAAAAAATAATAAAAATTAACAGAATGCAAAATATGTTTTAAGCTTATCCCTTTCTCAAAATGCAAATCAATGGGGGTGGAGTACAAAACTGCGTAATATGCAAATCAGCTAACAAAAATGCATATTTTGTTAGCTGATCAGTTTCCCCAAGGGAAGTCATTCAAGAGAATGCGATTGTTGGCAGAGATTGAAAAAAATCTGTGATCAATTATGGTTATGACTTTTCTCCATCATTCGATATTTGACTATGTATTGATTAGCCATGTCCCTTCTAGGCATAGGGATACAAAGATGAATAAGACCAATCCCATAGAGATAATTTTCAGAAGAATGATTGCAAACATTATAGCTGTGACATATATATGTGCATCCATTTTTGTGACACTTGTCTGTACCTATGCTAGAATCTTTGCCATTAGATGGATGATCTAGAAAGAATCAAGGAATGTTTCTAAGAATTAATTTGTTTCCTCTGGGGGAAAAATACATTATAGCCCCCATTAGCATTATTCTATGTATTCTATGTTATTCCAGAATATTCTACTCTGTGGCTTTTGTTTCCTTCCTTCGTCCTCTTTGTCCTTCCTACCATTTCCCCGTATGCCGGCTACATTTGACACCATTGCCATGCCACTGTTTCCTGAAACTGCTCTTCCTACCTTATCCTGGTATTCGTTTTCTCCATCTTCTTCTAATGGCTCCTCTGCAGCTTTAATTACTTCCTCTGTGTCTTCACAGATCCTAACATTCCATGCCTCACTCTCTGTAATTCTGGTCTCTGGACCTTCTCCCTTAAAATGGTAATCAGTCTCCGAAACCTCTGAGCTAATCAGGTTTAACTTCCTCCGAGGGCCCCCTTGATTAAACTGGGCCTCACCGATGGCCCTGTCTTCTGAACACCAACAGTGTTTACCGACAATTCTACACACTGAAAACTCAATTACATAGTGTCTGTGCCATGGAAGCACATGCCCTGTGTGGACTGTCAGATGTTTGAGTCTACGGACCAGGCTTATATCACCATTTTATGTCTAGCACTTGGTGACTGCGGCACCGTGGAACGCCATTAGTGAACTGTCCAGTGGGGCGTGGACTTAAGCTGGCACCTCTGACACATACTGAATATTTAGAATTGGTCTAATTTTTTGCCTTTATAAAGCCTTTGATGGCAACCCTTCAACATCACAGTTAAGGTATCAGGAAGCCAATTTGGTTTGCATAACCCTGTAAAAACAATTTAAATTTTTTGTAGTTTTTTTTTTTTCCTAATGTGGGTTATTTGCTTTCCTAGGCTAGAGATTATAAAGAAAAAAAATCAGTAATGTGGATGTTATAGTGTGAGTGAGTTTGCTATGAAGGCTACTGAATAACAAGGCAAAAGTGATTTTAAGGGTTGTAATGTCACTATCAATCCCCCATTTTTAATGAGAAACCACAGTTCTAAATTACATTTTTTGTTTCAAAGAATGATTCACATCCTTGGATGCACATTAGAATCATCTAGGGCACTTCCAAAAAATACTGATCATCCCCACACACCTCAGAAAATTACGATTTAATTAGTTGGGGGTGTGGTCACGGCATTGAAATGGTGTTTGTTTGTGGTTTGTTGTTATTTTTTAAGTTCTCCAGGACATTTAATGAAAATCACCCTGGGTTAAAATTTCTAGGCTTACTGCACAACAATTTAACCAAAAATACTAATCGAGTTGTAGTTTCAAAGTACATGTACAGAAATAACTGTTATGATTAATATTCCTAGGTTTTTAAAGTTAGCAAATATTTAATAGTCATCTTAAAAATCACTTGAAAATATGTATTAATAACTTAAGTATCATTTAAACATCAAGGAATAACACTCAGGTATAAGCAGCCCTTGGAGTTCTACTCTTTACCAATAGGTGGCACTGGCAGTATCTGTATTAAACTATATGGAAACTAAATTGCACACCCTTTAATGAAATATATTTTAAGTATATCTCTATTAAGGCACCATTACAAGTTTTAGCTTGTGAAATTCACTTTTAATTTATCTGCATGTGTTCCATTTAAGTGCTTTTTAATTACTAGAGTGCTTAGCATAGTGAATGCTGAAACTATGGATTGATTTACTGCCACAATAAAGATTTTCTCCTTTAATTTTTAATTATTTCACTGGACTTGCATCCATTTAATAGCAGTGACTAGGATTTTATTAATGATGATATTGTTTCAAAGCAGAAGCAATGCAAACCACTGAATTCCCTCTAGCAACAATATCAAATTAAGGTCATAGTATGTGAGAAATAATGTTAATGTTAAATGAAAACACATTTTTATGTTCAGGAACTCATTTAAGGTTTCCTATAAGTTTAAGTAAAGATCTGTGTTAGCCTAATATGACAGTACACTATTATTTAAACATATAATTTTATTTGAGATCAATTATATTAGTTATGAGTTAGTTGACAGCCTCCTCCTGTTCCCTCCTCCTATACTCATGTCTGAAAATCACCACTTGAATTTACCAGTAACGATAAATACCAGGCGATAGCCATCTATGTGATTTCCCTTCACTGGACAACAAGAAAGATACTAACTGGTACTAATTCTGGCCTAGCTCTATTCCTATAGTGTGTTGGTCTCCAGATTAAAGTTGTTTTTCCAAATTTCTAATGTTTCTGTGATTGATAAAATACTAAGTAACAGCTTTTAGTGATGCTTAGCTCAGGCAAGCCAATTCAGCAAACATACATTTGGCTGAATTCAGTTTTACAAATCTCTCATTTCCTAGAAAAAAAAATTAAAAAGTCAATAAGTACATATATGTTATACCTTAATCAATAAAGAAAAAAAATCAAAAAAAAGTCATATCAAGATAGTAGAGTCATATAGAGGAATGCCTTTCTTCCTTTTAAAAAGAAAATTAAAGACTTTTAAAGTGATTTTTAGAGAGAGAGGAAGGAAGAGGGAGAGAAACATTGATGTGTGTGTGTGTGGGGGGGCGGGGGAAACATCAATTGGCTGCCTCTTGCACGCCTGCTATAGGGGGATCCAGCCTGAAACCTGAGCGTGTGCCCCGACCAGGAATTGAACTGGCAACCTTCCAGCACATGGGATGCTGCCCAACCAACTGATCCACACCTACCAGGGGTCTTTGTTTTGTTTGAAAATGTGGCTGGTGATAGTCTACTAAAAAGGAAGCTTTGAGCCCTGAAATACCTCTTTCAGAGACATTTAACCAAGTAGCCAAAGAAAATTACTGAATCCCTACTTCAGATTGTGGAGCTAGCCTTATCTTAGCATGAGGTTCCCTACATGATGGGAAATAATTTTATCAGCTCGGGGACATGTATATTTGTTTGTTTGTTTTCTGAAAAGATTTGAGAGGGAATAAGTAAGTTATAAATGTACCAATTGTCTTTTGCTCTCCAGGGTTTTGTGCAAGGATAATTTAGAAATTAATGATCACAAAGTAAAGAGTGAAGTTGAAATGCATTTTCATAGTAGCCAAAGAAAATTATTACTGAATCACCAATTCAGATTGTGGAGCTAGCCTTATTTTTGCATGAGGTTCCCTACATGATGGGAAATCATTTTATCAGCTCAGGGACATGTATATTTGTTTGTTTGTTTTCTGAAAAGATTTGAGAGGGAATAAGTAAGTTATAAATGTACCAATTGTCTTTTGCTCTCCAGGGTTTTGTGCAAGGATAATTTAGAAATTAATGATCACAAAGTAAAGAGTGAAGTTGAAATGCATTTTCATCTATCAATTTACACTTGGACATTTGTTGTCAGAGTTGTTTCTAAAGTTGTTGTTTTTTTTTCCTTCAGAATAGATGCAATAAAAATGGGGGACTTACTTTTTCTTCAATTTTACTGGGGGAAAAACAACAGAACTTTTGTTACACTATAACTCACTTTCTCACCTTACCCTCAAATTCTGTGCTCTGCAATTGGGCATCCCATTACTATTCCCTTGCGAAATGTTGTATTAGACATTTTGAAAGCTGTTCCACTTAGGAAATGCACTCTGCTATTTGTTAATCACTATTTACTCTTTAGATAATGAAGAGCAAAACACTGCGTATTAAAAAAAAAAGAGAAAAAGTTCAGCCTAGTTCAACCTATAGGTGTGAATGCACCTCAATGAAGTCATAATCCTGAGATACAAAGGTTTTCAACTTTTAGTTCACATGGGAGTCACTTGCCAGTAGGTTTACCAGATTTAGCCGATAAAAATACAGGACACCTAGTTTACCTTGAATGTCAGACAAATAATGAACAACTATTTTAGTACAGTGACACTTCAGCAACGACTAGGGTTAGAGGCACAAATACCAGTCCTCTCCCCTCTCCCCCCATGTAATTGAATATCTGTGTAAAACTTTCAACTCCCTCAAGTTAACTACTAATAGCTTACTATTCACCAGAAGCCTAAACTGATAACATAAATAGTCAATTAACACATATTTTGTATGTTATATGTATTATATACTATATTCTTACAAGAAAGTAAGCTAGAGGAAATAAAATGTTATGAAGAATATCATAAGGGAGAGAAAATACATTTACAAGTACTAGACTTATTTATTAAAACACACACACACACACACACACACACACACGTATGTGGACCCATACATTCAAACCTGTGTTATTCAATAATCAACTGTATTAGTGTACCCATGCAATATTTGGGACACACTTATACTAAAAAAAAAAACTGTTGTTTATCTGACATTTGATTTAGCAGCTGGGCTATTTTATCGGGCAACCCTACCTGGAGGGCTTGTTAAAGCCCAGATACTTGTGTTCACTTAGAGTTTCTGATTTAGTGGGCTGTGTTCCAAGATTTTGCAAACAGGTTCCCTGATGATGTCAATGCACTGGCCTGGGGACCGTAGTTTAAATTCAGTGCCTAGCACTTAAAACTTAAGCTTGCAAGATAGACTGGAGTTTGAATCCCAGGTCTGTTGCTTAATACTGTGTACTTGAGCACTATAAACCTTGGTTTTGCTACTAAAAAAAGGCAAAGATTAATAGTAAGCAATGATGATATAATAATTTAGAGTGCTCAGCAAAATGCAAAGTAAGTGCTCAACAGAGGTTAAGTCACAATTTCTTCACAAAGGGAAGAATTTTAATTGAGCTCTGCATTTCCCAAGTAGTGTTATTTAGAACACTAGAACAGTAGCAAAAAACATTTTTTAACATGAGAAAAAGTACATATGAAAGTTTACTACAGCCCTAGCCGGTTTGGCTCAGTGGATAGAGCGTCAGTCTGCAGACTGAAGGGCCCTGGGTTGGATTCCAGTCAAGGACACATGCCTGCATTGCAGGCTCGATCCCCAGTGTGGGGTGTGCAGGAGGCAGCCAATCAATGATTCTCTCTCATCATTGATGTTTCTGTCTCTCTCTCCCTCTCCCTTCCTCTCTGAAATCAATATAAATATTTTTAAAAGATCTGACACAATCCCAATAATAACTCTAAAACAAATTTTACTTAAATATTCTAGCTGACATTAAAATATATACATATGTGCAAAATCCCTTGAATAGCCACTATTGGGGGGATAAGGGCACATATGTAATACCTTAATCAAAAAAGAAAAAAAAAGTGAAAATCTTAGAGAGGGTTTTTCTAAACTTAACTAACCCTAGAACAATATACCCTTTCATGCAGGGAAGTAGTTTAAACACATAGTTTTCCACGATAAACCAGTTTGTGAAATACTTCTACAGGGCATCCAAATGCAAAATGGTAGAATAACAAATAGAGATCACTTTTGCTCCATAGAAAATATATTTCTTTCCATTATTATTAGTATTTAGGAGAATTCGGCTAAAACTGCAATGCATTCATTCTTTCATTTACTCAACACATTCCTGGAACATCTAAAACGTGTATCGAGAACTGTGTGCTATAATGATACAAGGAAGAGTTAGATAAATACTGCCCTTAAGTAGCTCACAGTCTGGTACTTAAAATATTTAACAATGGGTAGTGACCAATGGGTAATGTTCCTCTCATCATGGCTAAACTTTAGACAGGTTTCTTCCTGACTATAGATCCCTGACCTTCCTTTTCTTAGAGCATTTACTTTAGAAAATTTGCAACTGTAAAATTTTTCTCTTCCCATTTAAGATATAAATCTTCTACAACTTATGTCTTTCTGAAGGTCCTGAAGTCATACATTTGAAATGTAATCATAGAAGTAGACATCACCGCTACCTCCCAGTTTCTGTGGGACAGTAAGAATCTAACTTTAATAAGTGACAATTAATCCAACACAGATGGGCCCTAGCCAGTTTGGCTCAGTAGAGTGTCAGCCCACTGACTAAAGGTTCCCTGGTTTGATTCCAGTTGCAGGCTCCATCCCTAGCCCTGGCCTTTCCCTCCCTGTCTCTCCACATCCTTTCTACTCTCTAAAAATCAATAGAAAAAATATCCTCACATGAAGATTAATAAATAAATAAATAAAACACAGATAGTTTAATCACATTAACCAGCCTCCCCTCTAACATCCTCCAATACTTTTCATTAGTTTACTCAAAAATCTAAAAATCCCGCCATGTGATAATATTCCATTGTATATGTGTGCCATATCTTCTTTATGCAATCATCTATTGATGGGCATTTAGTTTGCTTCCGTACCTTGACTATCTACACTAATAAAAGAGAAACATGGTAATTAGCGTACGACCGCTACCCTTTTCATTGGCTAATCAGTGAGTATATGCAAATTAACTGTCAGCCAAGATGGCGGCCGGCAGCCAGGCACTGAAGCGAGCATGAGGCTTGCTTGCTGCGGACTCCAACGTTCCCCGCCTCACTTGCCGGCCTCTCAGCTGCAACTCTAAGCAACTATGTACTATGTTGCAAATAAGAAGCTAAACAAAACACCAGAAACCGGCTTCCATTCAGCCGGGCTCGGACCGCAACATTGTATCGATGTTTTCAGCAGCGAGGCCTCAGAGCTAAAGCTGGCCCAGAATAAAAAAAAAAAAAGAAAAGAAAACAAGGAGCGGTTGGAAGCTTTAGTCACTCGCCAGCCGGAAAACAGCCCTCAGCCCCTCACCCAGACTGGCCAGGCACCCCAGTGGGGACCCACACCCTGATCCTCCAATACTTTTCATTAGTTTACTCAAAAATCTAAAAATCCTGCCATGTGATAATATTCCATTGTATATGTGTGCCATATCTTCTTTATGCAATCCTCTATCGATGGGCATTTAGGTTGTTTCCGTACCTTGACTATTATAAATAATGCTGCAGTGAACACAGGGGTGCATATATCTTTTTGAATTAGTGTTTCTGGATTTCTTCAGATAAAAACCCAGAAGTGGAATTGCTGGGTCATAAAGTAGTTCTTATTTTTTTGAGGAACCTCCATACCATTTTCCATAGTGGTTGCACTAATTTGCAATTCTACTAACAATGCATGAGGGCTCCCTTTTCTCCACATCTTCATCAATACTTGTTGGTTGATTTATTGATGATAGCCATTATGACAGGTGTGATGTTATTTATCATTGTGGCTTTAATTTGCATTTTGTTGAGCATCTTTTCACATGTCTCTTGGCCATCTATATGTCCTCTTTGGAGAAATGTCTATTCAGGTCCTCTGTCTATTTTTTAATTGGATTGTTTGGGTTTTCCTGGTGTTGAGTTGTATGAGTTCTTTATAAATTTTGGACATTGACCCCTTATTGGACGTATCACTGGTGAATATCTTCTCCCATGCAGTAGGTTGTCTTTTTGTTTTGGTGATGTTTTCCTCTGCTGTGAAAAATCTTGGACTATTACTTGGCTAAAAAAAAGGAATTAAATCTTAAAATTTGCAACAACATGAATGGACTTAGAGGGTGTTATGCTGGGTGAAATAAGTCAGAAAGAGAAAGACAAATTACCATATGATTTCACTTATATGTGGAATCTAAAAAACAAAACAAATAAAACAGAACAGACTCATATATACATAGAACAAGCTGAGGGTTGCCAGATGGGAGTAAGGTTGTGGAACTGGGTAACAGAGGTGAAGGGATTAAGACATACAAATTAGCAGTTATAAAATAGTCACAGGGCCGTAAGGTACAGCATAGGGAATTTAGTCAATAATGTTGTAATAAGTATGTATGGTGCCAGGTGGATACTAGACTGATTGGCGGAATCACTTCATAGATTATATGGATGTCTCCCCATTATGCCATATGTATGGTGCCAGGTGGATACTAGGCTGATTGGGGGATCACTTCATAGATTATATGGATGTCTCCCCATTATGCTAGATACCAGAAATCCATATAAAGTAATATTAAATGTCAAGTGTAATTGACAAATTAAAAAATAAGATTTAAATAGCATATCTTTTTTAATTTAAACAGTAAAAATATAAATCATTCCACCTTTTGTTTCAGCACAGTTGAATTCAATCTTTCTCTCTCTTAGCAATAGTTTTTAAAATTAATTTATTGATAGAGAGAGAGGGGTAGAGAGAGAAAGAGAGACTTGCTGTTCCACTTATTTATGCATTTATTGGTTGATTCTTGTATGTTTCCTGACTGTGAATTGAGCCTGCAACTTTGGCGTATCAGGAGGATGTAGCTACCAACTTAGCTACCCTGCCAGAGCTATGGCAATAGTCTTGAATACAGTTTTCCCTGCCTGTTTAACAAATCTGAGACAGTTTTCCTTTTACACCACTCACCAAATTTTATCCTGCACATTGTTAATCTTGTCTAGCTCAGGATATTGTTAGTAAAGCTGATTAACAACTAACAAGGTTGAAGGCCGTGCCTAGTGTTAAATATTTTAAATATGACCCCTGCTAATAGGCCGTGGGCTTAGAAGGAAAGAGCACTGCTTTAGGAGTCAGATGTAACTTTGAATCTCACTCCTACCTCCTGCCACTATGTTGCCTTGAGAAAAATATTTTGTCTGAATTTTTTTCTCATTGGTAAAATAAAGATAACAAAAGCCTCCTTTCCAGGTTTAGTTTAATTGAGGGAAAGGGTAAACAGAGTTGCGGGGGGATGAGCCAGTCTGCCCTCAGCAAAGTGTTGAGCAGGTGCTCAGAGAGTAGCTGAGCCATCTTATTGGTAGTGACTCAGCAAAATCCCCAGCATCACTCCTCTCTGCCCACTCTAAAAGGAAAGACCTCCTAAAGTGCTGGCTCCTCTTGAAGATGGTTTCTACTCCCTTTCCTCCTCTTTCAGAGGCCTGGCTCTTGGGTTTTTCCTGCGTTTCCACATAATTCTCTTCATACCAAAAAAGTCCCCTCATTTATTTCTATATTCTTAGCAACCAGTCACACTGCGTTTTAAATGTCTTCCTTGAATCGGACTGTTTTGGACTAGGTAACCCTCTATCTCTGCCAAGGCCCTTCTTTCTGTGGGAACCAAAGCCATGTACCTCCTTGATTTTCATCTGTTTCCCCAAATGACAGCCATACTCCATATTGTCATTGCTGAGCAAGAAAGCACATTTACAGCCTGGGCCGAGCCCCTGAGAGGTGATGTGCTGATGTTTGTCACTGCAAAGCAAGCCGCCCTTCTGAAAGGACAGACTCATCTGTCAGAAGTGGGGCGTTCTTGGGACATGACTGGGCTCCCCCAGGGCACTGTGCCTTCTCCTGCAGGAAACCAACAGCCCCCGAAGCCGGAAAGCACATTTGATTCCACCTCTGCAGCTTGGAGTACACGCAACTGACATTCACTGCAACACAAAATTTACGACGGCTGGGGCTTGATTTAATGAGCCCCGGCACTGAAATTTAGTGAGAAGTCTTAGAAGACAATGATTTAAACTTGACTAAAGAGCACCAGAGATATATACCGATGGTTCCAGATAAATACTGCTGCTATCACCATGAAAATGATGACATTAAGTGAGTACATGTCTATCAATAATCTGAAATATTAAAGAAATTAAGGCGAAGTTGTGAATTCTTTTAGCATGGACTTCATCATCAAGCAATACTAAGCAATTTCTATAGACTTAGCACATGCTTACATGATGTGGGATGTTCAGAAACAGAATAAGCCTTAATCTCTTATTTCAAAGCACGGTAAGATACCTATATACACCTGTGAACATTTAAACACTGACCTAGGAGAGAGAACCTGGAGGAGACTGCCTGAGATCACTGGGAACTGATCTAGTCTTTCTAGAAACATAATCAAATATAGGTAAAGGAAAATAATATGGCAAAGCAAATAGAAATATGGGGAAAGGAAGGTACGTTGGTTAGGAAAAAATGTTGAAAACCAGATCATGGGGTTGAGGCTGTGTCTGAGAGCACTGCCGACGATATAAGGATACCTTCCTACACAAACAATGCAGTCTAGGTTGTGAGTGGCATCAGGAAGTCCTGGGAAAGGGAAATAACAGAGAAGAGACATGTTTAGGAAGATTTTTCCGTATGGAGTGTGTTGGAGTAAGAGGGTGCAGAAATGAGGCTTGTTGGGGAGTTGATGCAGCAATACCATGTTCTTTAATACAACCAATGGTACTAAAAGGTGGTTCAAGGACACAGGATGAAGAATGAAAATAAGGTTTGGATGCAGAATGAATTTCCAAGGAAAATGCCCTAAATGTTTCAAATTGATGACATGCTTGTTTAGAAATGCATACTTGGCTGTCTTATTCAGAAGCCTGGAGATCATCCTTGAAACCTCCCTTACGTCCTTCTATCCTAACTTTTCCTCCTTAATAGATGTTCATTCAACCCAGCTGCCTCGCCCTGCTGAATGGCTTTTCAGTCCAACCACTCGTCTCTGCCTCTAACACCACTGTTGTGTTTCTCCTGCATTACCACAACAGTCTCCCTGCTTCTCGTGTTGCTCCTCACTAATTCATTGCACCGCAACCCACAGTGTAACTTTAAAAGTCCTTTATTGTTTGTGCTCTGTGCAAATATCCATCCTTAACTTAGGCCACTCTTCTCCTTCTAGTCAATAATTAGGCAATTTTGAGTCCTCCCTATTCTGGGGTCCTCCTAGGTCTTAGTCTAGAGTTCTCCTCTCTACCTTTTTGCCTCTTATGGTCCTTATAACCCTTTCCTTCAGGACACCTCCCTGGCCCCTGAAGGAAGACACATAGAAGAGAGGAATATCTCCCCTACTCACCTCTGTGCATGCCCTCTGCCATTACTCTCACCCCATTTATTTTCATTACTTAATTGTCTCATTTTCTCTGCTAGGATGCAAACTCAGAAAGAGGAAGAATAATGTTTAATTTATTTCCACAGTATCTCCTAGGACTAAAGAAGTGTTATAATCATTGAGGTTGTTCAATTTGTTTAGTAATGAATGAATAAATGGATGTCCTAAAATAATTTTTTTAAGAAAATAAAGAAATGTGCATTTGGGAGGTATCTACATAGAGATGACAAAGAAGTCAATGTGTGCTGACCGTGAAATGATGATGGCCAAGAACTAGGGGTGTCTAACAGTTCAAGAAGTTACATGATCAGGAACTATATGCATGTTCTAAAATAACGGTTCTTATACTCGGGTGTGCATGAAAACCACTTGAATGTTGCTTGTCCATAATGCAGAGTCAACAGATGTAAGTTTAAACTTAGAAATATGAATATTGAACAGCAGCCCCAGGTGAGGTGGCTGCAGGATGGTCCCGAGACCACACAAAGACATACATTGAGAAATCCTTGTAAAAAAATTATGTCTTTAATGCTACAAATTTGGGTTGCTTCACTATCTTCATTTTTTTCTTGAATGCTGCTTAATGCTGGTATTACCCAAACAAACAAACAAAAACACTGAAATTTAAGAGAGCAAAAAGTTTGCAATACCAAAAAATAAGAGCATAAAAATAACTGCTGAGTCATCATTGCAGTTTAAAATTAAGGTGTGACTATTTTCTCTATAGAAAAAAGTATCCTAGGTAAAACAAACTTTTCATAAAAGCAGGTTTGCTTTTATTGCTATATATCAGAATGTGATAGGTATCCTCAATAGCTCTGTGGCAGCATCATTTAAGCTAGTCACATTCTTGGCAAGCTTTATAGTCTACGTATTCTATAACTTATTCACTACAATATGAAGTGGGGTTACAGAGTTGTTTATTTAAATCTTGAACGAATATTTAAAACATTAATCAGGTTCCCACTTTCATTATAATATTATATTATTTAATGTTTATTATTTTTGTGAGATCTCTATTTTTTATGATTTCTCCCAATTATTTATACTATAAACCTTTTGATGGGTGGATTTCATCTCTTCAGAAATTTAGGAATCTGTGAATAAAGGTTCTTCTTTCTTTAGGATAAAATGACTAATAAAGGCTGTAGATATATTTAACACAATTAATTTCTCAGAAAATGCTGTGTGAAAATTTTCAAGTTCAATGGCATTAGTCTTATTACCCAGCCTGTATTTTACTAGGAATACACAGCACCTCTGAGGCATCGTAAAACCTTATAACTTCAGTTCCCTCTGGTGGCAGAACATTCAAAGTGACACTGTCAGCAAGTCTGGAGAGAGCTGTGGGTTCCCTTTCATGTATAACCTCAAGATAAGAGGATATACAAAGGGCTTGTTCCTATGCCTTGCGATTACTTTGGAAATAGCTTCTCACCTACATTCTTGGGGCAAATAACTCTTGCTGAAAATGGAGAAGAAAGGATGGTTTAAAAAGCAAGTTAAACAGTTACTTCACTGACACTTAAGACTGTATTCTGGAGGAGGATTTGGACAGTCATTTTCAAATTACATTTCTTAGGTGAAGACAAAGCAACTGTCAGAGAAAATAATCAAAGAAGACAATGAAAGAGAAAAAAAAGAGAAAGAGAATTCTCCACCCTGTTCATCAGGAGAGTCTCTTAGGCATGAGGGAATCCTTGGGCAAGATAGCGCACAGACCTGCAGCATTCAGAACGATGACCTTATATAGATAAAGGTTCTATTTTAAGTTTCTTTCAAAACCATGGATATTTCAGGTAATTTGATGCAATTGAAAGTCCAAAAATCTAAGTGAAATGCGGAAGTTTAACAGCTACTTAAGCAGTAGAACCAGGATTTAACCCCAAACTCTGACTCTAAATTTATTTTAATTTTTTTAAAGATTGTTTTTATTTGATTTTTTTATTTTTAGAGAGAGAGGAAGGGAGAGGGAGAGAGAGAGAGAGAGAGAGAGAGAGAGAGAGAGAATAAAAAAACACACCCACATCCTTGTGAGAGAGAAACATCAATCAGTTGCCTCCCAAGGGCACCTCAATCAGGGATAGAATCTGCAACCTGGGTATGTGCCCTGACTGGGAATCAAACCAGGGACCTTTCAGTGCAAGACGATGCTCAACAAACTGAGCTATGCCAGCCAGGGCTAAATTTATTTTTTGATATATTGCACTTTACAAATTCATAGTCTAAAGCTGGGAAGGACAAAAGGGAATCGCTGGTTACTGTACATGAGGCATATGCTTGAAAGAATCCCAGATGTGATCAAGTGGCTAAACACGTTCTAGTTTCTGTAATATGCAGCTTAAATATGCTAGGGATTTTTATAATCCTAGTGAAGTATAGCCTCTGACACATAATCATGTGTGCTTTCCCTTGAGAATATTGAAGTCAAGAAATATGGAGGATTATATATCCTTCAAGGTTTAAAAACTTTAATAATCCCGGAGGATAGAGTTTTATTTTAAATTCCTTCAAATCTACAGATTTTAAAAGTCATTAGGAAGTATAAATGTCAAGGAGTTACACATATATGCATCAAACATTGTGTGTTTTTACCATATACCCTCAAATTTCAACTTTTTCAAACAATAATAAAGCAGAAAGCATCCTTTAATTGACCAAGAGAAGATTATAATTTATTTGTTGGTATAATAATTATTACTGTTTGGCTACCTAGCACCCATTACCTACTTTCACTTTTTCCTCGTTTTACTGGTGCTTACCTCAGGTAAAGCATATGATGTAATAATGACCAATAAACATAATGAAAAGTCTGCTAGGAGGCTATGGGAAAGTTTCTTGCTTTTAAAGACATACATAAAGGATTTGAGTTCTTAATGAAACTACATACTCCAGGTACTAATAAATATTCTCATTGTTTAGACCATTAGTTGGCTTTTCTGTTACTTGTACTAAAAAACATGCTGATATAATGTTTCTGAGCTTTTACATTTTATAATAGGGTCAGCTCCAGGGAAAATATTAAATTGAAGTAGGTCTGGTTAGTCTTTACCAACCTCCTCTGGTTGATAGACTCTTCACAACTTATTCTCATCTACTAATTGTAGCCCCCTTACTGAATACTTACAAATGGACATGGGCCAACACACAACATTTTGTGTGCGATCACTTACCTTGTGCTGCAGCACAGGGAGGGCAGCATGGACTGGAGCTGTGTACGCAGAAGTCAGGGTTGAGGGTTCTGGGGTTAGAGCTCAGAAGGCAAACACCATGATTTCTTGTGCTGAGTCATTCCCTGGAGCTGGGGAGGTCATCTTTCCCAGGAAGACTTTTGCTATCAAGGCAGTTTTTGCCTGGGGGGGGCGGGGGGAGGGCAGACAGTTTTCCCACCCTATTGGAAAGCACCTTGCCTCAGGTGTGGAATTTCTGAGGCCCATTGAGAAACTAAGAATGACAATTAGCCTCCAGGCAGAAGCAATTGTCCCAACCTGTTGGAAAACCTATCTCCACACCTATGGACAATTGGCTGAGACTAAAGAGTTAATCCAATCGTCTGAAGGTAGAGGCAGGTGTCTGCAGGCTTTGAGTCTTTGCCTGATCTCATCAGAAACAGTATTTGACATTTCCCTGCACTAGAGATTGAGAGGCATAGCAGATCTACCTAATACATATTCACAAATCCAAAGAGGCAGCCAAAATGGGGATACAAAAAACAACTCCCAAGTGAAAGAACAAGAGAATTGTCCAGAATAAGAGATAAATGACATAAAGATAAGAAATTTACCTGATATAGAGTTCAGATTAATGATGGCAAAGATGTTCAACAGCATGATAAAAGTTATAGTGACTACAAAAAAGAACAGACAGAAATAAATGCTGACATAGCACTAATAAAGAGCACATTGGAAGAAATACTCAACGGATTAAGGGAAGCTGAGGATAAGATCAGTGAATTAGAAGACAGGGTGGAAAAAATAATTCAATCAAAGTACCAAAAAAAAAAAAGCAATGAAAAAATAGGAGTACAGCTTAAAAGAGCTGTAAGACAAGGAATTTTTTTTTGACTTGCAGAATTTCTAACTAGGGTGCTGTTCTCTAAATGCCCACCAGAGGGCGTCATTGAGCCTACACCTTTACTAGAATGCTTTTCTGACAATGCCCATATGAGGGCACTATTGAGCCTAATCCCAAACTAGGGCACTGTTCCCAGAATGTTCACTAAATGGTGCTGTTGAGACTAATCCCTTTCTAGGGCGCTATTCTCAGAAGGTCCACAAGAGGACATTATAGAGACTAATCCCCTAATAGTATGCTGCTCTCAGAAGGTCCACAAGAGGACGCTAATGAGACTAATCCCTTATTAGGGTTTTGTTCTCACAATGCTGTTCTCAGAATGTCCACTAGAGGATGCTATTCAGACTAATCCCTTTCCACTGAAGGGGGCTATTGAGACTAATCCTGATCCCTTGCTAGGGTGTAGTTTTCTAAATGCCCAGAAGAGGGTGCTATTGAGCATAATCCCTTGTTTGGGGGCTGTTCTCATAATGCCCAGAAGAAGGTGCTATTGAGCCCAATTCCTTTTTAGGGACTGTTCTCAGAATGCCCCCAAGAGTGCACTATTGAATCTAATTTCTTACTAGGATGGTGTTCTCATAATGCCCACCAGAGGGCGCCATTGAGACTAAACCCTTGCTGTGGTGCTGTTCCACGAATGCCCACAAGGTGGCGCTATAGAGCACAATTCCTTACTAGGGTTCTGTTCTCATAATGTCCAAAAGATGGCTCCTTTGCTTCTCATGTTCAATCCCTTCCTTTCCCCTCTATCCCCATTCAGTGTTTATCTCCACTGTCCTACTGGATATTTTGGCTAATCTCACAACTTCATATGCCATCTACACACAGCTGACTTCCAAATATGTATCTCCAGCCCAGACTATCTCCCATAAACTCCAGACTCATATTCCCTACAGTTCTTACTGAATGATTGATACATACCTAAAATTTAACATTTCCAGAAACGAAATCCTGCTCATTTGCACTCTTCTTTCCTAATCTATTATTTCATAGCCTTTCCCACCTCAGTAAATGTCAACTTTATACTTCAAGTTGCTCAGCCAGAATCTTGAATTCATCCTTGCCTTCTTTTTGTCACATCCTGTATCTTACCATTAGCTGATGTATTTTATTGCTTTGTCCTTCCAACGCTAAGGTTAATTGTCAGTTGTTTTTCCAATTTTGGAAGATTTTGGTTTTCTTTTTCAGAAGGTCAATAGCCTTTATTTTTATTTTTATCCTGTTCCCCAGCCTCCTCTGATTTTGAGGCTTAAAGTATATCAGATCAATTCTGTCTTTTTTAACATAGTTGTAGGTCACACAGAAAGGAAAGAATGTGAGTAACGTTTATTAAATACAAATTATGTGGCAGGGACTATGTAAAGCCCTTTACATTCACATTTAATCCTCACAATTACCCTGTGTGGTGAATATTATGATTCTCATTTTATGGATGAGGAAATCAAGGCTTACAAAGACTAAATAGCTTGTCGGGAGCTGCATAGCTAGTTAGTGGCAGAGCTGAATCCAGGGGCTCATGTTCCTTCTACCATAAAAAAAAAATTACACTTCTAAGTAAATGTAGGGAAAAGTTATCATTTTTAGAATGCCTTCTAATTTTCCATCATATATATTGTCAAACAATGAGGTGGAAAATTGGAATTAGAGTATATTCCAGCATTGACCATCCAATCCTATATAATAAAAGGGTAATATGCAAATTGACCCTAATGGCGGAATGACCAGGAACGACCAGTAGCTATGACATGCACTGACCACCAGGGGGCAAACGCTCAATGCAGGAGCTGCCTCCTGGTGGTCAGTGCACTCCCACAGGGGGAGCTCCGCTCAGCCACAAGCCGGGCTGATGGCTGCGAGCACAGCAGCGATGGCGGGCGCCTCCTCGGCAGCGCTAAGGATGTCCTGCCTAAGTCGCAGTTGGACACCCCCTGAGGGCTCCTGGGCTGCCAGAGGGATGTCTGACTGCCAGCTTAGGCCTGATCCCCCTGGACTGCAAGAGGGCACAGGCCGGGCTGAGGGACCCCCCCCCCCAAATTTCAAGAGCTCAAGCGCCACATGTAGCTAATGACTCCTATATTAGACAGCAAGGTGTACACTAATCTTTAATAGGCCTACTTACTGCCTCATTTACTTCCCTTGTCATAAGACTTCTTGGAGAGTCATGTATACTCATTGATTTCATTTCCTTTGCATTGCTTTACTCACAGAAATGAGCCTAGTTTCAACTACCAGCATTCCAATCCAGTTAGGATAGGATGATATTACCTTCTGGTTTCTTAATTCTCAAGCTTTTACTTTTCTTAACCTCTCTGCTGCTTCTTTGACCACTATTGATCACTCCCTCCTGCCTTACAACTCTTCTCCCTGTCTGTGAATTCATTCCCAATTAGTGCTCCTTCTACATCTTTAGTTCATCACTTTGATTCAACTCAGGCTCTTCCCCCTTACATATAAATGTTACTCCACAGTTCTCTTACCAATCTTTTCTTTTGGGAGGATTGCTAAGCCATACACAGCTTCAATGGTCATCTATACATTGAGAACACCTAAAACTAATCCCCATCCATTTTTTCATCATTAAATCAGACCTGTATATTCAGTTATCAAAGTTTATTTTCTCAATTTAAAGATATTTATAAAAGCACACACACACACACACACACACACACACACCACTCCCTTGTGATCATTATGTTGAGGAAACATTTTTACCCTCAAAAAATGCATGCAGTTGCTGGCCAAGTGGGTTCTATTTTACTTGTCTAATTAAATAAATTGAACAAAATGAGAAAAGGCAAGCAATAAAAATAAAATGCTATCTAAGTTCTTTTTTTAATAGAGTAAAATTCCATTGGTGGAATTGCATCTATTTCAATGTGAAATAATGTCCATCCTCTTGAATTCTGTAATTTCTAAATGTCAGTTTGACTGCTATCAGCAGTGCTACCATCCAAGGAATGTGACCATAAATTCTGGATAAATAGCCATACTTATCAAATTCTTATTCAGACACACTATATTAGTCATGTGTTATAAATTGCAAAGCAAAGAAAACAGAAATGGCAGAGCACTTATGGACTCCATTGTAATATGTATTAATCTTCAGACTACTTTAGTACAATGTGTGCTTTTGCAAAGGAAACAAATATATTTTTCACATGAAGTTGAAAGAATAATTAAATAATTTTTCTATGATTTGTCTCATTTGCCAATAAGTTTTCTTTCCATTATTAACTCCACTTGCTGTCTTTCCCAACTCAAACATGCCACTGCTCATGGGGTATACTCTCCCAGTGCATTAGGGTGAAGAGGAGTCCCCATACCCTTAAATGCATGCAAATGTGCTTCTTTGATTAGGAGCTCCTGTTTGCATCCTCTCTGTTTTTTGCAACCCTACCTCAACAATACTCTCTGCCAGAAAGGGATCCCCAAAGTCAGCTGTAAGTCTATTACCATTTTCTCGGTGTCTTCAGACAGTCTCTGATTTAAAAAAAATGTTTTTATTGATTTTAGAGAGATGGGGGGAGGGAGAGAGAGAGATAGAAACATCTATGAGAGAGAAATATCAACATTGATTGGCTGCCTCCTGCACACCCTCTGCCAGGGAGCAAGCTTGCAAAGAAGGCATATGCCCTGACCAGGAATTGAACCAGCGACCTCTTGGTGCATGTGTCAAAGCTCAATCACTAAGCCACACCGGCCTGGCAGTCTATGATTTTTTAGTCTACGTTCAAACACATATCCAATGTTTTTTTCTGGATTTTCTGCACTTGACCATTTACCCTCAGTTTATCCTATATAATAAAAGGCTAATATGCAAATCGACCAAACAGCAGAACAACAGGTCGCTATGATGCACACTGACCACCAGGGGGCAGACTCTCAATGCAGGAGCTGCCCCCTGGTGGTCAGTGCGCTTCCACAGGGGGAGCGCCACTCAGCCAGAAGCTGGGCTCACAGCTGGTGGATGCAGCGGCAGTGGCGGGAGCCTCTCCTGCCTCCACAGCAGCGCTAAGGATGTCTGACTGCTGGCTTAGGTCCGCCTAAGCTGTCAGTTGGACATTCCCTGAGGGCTCCCAGACTGTGAGAGGGTGCAGTCTGGGCTGAGGGATCCCCCCCGAGTGCACAAATTTCATGCACCAGGCCTCTAGTCCTATATAATAAAAACCTATATGCTAAGTGTCCAGTTGTCCAGTCATCCGTTCAACCAATCAAAGTGAAATATGCTAATGATATGCAACTGCTCGCTATGAGTTGCACTGACCACCAGGGGGTAGACAGTCAACCGGTTGACCAGTTGCTATGACATGCACTGATCACCAGGGGCAGATGCTCCAACTGGTAGGTGAGCTTGCTGCTGGGGTCCGGCCAATCAGGACTGAGCGAGATGGGCCAGACACGCCCTAGAACCCTCCCCTGCTGGCCAACCTCCTGCATCCCTCCCCAGCCCCAATTGTGCACTGGTGGGTCCCTTGGCCTGGCCTGCGCCTTCTCGCAATCTGGGCTGATGGACCTCCTCTCCCCCAAGTGCACGAATTTCATGCACCAGGCCTCTAGTATACAAATAAGTTTGGGATGGCTTCCACCACCTATTTTTCGTACACATCTTGTAAAGTTGACTGGAAGGGAAACACTAAAGCATATGAATGCTTGTGTGTATATAGTGTCATTATAATGCAAAAATCAGCCTTCAATTTCCATAACATAAGCATGTTTTAGACACTTGTTTTTCATGGTGTCTTCCAATATCCATTTCCCCTTCTTCTTCACTAATAGAATCTGAAAGAATGCACTCAGCTGAAAGTCTCTCAGCCTCACCTGCACAGCTGGGTATGGTCTCATGTAACTAGGTCTGGACCATGACAAAGAAGCATATGAATGAATGTGTCTATGGGAAATTCTCCTTAAAAGGGAAGGCCTGGGGTGGGGGCTAGAAGGTGAACGGTTTAGCTAGCTAGCTTAATGGGGCAGGTTTAGGTTAGGAATAAAAAGGGGTCTATGGGGGAAAGGAATACATAATGAAGACCTGAGCACGCCAGGGTGTTTATCTTACTTGTACAGAGAGTAGAGAAATGGAATAGGCAAATAGAAATATATCTGGCCTGTGCAATTAAAGACAGCCATACACCAAAAGGCATCTCGGGCCTGAGCCATTAAAGTGACCATAAGTTAGGTCAGAAGTAGCCCTGACTGAGGAGCTGGGAGGGCCATAGGTAAGGCTTTCTCTGCCAACACAACTGGGAGAGCTCTAAGAGAGATCAACAGCGACTACAGCCAACAAAATAAAAGGAGAAAAGGGGGACACACCGTGGGCTTTGAGCTTTGACAACTAACTCTATGTAGCAAAGTGACCAATAAGAAGGGGTCCAGTTCGGACAAAGAACTGCAGCCGATTTAATGCCTCCAGACAAAGAAGCGGCGGCCCCCTCCTCAGGGCCCCTCTGTCCGCCCAGGAGGGACAGAGGCTCAGGCTGAGAGCTTAGAATCAGGCTGTAGAGGTCGTGTCTGCTTGCAATCAGGTTTCTGGACTTTTCACCTTTCACCTTTTGGCCGTGGCTTCATTCTTCGAATCCATCGAGACAAGAACCCGGGAATTCAGGACCTTCCAGCTCACTTTTCGAGTTTCAAAGGGGTCGATGGGGGAAAAGGGGGACATATGTTAATACCGTCAATAATAACGACTTTTTTAAAAAGGGAGAGGCTAGCAAATCGGAATTCTAGTTTAGCAATGGCTGTCCAATAGAACATAGTATGAACCACAAATGTAAGCCACATAGGCATTTTTTTTAAAAAAAAAATTGAATGTTCACACAATCACTGGAACGCTAATAATCACCTCAAACTTTAATTTGGAAAGCCCAGGCTTAGAAACGCAGTGCAGAAAATGTGCTAGTGTTACCGCTGTGTGCTAAGTATTGCTGGGAAAGGAAGGGTATTGCTGCGCACATTCAGCTGCAAAGCAGAGGCCTGTTTGCTTCGTCAGGAAGCTACAGCTTCACACCCCAAGAAATCGCAGGGTGGTCCCTCCAAGGGGATTAAAACCCATCCCTTCCCCCCCC
>NW_005356259.1:5096279-5097384 GCF_000412655.1 Myotis brandtii
GTGTATGTGTGTGTGTGTGTGTGTGTGTGTGGAGAGGGGGGGCAGGGGAAGAGAAGGACGTGCACAATAAAGTCAACATGGCACAGGGGGAGGTGTCCCACTATAGAGGCTGTCAGTGGAATCTGGGAAAAGATCATGGGCTAGGCTAGGGGCTGGACCCTGATGCAAGCCTGTGGAAGTTTGGGAAGCCGACTGGAAAAGCTTCTGGTTCCTCCCATGCCTGAGGACATGTTATCATCCCAGGAGACGAAAGCTCCCCTCCCCTTCCCACCTCTCCCCTCCCCTCTAACACATCATCCCAGGAGACAAAAGCTCCCCTCCCCTTCCCACCTCTCCCCTCCCCTCTCCTCTCCTTCTCCCTGCGCCTGCCCCGTGCTGTTGCCTGTTTTCTTTCCGTAGCCAGTGGCCTGAGCAGGCCGTGCAGACCCCACACACAGGCTTCAGTTTGGAGCCCGGGAGCCGCAGCACAGCCATGGATGCAGCTGGGAGCCCCAGCTAAGCTAGCGGGATGCTGGGCTGGGACTGTGCTTTAAGACGGCCCAGGGTCTCTGGACACTGACTCTGGTTTGGGCCCTGATTTTCCACGGGAGGACGGGCAGAAATGGGACATCAGGGAGCTCCTTTAATTTTGCTTCCCAAATAAATCATCCTCTCTTGGGTCCTCGGAAATGCTTTTTCTCGTGATACCACAAGAACCCCCGACACACAGGCAACACAGACACTGCGGAATGGCCACAGGAGGCACATAACCTACCCAAAAACTCCTTTACATGAGGCAGAAATAAGCCTCGACCACATTTAAGCTATTTTTTATTTTGTTTTTCTTGTTAAATGCAATCAAACCTAAACCTAAAGGGTATATATACCGTGGAGTATTTTTTAAAACCCGGAGGTGCCAAATTTTATGATTGGCTCATGTTTCCCAGGAAGACTAACAATCATATTCTCAAGAGCTAAATTTTAGTTTTAAGTGTGATCTGCTAGCATTATAATTGCTTATGTACTTTGCAGAGGGCATGACTGACTACTTAATTAGATTAAACAAATTTTTTAAAATTCTCACCAGAGGATATGTTTGTTGACTTTAGAGATGAGGAAGGGAGAG
>NW_005356259.1:5097430-5102194 GCF_000412655.1 Myotis brandtii
ACCAATTGGCGCCTACCACACACATAATGTTATTTATCTCAGTGTCTACGATCATAGTTTTTAACACAATTTTATATAGCATGACGATTTCCCCAACAGCCTTCATTGGTCTAAGACCGTGGTCGGCAAACTGCGGCTCTCGAGCCACATGCGGCTCTTTGGCCCCTTGAGTGTGGCTCTTCCTAAGCCTTAGGAGTACCCTAATTAAGTTAATAACAATGTACCTACCTATATAGTTTAAGTTTAAAAAATTTGGCTCTCGAAAGAAATTTCAATCGTTGTACTGTTGATATTTGGCTCTGTTGACTAATGAGTTCACCGACCACTGCTCTAAGATATCAATTTTTAAAAGATGTTTACACAGTGTTGAAATTTATAAATAGATTGCTTATGTGATCACTTTCACACATTTGTTCATATGTACAACCATGGAAATGTTTTTATAAGTTGTAAATTTTAAATAAATAAGTCCCTTAAATCAATGACTTAATGATTATTCTGAAATGTTAAAAAAAATTCAGTTCACAGAACAATAGTGGTGATAATATTTGTTTTTAAATGGTAGCAATTTTTTCAAAGATCTTTAGGAAACTAATTTGGTGGAGCTGCCTTATTTATTCTTGATTTTTTAATAATGCAGGACAAACATTGGGCAGTCATGTACTGAGGACTCCTTACACAAAATAAAATAAGGAACTGTGAATATAAAAACTTAAGTTACTTGTGGATTCAGGTAAGGAGTTAGCATAAACCCATAGTTTTCAAAATTAGAGAAAACCCACTAAACATGCTTGCTTGTGGCTTTTAACATTCTCACAACAAAAGCTGCTTGAAAACATGCTGAGAGAAAGACTAAAATATCACACACATAATCTGTTCAGAATCGCACGCTGGGGGCAGATTACCAACTGCTGTGGGTATATTTTCTGGGCGTCATCATTGACTTGATTGATTATTAGATGGACATAACTTGGAGCTGTTCATTATATTTGCAATAAGTGAGATGTTCTGCATTCAATTAAACAGTGCTGTTAATAAGTGAAAATGGATTTACATTAAGAAATACATTTAAATTTCACCCATCTTTCATTTCATAATAAAACCCTAATTTAAGAGTTTGACCACCAGGGCAATGGTGAATAAAAAGAAATTACAAAAAGAAGTGTGATGTGAATATCTTAACATTCTTTTATACCTTCTTGACATCATTAAATATTCAATTTTTAGACGCAGCCATATATCCATATTCCTTTAGACTGAAAGACGAAGTTTTCTAACATTTAATAGAACTTGCTGATGCCCTCAAAATAGGTCCATCGGTTGCCAGAGAAATCAGTGGGTCCAATTTCCCTGACACTAGTGGGAGTGGGGAGGCTCTTGCAGCCTATTTAGAAAATGAATTTTCTGAGACTTGCACGGGAGAACGGGTGTTTCTGATTGGTGTAGAATTATAGTTCTCAGTTGCAAAGTCCCATTGTCCTAAACCAGTTCTGGAAAAGGTGTGGCTGGGGCTCCAGCAGAGCCAACGTTGGGACCAGTGTCCAAAGTTTCAGTTCCAAGGTAGCACTGAATCCAGTAGAGCATGAGGCTAGATTCAGTCCAACGTTTCATTGTGTGGGCAAATGCAGGGCAGCATGCCCTCTGCAACAGGAGAGCCAGGAGCCCGGGGCTCAAGAGAGCAAGACAGAGAGAGGGGGCTCCTTGTCCAGGAGTTAAGTATCTCAGATTCAGCTCCCTTGTAGTGGCCATGCCTGTCTGGCCACCGACTTGCTCCCCGGAGTGGCTGACAAGGAAGCATCTTCCCACGTCACCCAGACCTTACTGGGCATGCGTCTATTGTCCAGTCCCTCCCCCCAGTGACCTGTGGGGGACAGACTTGGGGAATGGTAACTGCAGCTTTCTGGCAAGGCTGTATAAATGGCATGCCTATTTTATTTAGTCTTCCCTTTACTCCTTTCCTAGTCATAATAACCAGGTTATTAACAGTATCACAACCGTACTTACTTTTCCAGTGAAACTCATTGGAAAATAGCACGGACTGAAGTAAGATGTTATAAGACAAGTAGGCAGTGCTTCCGTAACAGCACACCTTTAGTTGAGAGAGTAAAGGATCGTTGTTGTTTTTCTCCTATAAATTTGTTTGCTCTCAATTAAGAGCCTGGCTACCATGGTGATTATATAATAGGAACATGTACCAAATTAGCTAGAATGCTTATTAGTTCTTTTTTCATGAGTATTCTTAGAGGTGGGGTGGGGGGAGGTGATACAACTGAAAACTAACAGAAAAAGTAAAGTCCATGAGTGAACTCACAGGAAAAAATAAAATCTATAGAGAACTAGTATTTACTGAATGACTACTATGTGTTGGCCACTCGACTAGGCAATGACCTATATTTCTCTTTTAAATTATTATTATTGGAAAACATATCCCAAATTAACTGTATCAAGAGAGATTTCACTTTATTAGGTGGTTTTAAGCTTTTAAGCCCTATGTAAGTCCAAATCCTTGGTCAGAGAATAATAGGATGAGATTCTGAATTTCACAAACAGTGGGGATAGAAGGTGAGGCGTCTACAGACCTAGAGTACCCAGTTTAGCTCACAGTGCTTTGGTAGCTTATTTTCAAGACTGTCTTCCTCATAGTAGCAAAAGTAAGTGGTTGGTTCAAATCATTGTTATTTAAAGAATAAAGACCTTTGGGATCATTCAATCCACAATTTTTAATTTTGCAGATAATTAAACCAAGGCACAGGGAAATCACAAAAATCATGAAATTGTTTATGGCAAAGACAACAGAATAACCTACTTTCATGTTTTTCCTTTTGTGAATGCCCTGAAGTACCCACTGTTGCCTAGAAATACTAATGTGTTGACCTTAAACTTCAGAGAGACAGTGAAACAGTGGTCAAGAGTCCAGACTCAGAAGCCAGACTGTTTGGGTCGAAATCCTAGTATTGCTATTTATTAGCTGTGTGACCTTAGGCAAGTTACCTAAACTCCCTGTATAGCAAGTATCATATTTCATTGGGCACAATATAATATCTACCTTATGGGAATTGTGTGGATTAAATTAAGTTATAGTTGTTAAACACTTAAAAATCATACTTTATGTGTTACCAATTAGTATTTTAAATTATGTCTGCCTTCATTCAAGCATAACAAAAATTATCCTATATAATAAAAGTCTAATATTCTAAGTGTCTGGTAGTCCAGTCGGCCATTCAATTAATCAAAGCGTAAAATGCTAATGATATGATAAAGCCCATCAACTGCTCACTATGACATGCACTGACCACCAGGGGGGCAGACAACTGACCGGTCGACCAGTCGCTATGATATGCACTGACCACCAGGGGGCAGATGTTCTGACTGGTAGGTTAGTTTGCTGCTGGGGTCCAGCCAATTGGGACTGAGTGAGACCAACTGGACATGCCCTGGAGCCCTCCAGCGGTCCCTCCCTGTCTGGCCAACCTCCCGTGTCCCTCCCTGGCCCCGATTCTGCACTGCTGGGGTCCCTCGGTCTGGTCTGCGCCCTCTTGCAATCCAGTCTGAGGGACCTCCTGCCCTCCCCTGACCCAGTGCACAAATTTTGTGTACCAGGCCACTAGTGTCTTATGAAAGGAAGGTAAAAAAGGCTGTTGGGATATCTAGGAGAAATAATTAACCCAAATTTGGCACTTCAGGAGCAAACTGCTTCAGAAAGCTCCTAGAAGTGTAAGCAGCGTGGTGAGAGAGGCAGGAGGAATGTGTTCGAGTCAGGGGAGGCAGTAGGTGCAAAGGCCCAGCTAAAATGAATGTGGAGCTGACGAGGTTAGCTGGAGAGTGACAGGGTAAGTAAAGGAGAGAAGAGTGATAAGTAGGGTCCAGAAATAAGTTTAGAAGCCACATTAGAGAGAAAATAGTCAGAAAATGACAGGAAGCCACTGAATGATTTATGCAGAGAACTGACATGATTGGATTTGCATTTTAGGAAACTCACTTTGGTTATAAAGGAGATAGGATAAAACAAGGGAACTCACTAGCCCATTGATATATTCCATGAGAGAAGTGATGAATGATCTCAATAGCTTGCGATGTTTATGGAAATCTTGTTTTCTAATTGAGCAAACTGGAGATGATGATAATCCCTGGAGAGCTGGAAGTTAATTGGTGCCAACCTAAGCCTTCTTTAGTAAAGCAACTCTTCTTAAGACCCCAGTGTGATCAGTTTTAAACACAGAAACAAAGTATCTGTACACCTAGGACTGTTTTCCGGAAGCAAGAGACAGTGTGTCTGCAGGCAGATGCTATGGGATTGAATTTTGGCTTCACTATTTCCTCAGGTATGGGAGTTGGAGAAAATCCTTTTAGAGTAAAGCATTATCATTTTTTAAAATGTATAAAACCGGGATAAGATTTACAACAACAACAAAATTGAAACCACCACAACAAAAAGGTACCTAGGAATAAATTTAACCAAGGAAGCAAAAGACCTGTACTCAGAAAATTATAGGAAACTGAAGGTACAAATAAATGGAAGTGTATACCATGTTCATGAATAGGAAGAATTAAAAACATTAAAATGATCATACTACATACTACCCAAAGCAGTCTATAGATTCAATACAATTCCTATTAATATAACAATGGCATGTCTCATAAAACTGGAACAAATATTCCAAAAATTTATATGAAACCACAAAAGACCCTGAATAGCAATCTTGACTAAGAAGAACAAGGTTGGAGAAATCATGCTACCTGATATCAAACTATACTACAAGGCCA
>NW_005356259.1:5102235-5106822 GCF_000412655.1 Myotis brandtii
CAACAACAACAAAAAGCAACAACAATGAGCATATAAATCAGTGGAACCGAATAGAGAGCACAGAAATAAATCCACAACTTTATGATCAATTAATATTTAACAGAGGAAAGAATATGCAATGGGGTAAAGATAGTCCATTCAATAAATGGTGTTGAGCAAATTTGACAATAAATAATGCAAATAAATGAAACCAGACCATCTCCCTACACTATACACAAGAATCAACTCAAAAGGGAATAAACACTTAAATGTAATTCATGAAATCATTAAATCCTAGAAGAAAACATAGGCAGTAATATCTCAGACATTTCTCATAGCAATACATTTTTCTGGTATATCTCCTGGGGTAAGGAAAACAAGAAAAAAAAATAAACAAATGGAACTACATCAAACTAAAAAACTTTTGCACAGCAAAAGAAACCATCAACAAAGTGAAAAGACAACTTACTGAATGAGAGAACATATGCACTAATGATACGCCTGGTAAGGCATTAATTTCCAAAATTTTTAAAGAACTCATACAACTCAACCCCAAGAAAACAAACAACCCAATTATAAAATGGGCAAAGGACCTGAATAGACACTTCTACAAAGAGGACATACAGATGGCTAACAGATGTATGAAAATATTCTCAAAATCACTAATCATCTGAGAAATGCAAATTAAAATCATACTGAGATATCACCTCACACATGTCAGAGTGGTTATCATCAATAAATCAACAAAGAATAAGTGCTGGAGAGGATGTGGAGAAAAGAGAACCTTTGTGCATTGTTGGTGGGGATGAAGAATGGTGCAGCCACTGTGGAAAACAGGATGGAGTTTTCTCAAAAAAATTAAAAATGGAACTGCCCTGCCCTGCCAGTGTGGCTCAGTGGTTGAGCATCGACCTATGAACCAGGAGGTCATGGTTGGATTCCTGGTCAGGGCACATGCCTGGGTTGTGGGCTCATCCCCAGTGTGGGGCATGTAGGAGGCAGCCAATCAATGATTCTCTCTCATCACAGATGTTTCTCTCTCTCTCTCCCTCTCCATTCCTCTCTGAAATCAATAAAAATATATTTTTAAAAAATGGAACTGCCTTATAGCCCAGAAATTCTACTTCTGAGGATATATAAAAAAAAACCTCACAACACTAATTCAAAAGAATATATGCACCTCTAGGTTCATAGCAGTGTCATCTACAATAGGTAAGATTGAAAACAGTCCAAATACCCATTACTTAATGAGTGGATAAAAAAAAAAAGCTGTAGTACATTTACATAATGGAATACTATGTGGCCATGAAAAATAAGGAAATCTTAGCTTTTACAACAACATGGATGCACCTGTAGAATACTATGCTACGTGAAATAAGCCAGTCAGAGAAAGCCAAGTATCACATGATCTAATTTATATGTGGAATATAATGAACCAAACTAACAAATAGAAGTAGACTCATAAATACATAGAACAGACTAACAACTGTCAGAGGGAGGCGAAGTTGGAGGATTGGGTGAAAAGGTGAAACAGAAAATTAAGAAGAAAAAGAAAGCACAGACAACAGTGTGGTGATTGCCAGAGGGAAGGGGGTGGTGGCTGGTAGAAGATGGTGGTTGGTAGAAGGGGGAATAAATGGTAATGGTAAGAGACTTTCCTTTGGGTTGCGAGTGCATGATGCAGTATTCAGATGATGCATTATAGAGTTGTACCCCAATAGATGCAATAAAATCATTAAAAAAACTGGGATAAGAAAATGTCTAACCACTATGTTGTACACCTGAAACTAACATAATATCGCATGCCAATTGTAACTGAAAAAAAGTTAAAAATTACAAAAAAGAGAGTACTGGCTTTATGGTGTATTAAACACAATACATGTAAATATCTTAATATCCATGCCTAGAATTTATTAAGCACTCAATAAAATTTTGGTCTTACATTAATCACTTCATTTTATAATATCTGTTTTCAGAAAGCCAAGTTTCAAAAGCAATAAGTCTCCCCCCCCCGCCCATAAACCTTACTTTTTTCAAGTTAAAAGTCTGCTAGCACTTCAGATTATAACAAAATGCCCTTTCAGTACACAAGGAAACAAACAAGAGAAATGCCAGTCTATGAACTCTTATAAAACAGGAAACTGCATTTTCAGTTCTTCACACACTAGTCTATCAAAACTCCTTAAACATTTCCTTGGGTCTAAGATAAGGTTGCTCTTTAATATGAGAGTCAAATAATTAAATCAATCATTATTTCTATTTCCCCTTCCTGATTACAAAACTAATGGTAGTATGTTAATCAACTTCAGATGCTTACCAATCAGCTCTCTCCCATAACCTCCAGTCAAATTCTACCCATCTGTCACCCTTGATCAGAGATCTTTCCACAACAGACCTGAAAGTGGGTTACTGTTAGCCCCTAACCCTGACCCCATACCATTCCCTTAACATAAAATGCCTGGTATTAGAACCCTCCCCTCCGTCAGTGTTGAACGTCTTTGAAATTTCTAAAGAAACTGTGAAGAAAAAAGTTCTTATGAATGTCATCCTAAGAAACCAACGTCATTTTTGTTAGTGTTTCCAACATCGTAATTAACAACAGACTACATAGTATAATAAACCCAACAGATGTGCTAGGCAAAAGGAAGAGATAAAGAGAGTGGCTGCTGCCTGCAAGTGGTCTATATTCTAGCGTGGGAAGCAGATGCAGAGCTGTGTGTAATACAACATGCCAGTGCCACCACAACAGACGGAACCAAACGTGGTGAGAAAACAAATTAGATGGTAATAACTCTGCCCAGAGGAGGTAAGGAAAGCCTCATCGACAAAGTCAGTTTTGAAACAGGTAGTTCATTTTTTAAAATGTGCTTATGCTGTGTGTGGTGTGTGTATATGTATGTATAAAATGAGGATCCTCTGGTCCTCATTCACGGGAAAGAATCACTCATGCAAAAGCATTATTTATTTAAAGGCCATTGAAGTCTGTGTTTTGGAGAAAAAAGCTACCTTCCTAGAAATACCACCAATACCACAACTATAATTATTTTCAAAATTTTACAACATGATAATTCATCACCTTTGAGTGCTTGGGAATAGGGGGATTTCTCACTTCAACTTATATTGAGCATTGGACAATCTCTCCCAAATGTTATTCCCTCCAATTGTGAAATCACCTCAAATAATCACTGATTAAGAAATATAACTCGAAATATTCAAGCACACAGAAAACACACACACACACACACACACACACACACACACACACACACACCCCACACACACACACCCCTATCAACATTTGCAAATCTGTTTTTTAAATGTCGGACTTCTCACTGCATACAGAACTAGGCACTGTGAAATCAAGCTGTGCCCTTTCTTCAAAGAGGGTGAGCAAACTATATAGACCCTAAGGGACACAGAAGTATTGATCTTAAATTAAGTTTTACTTCTAGATTTTTATAGATGAAGCTTGCATGGTTGAGTTCTAAGAATTTTTAAATAATCATTATCTTTGTTGCTATAGTCATAAATCCAGCCTTTTAAGATAAACTAGGAAATACAGATGACTACTGAAAATTTTTAATTTAGCTCAAGATATATTATTTTAGTAATGAAATTTATTTTAGGCTATGTACGAAACTATGGTGGAAACTATGTAAAAAATATAAGTAAATAAACCTAACTTTTGAAGTTGTTAAACATCATTAATTGCTATGTGCTACCTCATAATGGAAGAAAAATATTTTTAAGAACCTTATGAAAGGTAAACTCCCACAAGCATAAATTAGTGTGACTATGCCTTGGAAACCCCATTCGTCATCCAAAGCAAACCGAGTTCAGTGTCAGTGGTGTATTTTCCAATATTATACATCCTGTTTTTCTTTAATTACTAAAAATTACAGGGCCAGTTCTTACAGCAAAAACTCCCTTGACATCATAACACAGCTAATAATGAAATGGAGCAGCTGGGAATTAAGCTGCTGTGACAGATGTGTGAAACCAGGCTGGTGGCTCCCTCATGCACTGAGTCCACATGTAGGTGTAGTGATAATGAGCAGCAAACTCTTCCCAACCCAGGGAGCCCACTGAACTGACACTCAGGCGCCTAACTTCTGATAGGAATGAAAAGAACATGTTTTAACTCTAAAACCACAATCATGAGTTGAGGGTCTTTTCTTTCCACGTCGTCAGAAGTTTCAAATACATGAAATAAAACCGTGAAAGGAAAATCATTTGGCATTAAGAAACATTGCAGCCCGGCCAGCTTGGTTCAGTGGTTGACCTATGAACTGTTAGGTCACGATTTGATTCCTGGTCAGGGCATATGCCTGGCTTGAGGACGCAATTCCCAGTGTAGGGTATGCAGGAGGCAGCCAATCAATGATTCTCTTTCATCAGTGATGTTTCTATCTCTCTCTCCCTCTCCCATCCTCTCTGAAATCAATAATATGTGTGTGTGTGTGTGTGTGTGTGTGTGTGTGTATCTACACTAATAAAAGAGAAACATGGTAATTGGCGTACGACCACTACCCTTTTCATTGGCTAATCAGTGAGTATATGCAAATTAACTGTCAGCCAAGATGGCGGCCGGCAGCCAGGCACTGAAGC
>NW_005356259.1:5108056-5130884 GCF_000412655.1 Myotis brandtii
CATTGCAGACTAGACTGATGGCGAACCTTTTGAGCTCGGCGTGCCAGCATTTTGAAAAACCCTACTTAACTCTGGTGCCGTGTCACATATAGAAATTTTTTGATATTTGCAACCATAGTAAAACAAACATTTATATTTTTGATATTTATTTTATATATTTAAATGCCATTTAACAAAAAAAATCAACCAAAAAAATGAGTTCGCATGTCACCTCTGATATGCGTGTCATAGGTTCGCCATCACTGCTCTAGAGCCTTGCTGACTAGATTTGAATCCCGGCCTGTCCCCTTCCCAGCTGTGTGACTGGGGCAGATTATGGACCAGCTGCAGGCCTCAGGGTCATGTCAGCACAATGGGGAAAATAAGAGCACCTACCTCAATGACAGTGCTGAGGATTCACATTTAGACATGTAGGAAACACCATAAAAGTGTTTATTCGTATGATGAGCATTTAGTCAAGGATATGCATGCAGGTAGCATACTTTTGGAAATATTTCTATGAGAAATGTTTTCTCACCAAGTGTCCTTGTGAGAAATGCCTAATAGAGACGGAGAAGAAACTGTGCTTTTGAAGAGGGACAGTGAGATTCTTCAGAATGTCTGGAACTCTCAGGTCACATAGATTCCACTCAGACATCTATTCTCTCTTCTCTTTTCATCTGACAAAAACACTGACACTTAGAGAAAAAGTTATGAGCTACCTAGGAACACTGGCAATTGTAGGTATGGCAAAGCAGAATAATGGCACACTTATAGTGACATACACTACAAAGCCAACTCTTCAATTTCACTTAAAGAGTTAGAAGTCCTGGAGCACCCACATAGGGTACCTAAAAAGACTCACCAGGAATGACATCTCCCAGCATGCACACACACACTCACAAACCTTTCTTCATCATATTGTCAAACAGTACATTCTTTACATAAAAGTTACAGAATATGTTCAAGTGAAGAGAGAAAAAATAATGATCAGTCAACGTTTGTTTCTGTCCAAATGTCCATGGAGGCATTTGGTCTATGATTCATTAAATAACGCAAACATTTCATTTCCGAATGTCTCCATGGATGTGCTGGTTCGGACCAAATATCAAGACTCTTTTTGACACAGACCAAATGCCTCAGTGGAGGCTTAGACAGGATCCATGTCCTGCAAGAGAAGTAATTTATAATCCAGAAAGATCCACTGTTGGTATGTGGGGTGTTTCCTTTCAATAATTTTTCTATGCCTGTTTAGGGTTAGAAATTTGAAAAACATTTTTTAATTTTGTTTTTAAACTTGTACCAAAAGTATTTACTTATATTATTAAATATGTTACAAAATAATTTCAATAAATGGTATGAAATTTTAGAACTATACCATAATTTATGTAAATAATCTTTCTCTGAGACATTTAAACTACATTTTCAATATGTTGCTATTTAAACCAATACTATGATCAATATAAATGTGTAACCATTGTGCACATCTCTAATTAAATTTATATAATCTGACTATATGGAAATAGTGGTTCAAAAACTGTGAATATATTTTTAAGGCTCTTAATACACATGATCAAATTGTACTCCAATAACATTATTATAATGAATATATGAAAGTTACCATTTTAATATGCCTTTTTACCATCGCCAGTTATTATTTTAAGAAAATACTTTCCAACTTGATGGGTTAAGATATAGCTTCTACATTATTAATAATCAAATAAATGCAAATCAAAACAATAATGTTGAATACTTTCATAGGTTTCACACAGTTTTAGTTTCCATGATTCAGTTTCTCTGAAATGCCTATGCCATACTTGTGTTTCCTGTCACAATCAGAAATGGCTTCTAGTCCATGGACTCATGACTATCAGGGACCCAGCCTTAGTTCCATCAGTGGTTGATACCATCTTTGTCACCCTCTCCAGACTTATACAGAAGAAACTCAAACGTGAAAATATGCATAGCTACCCATTCTGTGCTAAGATTAGAAGAGGGAAAGGACTGTGAAATTAAAGGCCATAATTACATTAAAGCAAAGTAACTCAAATACAAATTCATCTTCACATAAGTAGTAATCATTAATTTTCTCTGTTGCATGCAAGTCCCTGTTTCATAATAAGTGATCAATAGATACTTACTGAATAAATTTTAAAATGAAATGCAAACAAAAAGCCTAGGCTGCATATGACTTTAGAATTGGTGTAAATTTTTAGCCAAAATTTAAAAATTTCTGTTTGAGGGGATACAGCTTAGTTCCCTTCTTCTTTCTTAGTATCTCTCTAACACTTGAATCTTCCTAACTGGCATGTAATTTCTATCTCATCATAGCTATTTCTTTCTGTATGAAGGTCGAAAGCAGAAGCCCAATTATCTGTACCACTGGTTCTCAAACTGCGATTCATGGAACAGCATGATTAGCATCACATAGGAACTAATAGAAATACAAATTCTTGGGTACCATTCCAGATCTGCTGAAATAGAAAGGCTGGTATATGGCCCAGCAATCTGTATTTCTAAAAAATCCTCAAGATAATACTGGTGCATGCTAAGGTTTGATCATATCTGGGGCCAACCTTCCTCTAATGCAGTGGTCTCAACCTTCCTAATGCCGCGACCCTTTAATACAATTCCTCATGTTGTGGTGACCCCCAATTTCATTGTAACAAATTGAACATAATTAAAGCATAGTGATTAATGACAAAACAATATGTAATTAATATATGTGTTTTCCGATGGTCTTAGGCAACCCCTGTGATTAATACAAACCACACACACAGATACATACACACACACACACACAGACACACATACACACTCAGGTTTAACCCATTATTTAGGATCCCTGACTTGTAGAGAAGGCAGAGATAAGAAACGTATCGTTCTAGTATCACAATTGCATCACTGTAGAGATTAGTGTTCCCCACTCTTAAAAAGTGACCATGCTTTAAAAAAAATAATTCACAACAGTTACATTATAGTGCTTTTCTTTTCACATTAAAAAACAACTCTTTTAATAAAAAAGTATAGCATATAATTAAATAATTAGTTTTATTGCCTTAGAATATCCTTAGCATTATAATTCTCTTGGAACATAACTTTGGCAAGTCATTTTTTTAAAGTATATGTGTGCAATATCGCAATATTGCCAAGGCAAAGTGAAACAATACAAAATATTGCGACATCATTCCAATGACTGGTATAATATTGAGTCCTCAGAATCCTGTTTTGTCTTTCAGTTTGGCTCTATTTCAAAAAGTAAAATAAAAACACTGGGTACAATTCCTTAGTATGGTCACTGTTAATCATGAGATGGCTAGAAGAAGCCATCCATGTCATTTTGGCTGCATACTGTTCACATTAGTAGTTACATATGGACTCAGTGTCAGTTTCAATACCTGCAAAATAATTAGTATTATATTAGTTTCTTGTTCTCCTTGACTAAGCCATTTTTAGACCCTGTCAACCAATTCCACTGGGTACCATGGAGACGTGTGCTACATAAATACAAAGCATTATTTTTACTCTTTTCACATTATTGTGGAGATTGTTAAATGGGGAACAATGTATTAAATATTAATAACTTTTATGCAGCAAAAGCCATTTCACACTTTAGTTAATAATACACCAAATTGAAAAATAAAATATAAGATAATCTCTCAATAGTTTGAGTTCCCACCCTGTCATTTTATAGATAGAAGCCTCTCTTTTAAAAAGACCAAAATTATGCACAGATCTAAAGCTGCCACATTTGGAACTGGTTACAAAATACCAAAAGGTGGGCTTTACTGAATTAGCTATGGATAGTTGATATTAAAGGCCAGAACACTGCCCAAATAAGAAGAGAGGAATCAAACAGAGCTTGCCTCACTTTTGTGGCACATCAGCAATAAATCACCTATATGTGATTGCTCTTTAAAAGTGAGTATTGTTTACTTTAGAGTAAGCATTGTTTTCTTCTCTGATGTCAATTTCTTTGTGGCTTTTAATCAAAGGTAGTAGGTAGACATAATGTGTATGGGTGATGAGAAAGGGTTTTAGACCACACCCTTCACATACCAGCTGTGTTATTTTGGTGAGTTACTTGACTTATTTGATTCTCAGTTTGTCAGACATGAAGTGGGAATTATATTTGCCTTAAAAGATTATTGTGAGCTGTAAATTATACACAGTACCGATAATGATACATCCTAAAAAATAAAACACAATAGTTTTAGCAGAATATCTAGTAAATATGAAATAAAGATTGCTATTATTAAAACATTTTCTTAATTCAAATGCTTCTTAAATCTATACTTCAAATACTAGTAAATCATTTAAGGTTACTGCTACCTTCTTTTATTTTATTTGTTGTTATTTAGACATTCCTTTGTGCCAATTTACTCTAAGGTAAATATGATCCTGGCTTTATTTTTCAATTATACAGAGTATTTGTTTTGTTGTCTGTTAAAGGCTACCACTAGCATAAACTGGGAAGAGTTTGGCAATAGGTTTAGAGGATGTGGGTGTGTGTACTTGTGCCTGAGGGCATTTCAAAATAAAATATATCCCAGTTATTAGAAGTTACTATTTCTTCCTCTTTCTAGCCTTTGTCAGAGAAAGTTGAGGGGTACTGCATTTAAAGGCTTTGTAGTCCAACAAAAGTCATTTACTTGTCACAATGTATTGTTAATTATTAATATAATATATATACTCTAATACAATGTAAGTAAGAAACTTAATAAAAGGTTCACCCATTGTATAAATGATTTTATATCTATGTGCATTTTAATGTATTATTTACAGGACACCTCAGACACTAGTAACATTAAAAAATTGGAGTTTAAGTGATAATGGAAGCACTTCCATATATCATGTTTAACTAAAATACCAATGTACAAATTTGGAAATATATAGTTACATGGGGTCTGTATGCATTACCTTACTTCATATAGATTTCTTCCCACACATCGACTCTTACATACAGGTTAGTATGTTAAGAAATAGTTATGGCCAGAAAAACAAAAATGTTTGCCTCAGAGGATTCGTAATCATGACAAAAGTATACTTAAGATATTATAGTAGTACAGTTATTGGCCTCACAATATTTGAGTCATGGAACTGTTAATTCTACCATTTGGAAGGCAACTTAGAGTTGTCTAGCTCCATTTCTATATGATTAAGATGCTTTCTATATAGTATTCTCTTTGGAAACTGGTCTCCTAGTAATTAAAATATGTGTCACTTTTAAGCACTTTATATGTGCTATGGATTGTATTAAACCCTTACCACATGGTATTTACTTTAATCCTCATGAGCACTCCAAAAGGTAGGTACTATTATTCCCAAGGCTCAGAGAGATTTAGTTGCAAGATTAGAGCTACAAGGGATGATGTGTGCAAAGCCAGGTTCTCACACAAACATTTCGGGTGATGGAGAGCTCACCACTAGAGGAAGTAAAGATTCAATTCTTGTTAAAGTGGTCTTCCTGGAATTGAGATACAACCCAGCACTCTATCACTTTCACTGCTTGGTGTTTTGAACTCTGGAATGATACAGACAATTATAATAAAGTAAATTATTCCCTTTCTCCATGGAAACCCTTCGTAAACTTAATACAGGTAGATAACATGTTCTACTTGCTTCTTCTGGCAAACGAGTCCCATCTTTAATATGATTTGAAAAAAGTAACAATGTTGAGGAGCACAGGTCCACAAACAGATCTATGATTTGTCACTATTGTTCTCATCAAGCCTTGATACTGCCCACTTCCCCTCAATTCCTATCAACCTACTAATGAATTTACTTTAGTGGAATCACATCTTCATTTAGCACTTTTTTTTCAATAAATGACACCAAGTGACCTTCTAAACTCCATAAATCGTGTAGCTATAGCATTTCCTTATCTACCAGCCTGCCAACTATCTTAAACATTTGAATTTATTCGTAGTGATTATTTTCTAACTTCTGCTTAATAAGAGTTAGGAATTCTGTTGGGCATTAAAGTCAAGCTCGAAACCCACTACACCATTTTTTTCCTTTAGTTTTGTAGATTAGGAATAATGTGTAAGAGCCACACAGGGCTAGGAGCATGAATTTGAGGTTGGAACTTATATGCATTTCAATGGTGGTTAAATCACTTATGGATGTCTTAACTTAAGCAGATATTGATCTCAAGATTCAGTTTCCTTACCTGTATATGGCAACATTAATAGCACATATCCTCAAATAATAATAATGAAAATAAAATGTAATCAATTAAAATACTTAGCACAAGATCTGTTCAACATAGTAATAAATATTCCTTAAATACATCTACCAATTCTTTCAGTTCCTTGACATATAATTCATGTGGACCTGGAAACCCAAATTTATTTAATATGGCAAAGTTTTCAACTAGTATCTTTATATTCTCTTAGATCACCTTTCCCTTCAAGTACTGTAGCCACATAAAATTTATACTTTCCTTCCGTTCTTTAACTAAAATTTCCCACTTATTATGATAAGTGGTCCTAATATCTTTTAAAATCTAATATCTTTAGACCTCTGCTATATTTTTTTTCCAAGCACTTGCCTCCTTTCACCCTGAATCATAAACATTTCTTTGGAGACACCACTCATATTTCTGAAGCCAGATTCACCTACTGTCTCTGGCCATGAATCGTATCTATATGTCTTCTAAAATTATAAAATCATCTTTGTAAGTTATACCCAGTATATTTGGAAGAAGAATATTATAAATTATATATAAACTTCTATCAGAAGGTAATCATAAATCAGAATTAAGCCCCAAGTATTCAGTCCACTTTCAATGATTTAGAATATGGGTTATGTGGCTGAGAATATGAGTTATGAGCCAAAGCTCTACTTAGGTATTTACTAGCTGTTTGACTCTGGACAAGCTAGTTTAGTTCCATATGCCTCAGTTTCTTTATCTATAAAATGGAAAGAATTGTACTTATTCATAAAAATTATTGTCAAGATTAATTAAGTTATTTTATCCTGAAAATGTTTAAAATGCTGCTCAATAAGCAGTCATTACTTATTTCTTACATAGATTTGAAATCATCACTAAGCCAGGAAATAATACATAAGGAACTTTCTTTTAGCAGAGTGAAAGACCATTTCCAATAGAATTAAATCCACATGAGCACACTAACCACTGCCTCATGGTCATAGAAAAGGCTCAGTAAGAAAATAAGAAAAGGCTCAATAAGTATTCATAAAAATATTAATGCATACCTGATTAGATGATGCTTTCATTTCTATTTTGTAATAATGAGGTAGCTGTTCATTAAGAAATATTAACACCCTCCACTTGACCCGGCAATATTCCATTTGTCTTTTCTTTATGTTAGTGATACACTATGCTACAAATAGCTTCCAAGCCCATAGATTTAAATGCAGGTGTATATTTTCTTGATGTACAGGTATACTTCTCTGCCCATTTTACCCATTTTACTTCTTTTGGATAGATTTGGTGCTGATCTATTCTCTGGTTAGACCCAAAAGGGCTTTCCTTTGGAGGCTAATATAGCTTAACTTCTAAACCACAGTTAGGTCATAAAATAAGGTTCAGTATTGCTCTATGTTACTCTCCAGTTACATATTAATCAGGTTGTGTCTTATATTACAAAGACTACAACTACGAAACTACTCTTCTGGGAATATTTGTTTGTTTGTTTTATATGTATACTTTTGGATCCTAGTAGTCTCTAAAGCTTCAGTATCTCTTCCTTACAAAACCTAAATTTAAAAGTAATAAAGAAATTAACAAAACAAATTCACAGATACAGACAACAGAATGGTGATTGCCAGAGTTAAAAGAGAGTGGGAAAGGGTGAATTGAGTAAAGGAGGTCAGATATATGGTAATGGAAGGAAACTAGATTGTGGGTGGTGAGCATGTCATATACAGTGTTCAGATATTTACTTATGTAGCATGTTGTACACCTGAAAATTACAGTGTTATTAACAAATGTTACCTCAATAAATTTAATAAGTTTAAAATATTTTTTCAATTATAATTTATTCTACTTTTCAAGCAGTTCATTAGAAATATTGCCAATATTTCCAAATTTCCCATAATTGCCAATTTTGTCCCAAGTTCAGGAAGTACCACATAATAAAAATCTTTCTGTGTAAAGTCAATTACACTGGAGGACTTGCAAGGATAGTCTTTAGAAACTGGTGTCAGACGGGAACATAAACTCAACGAAATCTGTGATAGGAATCTGCTTTACCTAACCATACACAAATGAAGAAAAGTCCTTTAATCCTCAAAAATAAGTGTCCTGTCTTCTTTTTTGAAAAAAATTGGGGCTACAAGTAGAATATAAAATCATTGAAATGCTTTCTATTTAAAATATAAGATATTTTAAACAGCAAACGTACACTTGAGAATCATAGAGTATTTGTACAGATTATTAAACAATGCATAGGATTTCCCTGAGTTAATAAACGAGAATCTTAAAGCCTGATACACAAATCCATTTAAATTATTGATGTAGGCATAAAGGTGTTTTTATTGAATGCTTAATTAAATTTTAAACAAGAGTAATTTTCAAAATATTTTCACTTGGTATAAAAATATTAAGACAAAATATAAAGAAGTTAAAATATACCACTATCAATTAAAAATAATAGCACTAACAGCTCAAGTGAAAGAAAATACTTGACTTAAAAAATACTAGCAAGTCCATAGGCTCTTCTAATAATTATAAAGTAATCAACTTTAATACTTTTTATTTAAATACTTTTCTAGTATCCTCTGAGTGGTCATTTTTTCCGTCTTGGGGTAGAAGATTTTTGCTTCCAAAAGAAATTCAATAACTTAGAATTAGAAATGATATGTTATGAATGTATAATCAAATAGGTTTGCTATTCAATTACTCATCCAACTATCCACCCATTTCACCCATACACAAGTCCAATAAGCACTTTTGAGAGTCAGCTATGAAATTGGACAGTGATAAGGACTTGGATTTAGGAGACAGATTCACATTCTGGTTCTGCCACTTACTTCTTATGTAACTTTTATGTGCCAGTTGCTTATCCATAAAATAGAGCTAATATTACCAGCCTCGTTGGAGTGTAAACATTACACAAGATAATGGATATCCAAGTGTCTAACCCAATATTAAATATTGACAAATGTCAGTGGAAATTCTTAAAAATAACAAAATCAATGGTCACTTCAACTTGCAACAGACTAAAAAATCTCATTTTTTAATTTTGTTTAATTTAGGACTTTTTCATATATTCTCTCTCACAATTTTTTACATAGAGCAATGCCTTCAAATGCAATTTTTATTGTTGTAAAATGATACACTAACTGACATCAGAGTTGGTACCTATTAAATCATCTCTTAAAAGAGGATAATAGTGAAAATCTCTGTTCTCCAAACTGAACCACAACGTCCACAGAGACCATGTAGGATAATGCTCATTCGTGAAGTATGTTCTAATCTCTGGCTAAAAGGTGGAATACAGGTCACTAAACTCATTTTTTTATTTAAGTTCTTCATTGTTTAAAGTATTCCATATGTCTCCTTTTCCCCCATTGACCTCTACCCAGCTGCTCCCACCCCCAGCACATGCCCTCACCCTGCTTCTGTCTGTGTCCATGGGTTATGCTGATATGCATGCATACAAGTTCTTTGGTTGGTGTCTTACCCAACCCCCCACCCCCAACCTTCCCTGCCTTCCCTCTGAGGTTTGACAGTCTGTTTGGTGCTTCTAAGCCTCTGGATCTATTTTTGTTCATCAGTTTATGTTGTTCATTATCTTCCACAAATGAGTGAGATCATGTGATATTTATCTTTCTCCGACTGGCTTATTTCGCTTAGCATAATGCTCTCCAGGTCCATCCATGCTGTTGTGAATGGGAGAGTTCTTTCTTTTTTACAGCAGCGTAGTATTCCATTGTGTAGATGTACCACAGTTTTATAATCCACTCATCTGCTGATGGGCACTTAGGCTGTTTCCAAATCTTAGCTGTTATAAATTTTGCTGCTCTGAACATAGGGGTGCATATGTTCTTTCTGATTGGTGTTTCTGATTTCTTGGGATATATTCCAAAGTGTGATTACTGGGTTATTGAACTCTTAATTGTGATGTGGTGTGTGCCAGACATCCCTGGTATGCTCACTTCAGCATCACCGCTACGCTAAGATGCATGCAGGAGAGTGAAGCTAGTGACCCAGGAACATCATCCTACCTATATTTAGGACAAGTAATGGTTGAGCTGCAATGAACAAAAAAACTTTCCTTTATGATAGTGTCTACCTGCAGGTTTGGCAAATGGTAAATGTTCTCTAATGTTAGTAATTTTAAAATAGAACAAAACACTCTTGAATTTATAATGATTAATTATTTCCTTTGGTAACCTATTGCTGCAACACTGGAATGATTCATTGTAGGGGCAGTGGGAATAAGGCCGGGCTGTTTAGCTGTTTGTGCTCTATAGAGAGTTTAGAGAAGCAGGGGGGCTCAGCCCTGATGCTAAAGTTGCTTCTGCTCCTCTAGTCTAGTGTGTGGTTTAAAAAATGAGAAACCAACCTCCATTTTTAACAAGAACTCGAATGTTTCTGATGCATCTGTCTGAGAACCAGACTTGGGAACTATCACTTCAGAAGAAATATGAGATGGTTTAGATGGACTGTAAATGCTGTTTTAGCAGCCTCCCTGCTATCAGAGTGCTCCATAACAACTGTGGTTCTGACCAGGAAGATCAACAGTGCAGACACTGACCTAAGTCCAAAGAACTTTTAAACTAGGGTCTTTAACCTGGGACTATAAACTAAGAGCGTCTCCTGGATAAGCTTCAAGGACTCTAAAATTATAGGCAAAATGTGACATGTACATTTCGTAGAGAAAGGTCTTATCACTTTCATCAGATTCTCAGAAGTGTTTGAGACTTCCAACTATGTTGTATCCCATGTTACATGTTGAAATAAATTTTGCTCCCTTGAGATCAAAGAGCCAGGAGTTCTCTAGCAAATGGACTTAAATGATGGGAGAGCCTTTAAGAATTCCCTGAGTAAGTGGGCTTCCCTATCAACCCTTGGGTATACTCCCACTTCTTGCTAAAGGGCACTGCTTCCTTAACTTTTCAGAAGCATTTTGAGTCAAACAAAAGACACCCATTCTATAAACATTCAAGTGTGTTATTGGTCACCAAATCAATAGACATAGTACTATTTATTCTTTTCATTAGGCTTATGGTTTTCAGCTTAACCATGATTCCATGCAGCATATTAAATTTTCTCAACAATAAGTACAGGAAAGAGCAGTAGTATTTTATGGTTATGCTTTACCATAAATTATGTTAAGAGTATCTTTCAGAAGGAAAATTGTGTTCACCTCATTAGTTTATTAAAAGGACTACTCATTTTTTACATGCACGACTTTTAAAATCAATGTTGGCATTCCAAATAGTTCAGCATTTCTAATTTTAGCTATTTAGAAATTGTGTTTTTTAAAATATGTTTATCACCATCTTTGCACTGTAAGTCATATAACCAAACCAAGTTATAATTCTGTTACTTGATTTTTCAGCTTTAGATGAAATCTTTGTCTCACACTATTACCCATGGATGAGGCAATCAGTAAATACTGTACCTATGGTATTCTATGTTGGTAGCTGCATGTTCAGTCTTGTAAGAAAATGCCAAAATACTATCTTTCCTACTTGCCAATTTATATGTATATATTTTTGTTTTCCATATGATAACTTTTTTTCTTTTTTAAATTCATTCAGTGACATTGGTTAATAAGATTATATAGGTTTCAAGTGTACAATTCTATAATATATCATTTGTATATTGTATTGTGTGCCCACCACCCTAACTCAAATCCTCTTCCATCACATATACTTGACCCCCATTAGCCTTTTCTAACCTTCCCATCCCCTTTCTCTCTGTAACCACCTTACTGTTGTCTGTGTCGATGAGTTTTTATTTTTTGTTGTTGGTTTTTTGGTTTGTTTATTTGTTGCTTTCAAGTTTATATCCCACATATGAATGAATTCATGTTTCTTAACTTTTCTGTCTAATATATATTTCTAAGTTGTCAAGGCATATAAAATATATGTTCTACTTTCTCAGCCAATCTATCCATTTGTTTTTGTCTTAGTTCTGTTAAACAGAAAATGCTTACCCTCAAATATTTTGATAAATGTTTTCTGTTACCCCTTGATTAGCTGAAGCTCAGCTTCTGGCAGGTGAGCAGTATTTCTTAAGCTTATAAAAATATGCACATTCAATATTTTTGTAGCTTTTTTTACATAAAAATATATTGGCTGGATATAAAATCCTTGGCTTACCCTTCCTTTCCTTGAGTATTCCAGAGGGTTTGGTTCATTGACTTCTAGTGTTGAATATCATTGAAGATAAATCTAAGACCAGCCTTCATTTTTATTTTATTTTTTAATACATGTTTTTATTGATTTTAGAGAATGAAGGGAGAGGGGAAAGAGAGATAGAAACATCAATGATGAGAGAGAATCATTAATTGGCTGCCTCCTGCACACCCCCTATTGGGGACTGAGCCCCCAACCCGGGCATGTGCCCTTGACCTGAATCAAACCTGGGATCCTCCAGTCTGTAGGCCGATGCTCTATCCACTGAGGCAAACTAACTAAGGCTAGCCTTAGTTTTTAAATCTTGTAAGTAAAGTGATCATTTTGCCTGGCTACTTAAACTATTCTTTATCATTAAAAGCTAATACATTTATAGGATATGTCTTGAGGAAACGTCTTGGGTACATAACAGGAGGATATGTCTCAGTTTTGATTGGTTTGGGTCAATTTTCACTGGTACATGATATTCAAATCCATTTAAGTTATTGATGTAGGCATAAAGGTGATTTTATTGGATGTTTAATTAATTTTTAATAAGAGTAATTTTTAAAATATTTCACTTGGTATAAAATATAAAGACAATGAAGTTAAAATATACCAAAGTCAATTTATTTAAAAAATAATAACACTAACTGCTCAAGTGAAAAAAAATACTTGACTTAAAAAAAATACCAGCAAGTCAATATGCTCTTCTAAGAATTTTTAGGTAATTTACTTTAACTTTTTTAATTTAAATACTTTTCTAGTATCTCCTGAGTGGTAATATTTTTTCCCCTCTTAGAGTAGGAGATTTTTGCTTCCAAGAGAAATCCAATAATTTAGAATTAGAGACGATAGTGTATCATAAGTAGATAATCAAATAGATTTGTTATTCAATTACTCACCCACCTACCCATCCATTTTATTCCTACATAAATCTCTTAAACACTTTTGAGAGTCAGCTATGACATTGGACAGAGATAAGGACTTGGATTTAGGAGACTTAGATTCACATTCTGCTTCTGCCACTTAATTCTCATATAAATTTAATGCCCCATTTCCTTATCCATAAAACAGCTAATATTACCAGCCTCATTAGAATGTGAATATTACATAAGATAATGGATATCCAAGTGTCTAACACAATACTTATACATTGATAAATGTCAGTGGGCATGGTTAAGAATCACAATAAATAGATTTTGGTATTCTTTTCACAACTTTTGCCCTCAAATTATATTTTCAAATATTGGTTCTGCTCCAATGATTTCAGTTTTCTTCTTCAGGGACTCCAATTATGCAAAAAGGGTCACCTTATAAAGGGTCTGGCTTATATAACTATAGTTTTTGGAAATCCAAAATATGTTGTATCCTATACCCTTTTTAAAAAAAAATCTCTAATCTTTTTTTCTTCTATTTTTATTTCTTGCATCTTCTCAATTAAATCCTGTATACCTTGCTGTGTATTCTACAGTGTTTTTTCACATGCCTGCTCCTTCCAATTCTAGGTAGTAGAGGGTACAGGGGGTATAAATGGTAATGGAATAAGACTTGACTTGGGGTGGTGTACAATATACAGATGATGTATTATGGAATTGTATACCTGAAACCTATATAATTTTATTAACCAATATCACCCCAATAAATTCAATACAAATGAAAAAAGATATCTTGGCTGGTTCCAAGTTTTGACAATTTTGAAAAACGCTGCTATAAACAACCATGTGCATTTTTGTGTGAACATAAGTTTTCAATTATTTGAGTTAAACAGCAAAAGATTGTGATTGCTGGATGATATGTAAGTATATGTTTAGTTTGTAAGATATAACCAACTGTCTTCCAAAGTGTCTTCCAAAATGTACCATTTTGCATTCTAGTCAGCAATGAATAAGAGTTACTGTTTCTGCACATCTTTACCAGCATTTCGTGTTGGCAGTGTTCTAGATTTTGGCCATCCTAATAGATATACAGTGCTACCTAATTGTGGTTTTAACTTGTATTTCCCTTATGATATGTGAGTAGAACATCTTTTCATATGCTTATTTCCCACCTATACATCTCCTTTGGTAATCTGCCTGTTAAGATCTCCAGCCTATTTTTAGCTGGGTTCTTATTGTTGTGTTTTAAGAGTTATTTGTATATTTTGGATAACAGTCCTTTTTCAGATGTATATTTTGCAAATATTTTCTTCCAGTCTTATGCTTGTCTTTTAATTCTCTTGATATTGTCTTTCACATTGCAGAGGTTTTAATTTTAATGAAGTCCAGCTTATCAATGATTTATTTCATAGATGGTGGCTTTGGTGTTTTATCTAAACAGACAACCCTGTACCCAAAGCCATTTCGGTTTTCTCATGTGTTATCTTCTAGGAATTTTATACTTTTGTGTTTTACATTAAGGTCTGAGATTCATTTTGAGTTAATATTTATGAAGGGTTTAAAGTCTGTGTCTAGATTCATATTTCTGCACATGGATGTCCAGTTTTTCCTGCTCCATCTGTTGAAGAGACTGTAACTCTTCTATTGTTTTATCTGTGCTCCTTTTCATAGACCAGTTGACTACATTTGTGGGAGTCTATTTCTGACTCTATTCTGTTCCTTGATCTATTTGTCTATTTATTCACCAATATCATGCTGTTTGATCACTGTAGCTTTATAGTAAGCCCTAAAGTTGGGTAGCATCATTCCCTTAGCTTTGTTCTACTCCAATATTGTGCTGAAAACCACCATATTAAAATTTTAAATACATCGTAAAAATTTGGGTCACAACTGTAATAGTTGCTCTTTAGCAAAATGTTTTTCATAAGTGTTCTTTTTTTCTGTTGACAAGTTTGCTGCTCTCTTTTATATTTTTATCTAGTAGTATTTTTGTATCAACCATGTGCCAGTTCCCTTTTTATTATTTGTCTATTGAAAGAGTTGAATTTTTCTTGGCAAGCTTTTATGCACTTAGTTTTGCACATAAGCATATGTATGGTGGGGGAAGGTAGAGTGGTGTGTTGGTGGGGGGAGGGCAGTTTCCTGAACTGCTTTCCAGGTTTACAACTCAATAACTCCATCCATTTATCCTAAATTCTGACCCAAGCTTGCATCCCTGGGATGGCTACTGATCTAAGGCCTCAAGGAAGGGACCAACACCTGCCCTGGATACAGATAAGCCTTTTATCTATTTTGTAGATTATGGGAACTCATGCATAGAATCATCTTTTGAAAATTAGAACCTGCTGTGACAAACCTTTTAACCACATGAACTCAAACCTATTATAACTACAACTTATCAACCATAAACAGTGATTTGTCTGCATTCAACACACAACTCTAGTGTAAAGACTCTTAAATCTAGAGTTACATAGAAGGTAAATTTTGGTATACAGCACTTATGTTGTAAGCACTGAGCCAAGAAATACATAGAATAGATTTAAGGTAAGAGAAAATTATTTTAATTTTTCCATTGGGAAGGAATACCCCCTGGAAAATAAATGTTTGTTGTTAAATGGGCCTGAATTTAATCCTGGTTCTAAGCATAAAATCATCAACAAGATATGGATCTTATATGAGCCTTTATATAAATTATCTAGAATATGGTGTTAGTAGTTAGCAGAGTATCTGATTGTTAAGAGTTTAGTAATATCAGCTTCATTCACTATTTATTTTGACATTGGTAGAAATAATGAATCATGATTATTTAAAAAATGTTACAACTTTTAAGCAAGAGGTTATTCCTCTTAGATTATTGTTGGACAACATGATGGAAAACACAAGAAAAGAACTATTTGTTTAATTCCTAAACTGGCCTTCAGAAGCAGGCCTTCACCACCACCACCACTAACAATAACAACAACAACAATAACAAATAGGTAAGCATTTTCTTGCTTGTGGAAATACCTCCACGTGGACAGGCAATGAGTCACAAAAATCAACACTCCTAGGTAAGGAGAGAGTGTGTAATTCACTGTGGTGGCCATAAGAGCCTATGTCAGAAGGACTAGGATGGGGAGCTCTCCTATATGGGGGCGTGGTTAAACCTGGACTGTCAAGGCCATGACTTGAAATTCCAACAGGCTGAAATTCCAATGGGTTGAACTATGTAGTTGAATTCCCAATGGGTTAAACTGATGTGAACGTCTAACTACTCCCCTGATATTTAGGAAAGTTTCTGGGAACCCTGCATTATCTCATGGCAGAAGGGAAAACTGGATAACTCTTCACACCCACCCCAGTGCTATTCTGGCCCTGAGGACCATGGTTCTACTCCTCAGCTCCATCCCCACTCATTTCCACTACCTAATTAGGAAAACCACTCTCTGTGGACTTGTGTTCTGCCTTTCTGGAACATTCCTATTGAAGCAGGGGTTGATCCAGTGGGAAGTCCATATAGAGGGCATATCTACCTTTGAGGTTCCTCCTTTTCCTAGTCTCACATGCCTTACCCCTCTTGTAATCACAAATTTGAGGAAGGTGCAAGGTAATCTGATGAATACATTAATGAGACATATTTTTCAATTCTTCTAATTAAACCCTGAAAAAGTTAGATCATCAGAAAGCAAAGGTCCTGGGCAAGAATAATTGCCCTGTGTTAAGTAGAGTATTATGCTCTCAGGACTATTCTATTTTTAATAGAAGAAATGCCTGTTGAAACAAAATGTACCTTTTACTAAACTGTAGTTGAAGACAGGCTCTACTCTGTGTCCCAATGGCTATAATAATAAAAGCATAAGATGCTAATTAGACTGGACAGCCAAACAACCTTTTGGATGTCCTTCCGGATGACCTTCTGGGCGAAGCCGGGGCTGCGAGGGCCAAGGCAAGCCACCAGGGCTGTGAGGGTCGAGCTTCTTGCATGAATTTAGTGCACTGGGCTTCTAGTCTATTATAAAATAAGTAAAAAATTGATTTTCTCTCTCAGTCAATGCCAGAACAGGTTTTCTCAAACAAGTAAATAAGGGAGCCACTGAAAAAGATGCTGGACAATATAATTATTTTGGTTCGAGTCTCCAGGTAATATAGATATTATATTCAGTTGCTCAGCTACCTGTGGTAATTAAGTCAACTCAGATATCAAGTTCCACATGTTAGTTTGACTCTCTTGAGGTGCTGTTTTTGTTTTGTTTTGTTTTTTCCTTCTCCTTCTTTCTTCAAAACAAGAGTCTCTTTACTAAGGATCATGAAGGAACACTTTGAATGTCATAATATGATGGGATACTAACAATTTGACTATTGTACTTCATAGACACTTACATTTGCCATCTTGCTTCTATGAATCCATATGAAGGAGGGAGGAGACATTTGTATGTTTTATTCTTGATTTTCACCAACCTGAAGTCATGTCTTTATTTTTTTATTTTTTAAATAAATTTTTATTGATTTCCAAAGGAATGGAGAGAGAGAGAGAGAGAGAGAGAGAGAGAGAGAAATGATGAGAGAGAGTTATTGATCAGCTGCATGCCCTGACCGGGAATCAAACTCTGACCTTCTGGTTCACAGATCGACATTCAACCACTGAGCCACACCAGCTGGACCTGTTGTCCTTTCTTTTAAAAAAAGATAGGACTAGTCCCCCAACTGCCTGATTATTGTCTTTTTTTTAATTGTGAAAAAAATATACTCAATTTATTTAAAAAATGTTAAAGTAAAAAGTCCAAACCCTCTCATTTCCCAGTCCTGTTCTCTGTAGTTAATCAATGCTAGCAGTTCCTTATATATCTTATAGAAATTACCTTTAAACTGCCTTTTAACTACTTTTTATTTTCAATAGATCACTTCTTTTTTTTCAAAATTATTTTAACGTAGCCAGAATATGAATTATAAAATCAAACAAATAAATGAGAATCACTTATCTTTCTGTCAGCATAAACAGAAGGAAAAAAAACAATAACCATTAAGTTTACCAACCTTCCATCTATATATCTATGTAAAAGCCTGTCATGTCTTATTAGCTTTATACAGAAATTTCATTTTAAATGATAGACTGTATATACTCTTAAATTATAGATCTGAGAGTAACCTTAGAACTAAGTTGGTATTACTTTTTGATTTTATAAATGAGGTAACTAAATCTCTAAGGACTAAACAACTAATCCAAATCCTTTGACTTCCAACAATGTATGAGATAATGTGGAATTACGGAGGTATCAACTACCTGTGGGTGTACAAAATATCACAACAGTAACACCATCACTGTATACCTCACTGGTAAGAAAATGTACAATAAATCAGTCCTACTTATGTCAATAAAATTTGAGGACCTGTATTTCTCTATGAAAAACAAAATATGATATGGTTACTTCCATGATATTTATAAGCCAGCTGGGGAGGAAAGGCATATAAGACATAAACATGTGAAGGAAAAAACACATCCAGTAACACAAACATAAATTAATTCAAAATGACTCATAGACCATGAATGTTAGAGGAATGAGAGGTGGAACAACTTGTGCAGTTACTGCGTCATGGAGGAAGGGGGATTGCAGCCAGGCTTATAGGATGCATTAAAAAAAGAAGTTTCCAATAAGAAATTAGGCATGTGAATGAAGGTGCAGAAATAAGAAATTCTTGGCTGTGTTGAGAAAATGGTGATGAGCTGAGTTTGGCTAGAACACTGGGTTTGTATGTGTGAAGACTGAGCAGAATAAAATGAGAGGTATACTTTGGTAGGTGGAAGACTTCTAATGTCATGTTTTGGAGCTTGGAATTTTAATGTTTAGTTATCAGGGAACCACTGAAGGTTTCTGAGGAGGAGGTTTAAAAAAGTGATATTTCCCCCGGGCGACTCAGGTAAAGAGTAAGCTAGAGAACTGAGCCTGGGTAAGGGTTGATGTTACAGAAGCCAGTAAGGAGGTGATCTTCAATGGGAAAACTTGGGTACACATAGAACACAGTCCTTCTTCTGATAAAAACATCCTCTGCTGCTATAATTTATCTGAATAACTACAAGGGACAGAAGATTTTAAATGAGTAGATGATCTACAAGATGATTTTCAACAACGTTTATACCTATATTTTATTACATACTAGAGGCCCGGTGCAAGAAATTCGTGCATGGAGGGGGGGCGTCCCCTCAGCCCAGCCTGCGATCTGGGATCCTTCTCATAATCCGGGACCACTGGCTCCTAACTGCTCACCTGCCTGCCTGCCTGATTACCCCTAGCTGCCCCCCCTGCTGGCCTGGTTGCCCCCAACTGCCCCCCTGCCAGCCTGGTCACCTCCAGCTGCCCCCCTGCTGGCCTCCAGGCAGCCGCTTTTCAGTCGTTTGGTCATCCCTCACTAACCCCCCTGCCAGCCTGGTCACCCCACGCAGCCTGCTGTTCAGTCATGACAGCCCCTGGCTTTTTATATATTAGGATTGTTATGGGTTTTACTGTGTTATTGGTTGAATCCATATGTTAAAGTCCTAACCCCAACACCTTAGAATGTGACCTCATTTAGAAAGAGGGTAATTGCAATTGGTTAAAATGAGATCATACTGTAGGGTGGACCCCAGTCCAGTAAGACTGGTTTCCTTAGTAAAAGAGGAAAAGTGGATAGACACATATTCAGACAAAACTCCATGTGAAGATGAAGGCAGAGATCAAATCGATGCTATTATACACCAATAATGCCAAAGATTGCCACCAAACCACCAGAAGCTAGGTAAGGGGCACGGCAGAGATTCTCTCTTACAGCCCTTAGAGCAGCGGTTCTCAACCTGTGGGTCACGACCCCTTTGGGGGTCAAACGACCCTTTCACAGGGGTTGCCTAAGACCAATGGAAAACGCATATATAATTACATATTGTTTTTGTGATTAATCACTATGCTTTAATTATGTTCAATTTGTAACAATGAAAATATATCCTGCATATCAGATATTTACATTACGATTCATAACAGTAGCAAAATTACAGTTATGAAGTAGCAACGAAAATAATTTTATGGTCGGGGGTCACCACAACATGAGGAACTGTATTAAGGGGTCGCGGCATTAGGAAGGTTGAGAACCACTGCCTTAGAGGGAATCAACTCTGCCAATACTTTGAACTTGGACTTCAAGAACTGTGAGGAAGTAAATTGCTGTTGTTCCAAGCACTCAGTTTGTGGTACTCTGTTATAGCAGCCCCGGGAAGCTAATCTATGTGTCAATGCTAGAAGAGAAGAGACCAGGTCTTGGAGCTTGGATCTGATGTTCTCTTGAGGTCTGAGGGGGTGGGGGGAAGCTATTAACTGATAGCAAGCTATTAGCTTGCTAAGGATGAGAACTGAGAAATTTCCATAATGCTTGGTTCCTGGGTGTATTCTTAAAAACTTAAGAATTTTGAAAAAGGAGTCTATATTGAAAATAAACCTTTGATTTTCAATCACTTCTGGGTGCTAAGGATTCCATGTCACAGTAACAGCTTTTTTGTCATCACTAGCATCTTAAGTATGTCTGAGTTCAAGATTTTCATTCAATTTGGATCAGTTATTTCCCAGCAAAAAATAAAATAAATCACTCATCCATTATTCCCATGGTTGCACAGGAAATTGCCAAATGTGAAGAGGCGTTGACAAATATAAGCGTATTACCAAATGATTTTTCTCATTAGAGTGCTCATGGTAAACAATTTCTACATTTTTCTCATTTTAAAATTATTCTTACATTTAACAGGTCCAAGTCACATAAAGAATAGACATTTCCTAAATTGAATGGGATGAAAACAACCCATCCTCCCTGAGAGAATAATAAGGCCACTGTGGTTTTTCTGACTTTGCCATTCTATCCTAATTAGCAAGTAAGATCATCTTTTATTTTTTCATTTCTTTATAGCCTTTCCCTCAAAACACTTCCTACTTATATTCATAATATCATTAGGAAAGCACTTATTCACACAAGTAGATTTACTTTTCAAATGTCCTGGCGAATATGCACATCATTTCCGATGAACATTTCACCTCTGAAAAAAAATCAGTCTACTTTTAAGGTTTCGTTTTCAGAGTATAGTATTTAAGGTTTTAACACTTTACCCTGAGTATTGTACCTTTCTATTTAGACTTGTGATAAGAGAAATCTTCCTGAACACTGTGATCCTGCTTTCCCGTGCTCAGCGCGGCTGACAGAGGGAAGCCTTAACCTTTTCCCAGGCACTCAAGAAAGGCCCTCTGCAACCTGCACTTCGTCTTTCTCCAGCTTCCTCATCCACTAACCTGCTGAACAAAGTCTATGCTTCTAGTGTTCTATTCAATTCATAGTTTGCTAAGCCCTCTACATTCCTGGGCTTTTGCTCCTCCTCAAGTTTATTACTGTTGGATTATTTCCCTTCCCTATGGCCAGGATCCCATGTCAAACTTTTCCTCACACCTTGTCTGGTCTCCCTGGGCAGAAATGATCTCTCCTTCTGCTTTTGTAGAGCTATTGGTTTACACAGATACACACTGATGACCAAGAACATGTGTGTGAGTGAGTTTTCCAACTCTTACTTGAGGTTAAGGAATATTTCCTACACAGTTGGGTATCACTGACTGTATTCGCATGTATGAAAGCAAACAAACACTTTGTTACAATCGATCTTTGGGAGCATAGAGGCTCCAGATCTCTTCAACTTCCTGAGTCATTGGTTCTCAGATTCCCTGGTAAATGGTGTCATTTTTTTTAATCTATGGCCTATCATATTGAATTCTTTATAATTTTATCAAATTGCTTGAACCCATTACTTCTTGACCCCAATAATCCTCTCCTTTCTTATATTGATAGTTTTTCATCTTATTTTCATTTTGTCCTGACATGGCTTACCAGGTGTGTGGGAACCTCTTTTCTGCCAAGGGACATTGGGTATTTATAACATTTGTGGGCCATACAAAATTTATCACCTTAAAAATCAGCCTGCTATATTTGATCAAACATTTAATTAACTCGCCCCTACTGCTTTGGCAAGGCCAGACCAAATGATTTAGCGGGCCTTACAAGGCCAGATGTTCCCCACTCCTGAGTCCTTAAATAATGGTTTTTATTACAGAAACTCTGTTCCATAATATTAATTGGTTAAAATAATAAATAACTGAATATTTCCCTGGTCCATGTTGCTCAGTGGTTAGAATGCTGGCCCATCCATCACAGGATCAGGGGTTCGATTCCCGGTCAAGGGCACATACCTGGGTCACAGGTTCAATCCCTGCCTGGTCTGGAAGTGTTTGGGAGGCAACAAATCAATGTGTCTCTATCACATCTCTCTCTCTCTCTCTTTCTGTCTCTCTCTCTCCTTCCCTCCACCCTCTCTCTTGTACTCTCCCTCCCTGTCAGCTCAGCCTTCCATTCTCTCTAAAAATTGATGGGGAAATATCCTCTGGGGAGGATTAACAAATATAAAAAGAAATAGCCGAAACCGGTTTGGCTCAGTGGATAGAGAGTTGGCCTGCGGACTGAAAGGTCCCAGGTTCGATTCCGGTCAAGGGCATGTACCTGGGTTGCGGGCACATCCCCAGTAGGTGATGTGCAGGAGGCAGCTGATCGATGTTTCTCTCTCATCGATGTTTCTGACTCTCTATCTCTCTCCCTTCCTCTCTGCAAAAAAATCAATAAAA
>NW_005356259.1:5131219-5132230 GCF_000412655.1 Myotis brandtii
CATTTCCAACTGACCAGTCTTCCCACCCAGAGAAACTGACTTTCCCTGTAACATTAACATGCCCAATACTGAAGGGATTCTTTAGAGCTACACCCTATTTATCCCTTTGAACTTCAACTGGCAAGCCTGGGAAACATAATATAAAAACATGGATAAAATATGAGTACAGTTTTTATTTGTAAATATTTCATACTAGAGGCCCAATGCCCCAAGGGATATAGTAGTGCATGAGGGGGCAGGCGGCCGGGGAGGAGCCCGAGCCCAGGAAAGGTGCTGCTCCTGCTCATCCTGGGATACCTGCTGCCACCGCTGCCGCTCAGTAGTGCTGGCATGGAGGCGGGAGAGGCTCCTGCTGCTGCAGCAGTGCTAGCCAGCTGTGAGCCCGGCATCTAGAGCCTATTGGTGAACTGAGTGGTGCTCCTGCTGTGGGAGCACACTGACCACCAGGGGGCAGCTCCTGCATTGAGCATCTGCCCCCTGGTGGTCAGTGCACATCATAGCGACTGATCAAATGGCCAACCAGTCGCTTAGGGTTATATCCTATCTAATATCTAATAATAGACAAAGAAGGTATTGACCGTACCTTTGCTATGCCTCCCATTGGCTAATTGGCGCGATATGGTGGCTAATTTGCATACTGCTGGCAGGGCGGGACAGCGCGAGCCGCCATCGGGGCCCTGTGTGCAGCCCTGGGCAGCGGGGTTTAGGCAGCGCAATCGCGCTGTCTAAGCCCTAAACGCAGCTGGGACCCCCGTGTGCAGCCTAAGCCCCGCCCCCAGCCAGACCCGTGTGCTGCCTAATACCTGCGCTGCCTAAGCCCCGCCCCCAACCTGGACCCCTGTGTGCCGGCTAAGCCCCGCCCCCAGCCTGGACCCCATGTCAATGAGAGAGCAGGAAAGTGCCGCCCACAGGGAGCACCCAGCAGGGCCTGACCCTGGGTGCCCTGGCGATCCAGCGATCGGTGAGCAGGAAAGTGCGGCCTGTAGGCAGCACCCAGCAAGTCCTGCTCCT
>NW_005356259.1:5132429-5147708 GCF_000412655.1 Myotis brandtii
ACCCCCACACCCACACCCGGGACGCCTGCTCCGAGTCTCTGCTGCCAGACTGTGGCCATCAGTAGGACATCCACTGAGGGCTCCTGGACGGAAGGGCAGGCTGGGCTGAGGGAACCCCACCCCCCAGTGCATGAATTTCGTGCACCGGGCCTCTAATATATATATATGAATTCATATATATACATTATACATATGAATGTATACCTTAATACTATCAAAAACTGACTCCAAATTATATCCTAGAAAATCTTAAGTAAAAATAGTATTGCTATGTTACTGAGAAGTTTCAATATCAATCAGCATCATTATATATATCACCCCCTAGTGACAATAAATTATCTTTAGAAATTACAGAGGAAGTAAGTACTATATAATCTTGATTTTAAAATGGGCTAGTTGGGCCCTGGCCTGTGTGGCTCAGTTGGTTGGAGTGTATTCCTGTGCACTGAAAGGTTCCATGTTTGACTCCCAGTCAGAGCACATATCTAGGTTGCCGGTTCGATGCCCTGGGAAGGCAACCGATCAATGCTTCTCTCTCACATTAGTGCACTTTCTTTCTCTTTTTCTCTCCCTTCCCTCTCTCTAAAATCAATAAGCATGTCCTTGGATGAGGATTTTTTTAAATGTGCTGTTGGCCTATCATTTATTCTATTATAAAAATGCAAGACCAAGAATAGTAAAATGGTGTACTTGATACAAATAAATAAGCAAATAAGACACAATGTTATAATAAAATACATAAGCATTGTCACAATATGTGAATGATGCTTAATTAAGAGATTACTTGAATTTTCTGGAAATGTTTTATTTGTTTAACCTATAGCAAAATACTATCATTTAAGTAATCTTATACAAGCTCTGTTTTAATATATAAGAGCTTTTCTTGTTTAATTACACAAATAAAAGAAATTACAATGGCTTTTGAAGTAAAAATCAACTGTACCTCAGAAAGTATTTAATGTACTGAGAATATGATAATTTAATAAGTATAAATGTTCAGACACTGTCTCAACTCTATTGTTTTATTAATCAAACTGTTCATGCTATTAGATAATTTCCATTTGTATTGGTAACTAAGCAACATGATAGACCAAAAATATATATAAAACTTGTCTTTGTAATGTCCTGAGGGTCAAAGCTATGTCTTTATTAATTGCAGTGTCTGCAACAACCAGTATATTGCTTTACATATAATAAGTCCTCAGTAATTTGTGTGCTGAATATAATTTGAAAGGAAGTCCAGAAACTATTCTCTAAGTTTATACAAATAAAAAAGGCCAGTTTTCTGCTTTTATCTTCCATCACAGAAAAACAACTTTTCCGGAAAAGTGAAACATTCACCCTTTATAGCCATTTTTTATTTCTATATTTATGTGGTTCATTACTTTTTTCCCCAGAAGGAAAATATTTCTAATCTGTTGTGAAAACAGAGTTTTATCATTTTTAAACTTTAACGATGTGAAATATATGTACATTAATCAATGTGCTCTTTTCTCTTTTAGAACAAAATGTGCAATGTGGAGGAAGTCAACCCACTTAAAACAACAGGAGAGAGGAACAGAACAAATCTGCTCCACATCATTAATTTTCATAAATATCAAGAAGTCTTAAATTCCACAGCTTAAAAAAATGTATCTCTTCCATTTAAGTAAATAATTTTACCATCATTTTCCATTCCCATGTAATATTTTATTTGAAAGAAGCTATCCTGAAGAGGCTGTTTCCTCATCCGTGAAGTGAGAATACACACATACTTCACAGAGGCATAGTCTAGCATAGTTCCTGGCATACAACAAAAGAATTCAATCAATTGTTTCCTTCTCTCATACTTAAGCTATAGAAAATGATGCTGAGACCTAGAACATGAGATAAAGATCACATAGTAGGCATTTTTAGGATTCACATTCCTAGTAGATCAAATGAGACTTAAAATAAGACCAATGCATAAGTGTAGGGAGTCATGTAATAAAATTAAAAAGACAGAAACCAATTTGTTCCTCTAATGTGCACACAGTACTCCAAAGACTTAAAAGCTGTAGTTCCTAAAAATGTGTTCAGCTTAATCTTTATATTAATTCCAGGGACATGCAAATAGCCAAGATTATCTGGTAATGATGCAACAGTTTGTTAGAATCTCAGGTTTTGTCCTCGACCTCATACACTAAGCCTTCTATATGAATCCCTAAACAAGCACATAATTTGTTTTAGTTTTCAAAGGTATTTTGGTAATATAGAACTTAAATGCCTTGAATATTATAAAGAACAAAATTACTGAGATCATATAATTAGTACCTTGTACAATTTTTCCTATTATAGCAATTAATCTCAAAAATCAGTCCCTCTCCCACCCTATAGTTCTGTTTTAAATATCTACACTAATAAAAGAGAAACATGGTATCCACCCTATAGTTCTGTTTTAAATATAGGTATAAAAAAAGCAAGAAAAATAATTCTTGACTTACACCTGCCTTTGAATTTTTGAGTGACAAAGGCTTACATCCTCCTTTGAAGATGTTGGCTTACATAAATATGTGGGAAAATGAGCTGAATAAAACATAAATTGACAGTAGGATTAATTTTGAAGGAGATTCAATGATATGGTTTAATAACATCTTTTTTCCTATTAAATTTTGAATTTAGGTAAGAACCACTTTTCTTTGTCTTTCTATTGAGTTCTAATTGCTTTGGTCTGTTACTGAGAAGTTACTGTTAATATTACTGTTGTCTTTTTTTTAAATATAGCTCGGAAAAATCCTTAGACAGAAGAAAAATCTGTGTTCCTTTGGTTATTTGATCGTACAAAACAAGTGAATAAACCACGTTTAAAAATCTCATCAAAAAAGTTATAAAGTATTATTGTATAAATTAATTGATTTTACTTCATGAAACACAGCTTTAGTGGGTAACTTTTATTATGCAATATTCCATATACTTAAAGATTTACATAAGATTTGGAAATAAAACAGTAAATTAGATTCTAAAACTTTAAAATATTGTGTAAACAAATAAATAATCTACTCTAATATAAAAAAAATTAAACCGAATTGTTGGAATGTACAGTTGATGTTAGAGGACTATCTGAATTCTATTATAGATGACATTGTAACATACTATAGAATTAAAGGATTCAGACTAAATTAAAGTAACGAAGATTTATTGTGAATGAAAATATTGCAGGTGAATCTAGTTTGCCTTGTTGTATAGCTCTTAAAATTTACTTCAAGTTAAAATTCTCTCTTCACCAACTGTAATTGCTTACAATTAGATATAACAGAAGTCACTGCAAACATCTTGCCAACACCGTTATTTCCAATTTGCCTTTTATTAGCATGTCGGTATTTCACAATGAAAAGATTACTTGGAAGAAAAATTTAGTAATTTACTTAATACTTATCTATTCATGAGAAAAACTATAATGGGAACAGGCTATTCCAAGCAAAATTCCATAATTACTACAGATGATTTATTATAATAGGTCAGATATATCCATTTCAGCTGAAATAGATTTTTTAAGTAAAATTATTAAAACATCAAATTAAGCTCTGGTATTGTGAAAATGAACAAAATTATTACAATGTGTGGACTATTTCCAAACTTTAAAAGCACTTTGGTGTGAAAGATGGACACTCTCCAAGGAACACAGGGCAGACTCTGCTGTGCAGAATTCACAAAAGCCAAAGTGCTTATAGATTGACATGTACCTTAAATCTTTGCTCTTGTCGTTTCAATATTTTAAAGTGCCAGGCACTGGTAAGTAATTAAAAATGTCAAAGATTTCATTGTTCTCAGTAATTCAAACTGGTATGGTCACAGGGCATATGGGAGTTGATTAAATGTATTCATCTATTTATTCAAATCAAAATCACAGTAATTACCTATGTTTTGTTTCGATTTAAATGCAGTCCTACTTTTCAGAAATGTTAACTACTATTCTACAACACAAAAGCAATAAGATAAAGCTACATATAAATTAAAGATAAAAAGAATGCACCTATTTGTGTTAGAATAAGTGAAGCATCACTATCTTTTTAGTGAAGAACACATTTAGCAACTTTTTATGCGTATAGGGCTGCCAAAAATAAACCTTTGACTTTTCATAAACGCTCACAAAGCTCAGAACATCAGTTATGAAAAGTCAGACATGGATGACTTGAAGCATATACAGACAGTTTTGCCTAATTTGGGGAAATCCTAATTGAGTGGTAATTTTGGAAGCGGTGGTCAGTGAAGCAGAAATCACTTAACACTTTCTATTGGTGACTTCCAAAACACAGCTTTGTAAAAACTCTGAGCTCCTAGAACCTGCTACATACAGACTGGTCAGAGACTGGTATAAAGGTCGCTTAGAAGTCATCTGGCCCAGGCTTTCAGGCAGTTCAGAAAGCTCTTTAAAAAGACGCCCAGTCTCTGCTTAAGCTTTCCAGGAGGTGTGAGGCAGGTAGATGAAGTTTACCATCTGGCTGCCCAGACCCTGCTCAGCCTGGGAGTCCTATTCCGGAGAACTAAACATTGGACCATGATGTACCGTACAACTTAAAGAAACATTATTCACACAGAAGGTACAGTAACCATTAGCTCCAGACCTAAGAAACTTTCCCAGGTAGATGAGGTTGGGAACACCTCTAAGATGTTTAGATTCAAGGACAATTCAACATATGGAATCGAGTTTACAACTATAACCAAGAGGGACTCATAGTAGCTGAGTTTTAATTTTTTTGCAAGAGTTCTAGAATTGGAAGCAGAATCTTTCAAATTGTCTAATTCCAATAAACCAATCCTGTTAAACCCTTCAAGTATGCCAGGACTGGTGTTTTGTATGCTGAGTACTTTTACATACATTAACGTATTTCATCTTATCCAGGTTCTGAGGTAAGTTCTATTAACACCTCCATTTTAAAGTTCGGGAAATGAGTACTCAGAGACTTAAAGTGTGTTCCAAAAGAAAGGAACTGCAAGAATACCAGGAGGGGAAGAGATAGGAAAAATCACTAAAGTGTGAGAACTTTCTCTGTTGATCTCTGTGGCCTATTAGCCACCAGTTTTATGGTTTCCTTTACTCTCTAGTAGTGTTTGGGGCATACATTTAAAATTGGATCTACAGTTAAAGAAGCAAGCTATTGCCACTGGAAAGAACACAGAATCCCAATCAAAACAATAAAGAGACATTATTGCTTTGGTCAAATTTGATTTGGTGGTTTAATGAAGCAGCAATCCAAAACTGTGAATTTCACACATGTGTTTGTCACTTCCATAATTTTGTTTTTCCGAAATCAAATATAAATATATGTGTATACAAAAACAACTGTCAGATATATAAACATGTTTAGACATGGTATCAACAGGGTTAAACGTCCTATTTTGAAAGACACTAAGTTAACATATTTGAGAGATTAATATTTTCTGACTTCATATGATCAGGCCTGTATAGAAGCATATAAATATATGCCCTTTTAAAAATTAAATTGTAGAAGATGACATTGCAGAGGATATTCCAAGAAATGACCAGAAATAAAAAAAAAGTCATCATGCTTAGGCCCTTGCTGGTTTGGTTCAGTGGATAGAGCATCAGTCTGCGGACTGAAGGGTCCCAATTCTGGCCTAGGTTGTGGGCTCGATCCCCAGAGTATAGCGTGTAGGAGGCAGCCGATCAATGATTCTCTCTCATTATAGCATGTAGGAGGCAGCTTATCAATGATTCTCTCTCATCATTGATGTTTCTATTGCTTTCTCCCCTCTCCCTTCCTCTCTGAAATCAATAAAAATATATAATTTTTAAAAAGCCATCATGCTTAAAGGATGTAATTTTGTATAGTCTGTTAAACTTAGACAATAGTATTCATAGCAGTTGTATAATAGTAATGTCTAAAATGGGTTATTTGATCATAGTTTTAATTCATGAAGCAAAAATATGTAGAGTTTCTAGGGATTTAATCTTGCATTCATTATAGTCAGTGAGAACTTAAAACAATCATTATATTCAAATGATCTTCTGTTGAGTTTTTATTCAGGAATTGCTAATGAATAACCTGCTGTGCTACAAATCTCTCCACCCTCATACAATCTACATCTGCAATCATGACTAATAAGAAGAGTGGAACCACATGTATGTTGAGCAAGTTATTATCACTGCAGAGTTTGCTATTTACAATTTAAACATTAAGAAAGAAACAACAGGAAAGTATTTTGAAATGAAAAGCAAACAAAACACCCAAAGCATTTCTTATTCACAGCCCAAGGTATGTAGATCTAAGAACCTTCTCAACTTCCAAAAACTTCACATTGTATTGATCCTTAAAAAAAAAAAGAAAAAGAAAAACAAGCACTATTTAAGATGAAGTGACACTATCTTAAACATATTCTGAAGTATATGAAGTATATGATTATAATACTAACATTGATAGAAAAAAAAAGAGATAAAACAGATAAACTTAAATAGGCAGTGTGTCGCTGTGTTTAAGAATACCATTTTATAACCTACAGCATGACAGAACACAAAATCACTGTGGGATTTTGCCATGGGGTCCTACTCTAAATCACCGAGTAATACTCATTCCCTGGACTAGAATTAAGGGAAAGAGAATCTAACAAATTACAATTTTGCCTGTCATCCAAAAAAGAAATTCCCACATTTAAATATGCAAGTCTGTCTATAACCCTCAAGGTTAAATCTAGAGACAATTACAATGAATATCGTAAATAATGCCTGAGTCATTTCACTCATTTCGTAGATTCTTTCAGTATGCAAATGTGATAGTCAGGCTTGCTTAACTACTCAAACAGTTCAGAAGAGCCAGAAGCTATAAGTAAAGAGTAAACCAAAGGACTCAAAAGTCAAAGCACAACAAAAAAAGATTTAAGGGCCCACATTATCTTGTTGACAATGCAAGCTGGGAGACATGACTTTATCTTCAAAGTGACACTGTAAGTTTTGCTCACTGAACCAGGCATCTTATGCAGGGCACACAGCAGAGGTAGCTGCCAGCTCAGAAATAGCATTGAAATCCTGGCTGCAATTATGCTGATCCACAGAAGTTGTTGGCCTATCAAAGAAACTATTTGTTCTATCAGAAAATAAAACTAAGCAAATAAAAATAAGTGCCATCACTTTGATATTCTCTCCTAAGACTGCCCCTATGTTATTTTTAACTTTAGATTTTAAAAAATTAAGTCAAGCAAACACCCAACTTTTTAGTTAATTGTTAGGAAAGTTAAGTGCGTAAATTAGAGAGACTGGAAAGAATCTATGAAAGTCATCAAGTCATGTCTTTCTGTCTCTGTTCAAAATGGGCATATGTCATCTGTTTTGGTTTAAAACAATCTTTAAGAAATGGGATCCTATATCACTTCTCACACCTACAACAAGATGTTGGTACATGTCCCCACCATTGCCATTTAGAAGCTTACAAATGATTGAATAAGTCATCTAACCTCTCTGAGTTTTAGTTTTAACCCATGAAAATAAATCTGTTGACACCATCCTCATCTCCCACATATTTTTGATATGACTAAATATGACTATGTGCATTAAAATGCCCGAGAACCATAAAATGTATGCAAATGAAGTTATTAAGCTAGATCTCTTATCTATTTCAAATTCAGTCCATTCTATTTTGATCAAGAACTTGATTTGTATGACAATACGTCAGCCTTGAAAATATGTTGTGGCATATGAAATTAATGGAAAGGCTTTGGGAAATGCAAAGATTACTCAGTACCTGTTCCTCTGTTTGGTAGAGTCTGCTAGGAGGGAAGAATCACACATGAAAGAAAGATTGTAAGAAGTAAAATAAAGTACTATAGGGGTTTAGAAAGAGAAGCTTCTTCCAAATATTAAAAAAAAAACACTTAAGTTCTATATTTTGTGTTTCATCCTCATAAAATATGCTTCTTAATAGGTAACAACTACACATTTAAAAAGTCAGATAGATTAGGTTTGCTCTGCAAAATGGGAGTTACGTTGATCCTCCAAAGCAAAATTATAAATGAAGTCCACTCAGCTATTAAATGATCACAGGCATGTCACGCTACCAAACGGAAGAAAAATTACGTGATTCAGCTCCACAATAGGAAACATGAAAAATGGTAGTACAACTAGCCTCCAGCCTCAAACTACACAGCTGTCTTGTAAAATGATGGCCTCCCAAGGAGCTCTAATGCCCAGAGATTTAGACTCATTTTTAAAAGCATTTTCAGTATGGGGACAAGATTCATTGCCATCCATTATCAAACAGCATCAATATTGAAATCAATAATGATCCTTCTGAACACAATTACAATATTGACAATGAAGCCACGTTGTAACATTTCAGCAAGTGAAGCAAATGAAAAATAAGAAAAATAATGCCAGAGACGCTGCTTCCTGATGAGGTGAGGAATGCAATCAACCACAAGATGGGCAGCCAAAAAGCTTCAAGGGCAAACGGGAAGTATAATTTGAACTAATGCAACATCAACATCAATTGGCTCAGCGCATCAGCAGCAGACAAGCACCACTGGAGGGAACAATTAGTGACAGTGACTTGATTTTGGAGAAATGAACCTTTACAACAAAAATAGGAGACAACAGATACAGCAACAAAAAGCTCCTAGAGTAATGGCTTTAATCATCCTCACCAAAATAATAGTGCACGCGCATCAGATATAGGTCATTTTTAGCCTTCCTCACCCTCATGGAAAATATCACTAGTTGATAAGCTTCGTGAATGTACAAAGTTCTAATGTTATGTCCCAAAATATAGTTCATTAAGCTGAATAGTGAGTGATTCAGACTAAAGACGTTTTTACAGATAATTAAGAATTTTTGGTTAAACAGATGGAGAAGACAGATGCTGCTCCTTCTCAGTTTTCAAATTTTTGGGGTCAAGCCATCCCATGATTTTTGTCTCAGGCAGATGTGATGTAAATATGGAAAAGGCTTTTGATTTAGTAGATGCTGCTCAGGCTATTATAAAAGCTAAGTAAGTAACTAAACTTTGATATAATTATCTAGGGATAGGACACAATAACAACAGGAAAAGATCACTTAGGAATAAATCCATGTTTTAGTAACAGAAAATCCATATAACACTAACAATGTAGCAGTCACTTGTCTAAGTGTTTTCAGATATTAACTCATTTAATCCTTTTAAACCTTTTATGAGGTAGAATTGAGCCATTTTCAGATCGGAATACTGAGATACTGGGAGAATAAATGAATTGTCTTAAGTCATATAAATAGCAAGTGGCTATATATTTCTTAGTATTAAGAGCTTATTTTTGACACAGGAAGAAATTTAAGGGACTTCCTATTTTACTGTCTGGCAATGATTCCACTGATATGAAAGAATAATTTCATTTACATTTATAAGGCCACACAGGAAATACTGTCAAGAAGATAATATGCTGACATTCATTTTTCTACACATTCTCTAACCATAAATAATGTTTTCTTCAACTAGAGGAAAACCAAGGTCTTTATGTGTTTGATCACAATGTATATTATTCATGAAGTTAACAAGTTATTTCAATAAACATTTACTAAATGACTTTACTATCTATAAAATATGAATGGTTGAGGGAATATATAACAGAATACTAAAACAATCTGTTTTCTGTTTTTAAATTTGGAGTAAAAGCTGACCATACTGGACATTAACTCTTTCAGCCACCAAATATGTATGCTTCAATTTAAGAGGATAATGCTTTCAAGTTACATTGGATATTTTCGAATTTTACAAAACACTAATCTGAACATAAGTTAGGTATAATAAAACCAGTGTGAAATGTGCACTGACACAACAGCTTTTTTTTTTATAATCCTCACCTGAAGATTTGTTTTTTTCATTGATTTTTAGAGAGAGAAGGTGGGAGAGAGGGAGAGAGAGAGAGAGAATGAGAGAGAGAGAGAGAGAGAAACGCTGATGTGAGAAACACCGATCAGTTGCCTCCCATAGGCCCTGACAGGAGATGAAACCTACAACCTAAGTATGTGCCCTGACTGTGAATCGAACAGGCAAAATTTTGGTATATGGGGCTATGTTCCAATCAACTGATCCACTCTGCCAGGGCCTGACACGATAGCTTTAAACAGCCCCTGGGGGAGGCCATGATTCACACCCTCCAATGCGGTGGCTGTTGTAGCTGGGTCCCCAGGGCAGTACAGGGAGGTCTCAGATACTACTTCCTGCCTTGTCCTGAACGCCCCACATTGCTGCATGATTCCAGCAGGTTTTCTTTTTTTTAAATTTTTTTTTCTTTATTAAGGTATTACATATGTGTCCTTATCCCCCCATTGCTCCCTCCCCCCACCACCTTTCCTTCCTTCTCTTACCTGCTTCAAAGAATTTCTTGCTGCCCCTGCATAACTTAAGTCCTTCACAATTTTCTCTTCTTTTGATACTTTTCCCCTTCATTTTCTCTTGTGCTACCCTTTTGCTCCCTAACCGTGATGCTGGACATTTTGCTTTTTATAGTCACTGCTAGCTGAAAGAGCATTCTTTCTGGTCAGCAAAAAGAGAAGTCACATTGCAGAAGGGTGACTCTTGTTCTTGTCCATTAGTTCTTGAATTAAATACTATGCATCACCATCAAGATTGTTGTCCCATTGGACAGTTGAGAGTAGGAAGGTGTTACCACTGTCAACTGTGATTTGAAATAATAGCTGAATTTAAAGTTTAGTTATGATTTTTCATTATTGCTGCTTTGGATTTGCACTTAGCAGTCAATTGGATTTTTTCTTATTTAATCTTTTTCAAATCCATTACCATTTTTCTGAATTGCCTTACTTGTCTCTAAGTAAGAAATTGCCTCAGTAAATGTACTAGTATACAAGGAAGGTAGAGTTCAGAAACTCAATTCAAGAGAGGAGGCTGCTGGGGCCAGCATGAAGAAAGTACTGGGGTCTCCAGGGCACCAGAGGTGGTAGCCATGGCTACTGAGCCAGTGGCCGTGGAGCCCATGGTGTGCTTATAGATCATTATTTCAATTGCTGATTCTAGGCAGGTGTCAAGGAAAAACCCTGCGAGGATCACTGCATACTACAGCACTCTAACCGAAAATGTGTTATCACACTGGCTGGATCTCATGCAGTTCGTCAAAGTGGAAAAAACAATGAAAATCATTTCCCATCGAATCAGTACCAACTGTGGCAGGCTTCAGAACAAGGTCTCTGGGAAATTTAAATACGGGGCACAGTTTCTAACAGAACTTGCACCCCTTTTTCTTTTTTCATAGTAAAGACTGCTTTATTGGTGGCAGTTAGTATAAGACAATAAATACCAGTCCCCATAGATGAGCTCAGTTATATATCAGTTTACTGGTCCATAGAGAGCTGAATGAAACTGAACCAACGGGTTGCTAGGAGGATACACTGAAGTCAATCCTGCTTCTGGGGAAGTGAAGCCATAGCCAGCATATGCTGTTCCACCAACTGCGTACGATTTGCTGCTCAGATGGAGAAGAATACACCACAATGAGCTGTGTTAGAGGGTGGTTAATATAAATGAATAAAACATTTTCCACACGCATCTATTCTTCAAGGGAAGACATCCACTGAAGGCTACATTGCAGTTGTTTTGCCCAAATTTGAAGGAAGTAACAGCATAACAGATGGGTTACTGAGACAAAGCAACATGAAGATTCATGATAAAACACATTAAGGACACAATGGCTACATCATGAGGATTAAGATAGAATAAAAAGCAGCGCGCCATTCAACCAGTGTGCTAACAAGAACCAGTATCTGTGAAAGAAGCATCACAACCAGCCATCTACAGGTGGCAGAGTGTTCTTCCTTTCTTCCTACATAACAAGCCTCAGTTCCCATGTTGTCTTCAACCTCCCAGATCTGCCCTGCCATGGACTCACTCTGCTTTTCCTTTTTTTTTCTCTTTCCAACAACTGGCAAGCGAGGATTAAAAACAAGCAAAAACACTTTGAGGAAAATTTGGAAAAGACAAAAATTTTAAGTAGCGAAGTAAAAATAATGTACCCATCATCCTGTATCCTATTAGTAATGACTCCACTTTGACATACTTCTGTTTGAATGTGTCAGCATGGTGAACTGTTTTGCTCAATCTTCCATCAGTTTGAAGTTAAAAGGAACAACACCTGGCCTTTCTTACCCAGTCTGCTTCAGGGTGACACTACCAACGAGTTTAGCCCCACCCCTTCTACCCAAACACCTCCCCCCTTTAGGTTGTACTGGAGAGGCAAAGTGTGGACTGTAACTTCTCTAGTCCTTATGCTGCTGGGATGGCCTTCTTCTGTGAAACAAAGTAGAACTGTAACACTGAGACTTTTTAAATGAGGGACATGAGAAAAGGCTTTGAAAAATAGAAAGGGCTTCCTAACATAGTGTTTCCTAACAAGTATTATAATGCAGTGCATACATTGTAGTCGCTCAGTCTCACGCTGTGGTTATGGGTGGCTGGCAAAGAAGTTACTGAGAAGTTACTATAATTCAAAGGCAGAGAGGCCTTTGAATACAACAAAAGCTTTCACAGCATTTAGACTAAAAAGAAAAATAGAACTGAATTTATGGTTTAAGACTATATACTTACTTATACAACATTTTAAATAAAAGGGCTTTAAAAATTATTATTTCTCCTGAAAGACTATAACACATGTATAGTTAAATATCTCTGTTGTTAAGTAAAACATTTATTTAATACAAAAAAGAGCTGCTATTTAATTTACTTAAGAAAATATGCTGCTTTAAAGTATTTGGTAAGTAACTATTTGTATATCATTAATGGATTTCTCATTTCAAATTATGCTAGTAAATGTTATTGTAAGTTTTGAATAGCTAATTTTAGTACAGTTCATTTTTTACAATAATAATCTATTTTTTAAATAAAACTTCACAGTTCAGACTATGCCACCCAACAAAATTAAATTAAGGATGTCTTATAATTAAAATTGTTCACAAAAATTCTGCCCATAAATTTCAAATTACCAGTGTCTTAAGTGAAGACTCAAGGTCATACATTGAACCCAAAATCAATGCTGCTCATCTGAATTGATGATAAAACTGGTTAAACTGTAATCTTCCTGCAGTTAATGTTCAGGCTTTCTCTCCCCTCTCCCTCCCCCGCTTTATTTTTGGTTTACCACCTGAATGTAAGATAGCCATTCTTTCTTCTCTACCTCAACATCTTTCTCCTGATTTTCTAAAGGGAAATTTGTAATACTCTCATTTTACAATGACTTTCAGGTCATACACACTACATTCTTGAGAACTCAGTTCATATCCTGTAGAATTTGCTATGTGATAAAAGGTTTGCTTATGTTTAAACTACGTACACTCTCTATTTAATACTTAGAAACATTTCCAGTTTTTTCAAAGTGAAATATTTTCTTGCAAGGACTAAAGTGCACCAAGCCTCAGGAAGATAGGTTAGAAGTTTGATTTTCTCCTATGCAATGTTTATTTTTATATATTTGTTTTACTTTTATTTAACTTACTAGAGGCCCAGTACACAAAAATTTGTGCACTGGGGGGGGGTGCCCCAAAGCCCGGCCTGTGCCCTTTCGCAGTCTGGGACCCCTAGGGGGATGTCCACCTGCGGGCTTAGGCCCGCTCCCCGCCGGAATGGGCCTAAGCTGGCAGTCAGACATTCCTCTGGCAGCCTGGGAGCCCTCGGTGGATGTCCACTTGTCAGCAAGGAGCAGGCCTAAACTGCAGTCGGACATCCTTAGTGCTGCTGAGGAGGCGGGAGAGGCTCCTGCCACCACCGCTGTGCTGGCGGCCATCAGCCTGGCTTGTGGCTGAGCAGAGCTCCCCCTGTGGGAGCGTACTGACCACTAGGGGGAAGCTCCTGCATTGAGCATCTGCCCACTGGTGGTCAGTGTGTGTCATAGTTACCAGTCATTCCCAGTCGTTCTGCTGTTAGGATCAATTTGCATATTACCCTTTTATTATATAGGATATAGGCCTGGTGCATGGGTGGGGGCCGGCTGGTTTGCCCTGAAGTGTGTCCCAGATCAGGGTGGGGGTCCTGCTGGGATGCCTGGCCAGCCTGGGTGAGGGGCTGAGGGCCATTTTCAGGCTGGCCACGCCCGCAGGCTGGAAGCAGGTATCTGGGATTTATTTATCTTCTATAATTGAAACTTTGTAGCCTTGAGCGGAGCTCAGGGCCGGCCAGGGCAGGCAGGAAGCTTGGCTTCCTCCATCACCAGGGGCAACGCAAACCTCCTGCTTGCTCCAGCTCCGTGACTGCAGCCATCTTTCTGATGGAGTGACGGAGTGAGGGTGTGACAGTTAATTTGCATATCACTCTTTTATTAGCTAGGATTGGGGTGACACTGGTTAACAAAATTATACATGTTTCATGTGCTCAGTTCCACAACACATCATCTGCACACTGAACGTGTGTTCACCAACTGTGGTAAGAATACTTAACATGAGAGCCACCCTCTTAACAAATTTTTAAGGGTAGGATGGAACAGTGTTGGTTTTTAATACTGGCAAATTGGACAGTCAGAAGTGGCTGTAGCCAGGTCAGTCATTGTAAGTAGAAGTTCATATAGCTTACCCCATAGATAACCCCCATCCCTGACAAAAAGGCCGTTTTGTTCATAAGTCCATTGGGAAATTAGAGGAGTAACCAGGTAAAGAAGCTTACTGTTATGCATAGAACAGGTCATCCTACCCACATCCTATATAATAAAAGGCTAATATGAAAATAGACCGAACAGTGGAACAACCAGAACAACCAAACAACTGGTCGCTATGATGTGTGCTGACTACCAGCGGGTCTGAGTGGAACATGGCGGGCGTCAGCCACGGCAGGATGGTGGAGCAGGTGAGCGGGTGCACCAGACCAAGGCAGGGCACCAGTCACTGTCATTGGGGTGGGTCTCTGGTGGTTAATGAAAATTCTTTGCTCCCGCACACCGCAGTCCCACCCGCCGCTTGCATCTGCTGCTGGCGTTGGCCCTGCTCGCACCCGCCGCCAGTTCCAGAGCCACCGCTCACACCCACTGCCAGTGCCCGGTGTCTGCCCCGATCGCTAGGTGCTATCAGCGCGTGCGAGCAGCGGCTGCTGGCCCCAATTGCCCCTCAGGACTTCTCCACCTCCCCCTGCTCCTGAGGGGAGATCAGAGCCGGCAGATGCCATTCGCACCCATTGCCAGCGCCTGCCCCGCTCACACCTGCAGCCAGTGCCAGAGCCACCGGTCGCACCTGCTGCTGGTGCCCAGTGCTGGTCCCAATCACTCGGCGCCATCAGCGGGTGTGAGTGGTGGCTGCCTGCCCTGATCGCCCCTGAGGGCTTCTCCACCTCCCCTTGCTCCTGAGGG
>NW_005356259.1:5147893-5149367 GCF_000412655.1 Myotis brandtii
ACACCTGCCCCTGTTCCTACCACAGCCTGGTGGCCCACAGTTCCTTGCAATGTGCACGAATTCATGCACTTGGCCCCTAGTGATTAATAAAAGCCTCCACTCCTACAAGACAAAACAAAACAAAACAAAACAAAAAACTGTTAGGACTAATAAACAAATTCAGTAAAGTTTTAGGATAAAAACCAATATAAACTAATAATAAACTATCAGAAAGATAAATCAAGAAAAAAATCCCACTTACAATTACATGAAAAACATGAAATAATTCAGAATGCATTTAAGGAGGTGAAAGAGCTGTACACTGAAAACTACACAACATTGATTAAAGACTTAAATTTAAGAACTGAAACTGTAAAACTCATAGGACAAATATAGAGGGGGTAAGTTCCTTACATGGTCTGTGGCAATATTTTTTAATTAGACACAAAAAGCACAAACAACACCACCAAAAATAAACAAATGGGATTCAATCAAAATAAGAGTTACTGCAGAGCAAAGGAAACCAACAAAATGAAAGGCGACCTACAGAATGAGAGAAAAATCTTTTCAAACTTTATATCCGATAAGGGGTAAGTATTCAAAATACATAAAGAACTAACACACACCAACTCAACAGCAAACAAATAAACAAGCCAATTAAAAAGTGGGGAGAGAAACTGAATAAATATTTTTCTACAGAAGACATACAAATGGCCAACAATTACATGAAAAGGTGCTCAGCATCACTAATCAGCAGGGAAGTGCAAATCAAGACCACAATGAGAGATCACCTCACGCCTGTTAAAATGGCTATCATGAAAAAGACAAGAGATAACAAGTGTTGGCAAGAATGTGAAAGAACTGGAACCCTTGTGCACTGCTGATGGGAATGTAAAATGGTGCAGCTTCTATGCAGTGTCTATTAATGTGAGCTGCATAATGACCCATAAAGATCAACAAATGTTTAACAACACTGTTGTAAATATCTGTAATCAACCAGATTTAAGATTAGGCAGGACTACGTTTGAGTTGGATCTTCTACTTTTTTAAAAATCTTTATTTTTAAAGTCCTCCTCTCCCCGCCCCCCCCACCCATTGACCTCTTCTAGCCTGCTCCCACCCCCCATCCCTACCCCTAGGCCCTGGCCACTCTATTGTCTATGTCCCTGGCTTATGCATATATGCATACAAGTAGTTCATTGGTTGATCTCTTCCCACCCCTCTCCCCTGCCTTCCCTCTGAGGTTCAACAGTCTTTATGCTTCTGTGTCCCTGGATCTATTTTTGATCATCAGTTTATATTAAAACTAGAGGCCCAGTACACGAAATTCATGCACAGAGGGGTCCCCTCAGCCCAGCCTGCACCCTCTCCAATCTGGGACCCCTTGGGGGATGTCTGACTGCCTGTTTAGGCCCGATCCCCCAACTGCCCCCCCTGCTGGCCTAGTTGCCCCCAACTGCCCCTCCTCCCCCAGCCTGGTTGCCCCCCCCCTCCA
>NW_005356259.1:5149402-5154529 GCF_000412655.1 Myotis brandtii
TCCCCTCACTGCCCCCGCCCCTGGCGGCCTGATCGCCCCCAACTTCCCCCTCTGCCAGCCTAGTCGCCCCATGCAGCCTATTCGGTTGTCCGTTCGGTTGCGATGGTCGCTTAGGCTTTTATAAATAGAGATTCTCTAAATGTTTTTTGGCTTCTCTTTTCTCCTTTATAAAATGAGGATAGTGGTGAAGATTAAATAAGATAATCAGTGGGAATATTTTGACAAAGTACCAAGTGTTCGATACAAGTTTATTAACATAACTACATAGATATAGCCTCCTTTGTTAAGTTCCAATATTTCCTTTGTAAATATGCTGTGAATGTGTTATGAATAACCTTCGTTGTAACAAACCTCTAAAGAAGTACTTTTAAAAAAAGTACTATTAAAATAGAAGTAAAAATTGTCATACTTGTCTGGTCTCCTCCCTCATATTTGCTCTACTTTGAAAGTATAGTTCGAATATTTCGTCATGACAACGTTGATACTAGTCCTGACATCACTGTGGAATAGGGAGAGGCAGTATTTCTTCCAGTCTGTCCTCTGTGACAATCTAACAGCTTTTGGCAAGCGGAGGAAGAAATAATTCCCAATCTGTTCCTAAATCTTACATCTACATCTTACCTTTTTACACTCAACCCTAAATTATTTATCTAGACACATATCTCACAGTTTCTCACATTCATTTTATGATGAATGCTTCACTTTAAAAATAAGGCAGAAGTTTCTTTGAATTATATTCTAGTGGGAATTTTATTATAGCTCAAGTTCACTATAGAGAATAATGGAGATCAAAGCAGGGTTTTTTTTAACATTGAATATTTTTCTCCTTATTCTCCCCAGAAAATATGTTACGATGAATTTTCCCAATTTAATTCTCATTATTAGAATCTCATGATATACAGTAAATCTCATTGCACCATAACAACCTGGAGACATGTAGTGAAAAACAGTACCAACATCGGGTTATACGTACATGACCTGCGGTGGGATCTCCTAGGACTTGAATCATAGCTCTGTCGCTTACCAACTGAGAGATCTGGGACAACTTATTAAAAAGCCCTGTGCCTCAGTTTAATATCAAGGGCAATTATAATAGTGCCTATCCAACTGATTTATGTAAGGGTTAATTTAAACACATTAATCACTAACCCTCAATCCTTAGTTCTTCACAATTACAAATATTTGAGGGATATATCTACACTTCTCAAAAATAATTTTTAGAAGATGTAATATGTGTCAAGAAATCTGAAAAACCCTCTCATTTGCTATCCTTCTTTAGCAACAACAATGATATAAAATTATTTCAAAATTGTTTTCAAAAGATCTGAAAAAGATCAGATTTTTTTAAGCAATAGAGGGTCAAAATAAGAAATTAAATGTATTTATTTTTCTACACTTGTATTCTAAAGCAGCTACTGAAAAACAGAAGTGAATATACAACTTGGGGAGACCAGGACTGTTGGTGGCCATTCCTCTTTGCCTCATGAAAATGACCCATAAGTCCAACTGCCCCCATTCTGATCTGCAGAGGGCCTGTGAAAGCGTTTGGCTTGGTTCTTTCTAACATGGAATGCTCCTGATGCTTTATTTTGTTCTCTTTGAATTTACGTTGTATAATAAGTCATCACCGATTGTTTTCTCTGTATTTATTTGAACCTAGATTTCTCATAAGTACCATTAGGTATGACTAATAAAACCACTCACAAAAAAAGATTTAAGAAGAGTTCAATAGTAATAACAAAATGTAATTATACAAATATAAAACTAGATTTTAAAATACCCAGTCATGTGGCTAAAGGCTAAAGCATTCTTCTGTGATACATGGTCCATAAATTCTTTTCATAAATTTTTGTGATTTAATCTTTTCCTTCCATAGTTATCTCTGAGAATGACAGATTCATTTTTAAAATATGTAAAATATAATCCACCATGGAAATAACTGTACATATTGCTTGAAATATACATAATCTCTACCACGCAAAGCAAAACATGATAAATTGTGATGTCTCTAAGTCATTAGCTTTCTGATTTCATTTAAATCTTTACATTCTAAGACAGCAAAATAAAAGATTACATCTGCTCATATTATAATCTTATTTATTTATATTGCTTATATTAAACAATATGCCATGGCCAAGAATACAAAGACAATTTAATATTGGGAAATATACTAATAGTAAAATTCAATGTCAATAAGTCTAAAGGAAAAAATATCTTTATTTTTTACAGATGCCAATATAATCATCTGACTAGCACAGAAGCACAGGGGTGCTTCCTTAGCATGACACAGCAAACCAAAAGTTGACATCATTTTAAATGATGAAATACTACAAGGATTTCCATTAATGATAGAAATAAGCAATAATAATTTTTAGGGTATACCAGATAGTGCAATAAAATTTGAAATATAAATACAAGTTATAATTACATTAAAGGAAGAAATAAGTCTATATTAGCATGTAAGTTATAATAAAATCATTCCAAAGAGTGGTGAAAGAGTGAAATAAAAATAGTGATTATTTAATAGTTTGGGGGCAAACAGTTAATTCAAAAGAAAATACCAAATTCATCCTCCCAAAATTATATGTGAAGATAAATTCCAGATATATTAATCTCATAAATATGAGATGATAGAAAAAGCAGTGGGGAATGTTAAGGGCAGAAATAGAATATTGGGGACTAGCTATTAGTTATAAGAAAAAAAGAAGAAATATTAATCATGAAAAAAAGGAAATGGTCAAAACAAAACTTACAGTAAGAGAAAACCACAGGTGAATACTTATGCAATCTCATGTTGAGAAATCATTGCTATAAAAATAAAGAAATAAATATTGATAGGAAATATTCATAAATATGACCATAAAAATTTATGCATACAAGGCTGAGTCAACTACTTGGCCAGAAAATGCAAAAAACTTGAATGCTTCTAAGAAGCAATAGCAGCAAGTCTCTTTAAACTACATTTTTTAAAGTTTTATTTTATTTTATTTTATTTCCAGGTCAAGAGGGATATCCTTTTGTAAAAGTAACACAAAACAACATATTACACCAAACAACTCTTGGGTTATTTGCCATAGAACTTACTCTCTCCACTAATTTGCTTTAATATGTAAGCAATTTGTTAAAATTTCCAGGATATTAACAATACATAGCACATTATTCTTTTTCTAGATAGCTATTAAATTACACTCATTAAACTGCAGCTAAAAGGCCTTCCCAGGTTCAATGAATAATACATGAAACTTTTAGGACACTTTATCCTCTTATAATAGGTAGAATTATAACGTTTCTATCTACATTGACTACGAAACTACAAAGTTAGAGAAACATACTGAACATTTCCATATAGATGGAAATCTAGCTTTTCCCAAATATCTAAATAGTAGACTATTTCACAGATAATTTCCTATTAGACTGTGACTATGTATTTTCTTGCAAAGATAGTTGTATTAAACTAACTGGTAATTATCAATGAATAAATCCCCAGTGAAGTTTGTAGGAAAATGGGTGTTTCAAAAAAAAAGCAAAAAAAAAGCAGCACCTTACTTAAGATTTTCTTTATAGCATTGTAGTCATAAGAATGCTTAAAGGAACTTAAAAAAGATCTAAGCATGCTAAAACTTTTGCAGCAGTATAAAAGAGAGAGGGTACATACTGTGTAATAAATGAAATGCTGCAATGAACTAGAAGGAGTAAGGTTTCTATTGCAACTTGAATGTGAAGGCTGCAAAAATATAAGGATGTAATAAAAAAAAATAAGAGGGAGGTGCTTAAACTAGCGTTCTATTTAATAACTTTAGTAAATTGGGATTGTACTCCTTCAAGACCCAGAATGGAATAATGTTTGAGTATCATAAAAATGCTTTAAGACAAAGTGACTGAATTTTAGCTAATGTTTCAGTTTAAAAATACTATTCTTTCACACTTTTATTATAGAATCAGTGAAGGTAGAAAACCTACTCTATTGCATTTAACAATATCTGTAATCCTTGAGATTAAAACTATACTTTCTCATCACACATTGTGGAACCCCCTATTTTCCTTTTTTATTTTTGACCTTCTAAAAGTGTTTTATTAGTTCTTAAAAGATGATATCTTAATCTGAGACAGGGAGATTATAATCACAAGAAAATTACTTTCACCATATTTTAAAGCTATGAGAAATAAGTAAGCAAGCATTTTTAAAGTAGATAAAAATATACAACCTTATTATGTCTGTTGTCTCCCCAACTCTGGGATTGCAAAAGCAATAGCAACAATATAATAATTAATAATAACTTATACTAGGGCTATAATTTCTAAAACTGATTAGTAACACATTCATACATAATAAGGTCAAAATTGAAAAGAATATCTGAAAGATATTACATACAGATGAATCTGACAAACTAATGTTGAGATGTTGTCTATGCATTTATAACCACATGTTATCACAATTAAAAGACTATTCCAGTTGAATTCAAAAATTTGAAATGAAATATCTATTTCAACAATCTTGTACAAAAATTCAGAGGACCAAATTGTGGATTTAAAAAAAAAAAGATGGTTTGGTTGTGATTGACAGCAGAGCCAAAGCAGTAAGAGTCATTATAATGAGTTTTTTTTAAAAAAGTGCTTTTACTTAGTTACTCTTCTTAAATAACAGATGAGGCTAATACTCAAAATCAGCAAAAATGTTTGAACATCCAAGCCATAGTTATTCTAAGGTGTCTTAGTGACATATTCTACTTATCACATAATCATGATAGTTTTTCATTAATTTTCTCACGTAATTAAGTTTATGGTATACTTGCAGGGGACAGTTCCACTCCACTGTCTGGCAAATCCCCTTCCAGAAATTTTGACAGTATATAAAATTTGAGGTAAGCATTTTTATTTAAAAATATACTAAGTCCTTTATCCATTTTGAGTTTATTTTTGTGTATAGTGTAAGTTGATGGTATACTTTCATTTTTTTGCATGTATCTGTCCAATTTTCCCAACACCGTTTATTGAAGAGACTGTCTTGACTCCATTGTATGTTCATGCCTCCGTTGTCGAATATTAATTGAGCATAGTGGTTTGGGTCAATTTCTGGGTTCTCTATTCTATGCCATTGATCTATATGTCTGTTCTTGTGCCAGTACC
>NW_005356259.1:5154733-5231768 GCF_000412655.1 Myotis brandtii
CTGTGAAATACATTGGTATTTTAATGGGGAGTGCATTGAATCTATAGATTGCTTTTGAGTAGTATGGACATTTTGATGATGTTGATTCTACCAATCCGTGAACACGGTATGTTCTTCCATCTGTTTATGTCTTCCTCTATCTCTTCTTTCAGTGACCTGTAGTTTTCCACATATATGTCTTTTACCACCTTAGTTAAGTTTATTCCTAGGTATCTTAAAATAAAATAAAAAATAAAAATAAATAAAAATATACTAAGTAGTTAAATTAATTGTACATTTATTATTTATGTAAATATACATATTTGTGAATAGTCTAAGATGTCTCACTCCTCAAAATTAAACATTTCACCAGTAACCACTAGTAAATTTTTATTCATGTTTTTCATTGTGTTAACTCAGAGGACGTTTCCGTCTGATTTCAACTTTTGAGCCATCCAGAGACTCTACATAGAATGCAAGCCTATAATTCACCAGAAATTATCTCTTTTCCTTGCATCAGTAGGACTTCCACATTTACTTTTCTTGGCACTGTTTGCTTTTCTGCTTGCTCTTGCTTTTGGTAACCCACATAGTGACTTCTGCCACCAATGGTTAGGTGTCCAATTTTTAACCCCTTATATTCATCTATTACTAGTACAACGAGTTATACTGTTATCTAACTCTGAAAGATTAACATTGTTCTGAAAGTAACATTATTTACCATCAGTGGTTTGCATGAACAAACTATTGCTTTCAAATAAAATAATTTCTTTGGAAACTATTATGCCTCATCTTTCTGCTTTTGAAATTTTGGCCCATATTCCCTGATAATTCTAATTTTGTTCTTTCCTATATTCTATTTTTTATCGTAGTCATCTTATGTGCTAAATTTAACTACAGGCTTTAAATAATTTAATTTTAAATGTAGACCTTTCCCTTCAGTATCCAACTATAAGCATGCATAAAATTGGTCATGGGTTATACAATAATGTACTTTAATTTTTCTATGAATTTAGATACTTTTCTCTTCTTCCTTATTTGCTTCTTTTTCTTTACTTTAAATCTAAAATGTGATAAATATTTTAATACATTTTTTTCAGAAAACAAACCAAACCAATAACCATATTAGTCCAATATTTATATTGTTTTAAAATATCTCATTTATAAATTTCAGCACAATTTTGAAACATTTATAATGAAACATCACTTCATCTCAGTTTTAAAAATTATACTGTCGATAATAACTAATGACAACATTCCTCCAAACTAATATAATAGTATTCCCACTCACTTGATAATATATGTAAGAGATACATTTTGAAATTAGTCTCCTAGAATTAGACTATTAGAGTTAAAATCCAGCCTAGTTTCAATTCTAGATTCAGACCATAATGGTAGCTTTTCTTTTGATTCAAATGTAATTCTCTTCTATTAAGACCATCCATTTTGCTTAATACATTCAATTCTCTAAAATATGCTGAAAGGCCTCCTAAAACTTTAACTCTTATTACTGATGAATGCCTAAGCTATTTATTGAGTCAAATAAAAGTTATTATGTTAAGCTTACTCACTTTCTGTTCAAACTATAAATAACATCTTAGTTAAAAACTATGAATAAGTACCCATCAATAAAGAAAAAAAGAGTTTAAAGTATGTTAATACTTACAAAACTGCAAACTGAGTTTATTGTCTTCTAACAATGACATCTATAAAATTTGATGAGACTTTTATCAAGTAAGTTATTCTTAGTTCATTAGTCAGTTGACTCTTACTTGGGCATTGAAGGATTAACTCATTTTAAAAGAAAAGAATGTTAAAATATCTATCTATCTATCTATCTATCTATCTATCTATCTATCTATCTATCTACCTACCTACCTATCTATCTATCTAAAAGCCTAAGCAACCGTTACCACCGAATGACTGGAATGACTAGACAACCAGCTGTTAGCTATGACATGCATTGACCCAGATCTTGCTGCTGGGGCCCTGATAGCCCCAAATCTGGCTCATCTGCACCCCGGACCCAGACAGGAGGGAGAGGGAGCATGATTCCTCATGGAATCGGCTGTTGGTTAGGTTGTTGTTGGGGCCAACCTCCTGCAATCCCTCCCCCTGGCTGGCTGGCCCACCAAATTTGCCCCAATAGGAGGGGGCAGCCGGCCAACATCCCGTGGTCTCTTCCTCTGGCAGGCCAGCCCCCCCAATCGGCCCGATTGCTGGCCAGGCCAAGGGACCACACCTGTGCATGAATTCATGCACCAGGCCTCTAGTGATAAAATAAAATGTATAAATGTAACCAAGGTGATAATTTTTATTTTATTAAAAGAAAAATATGCAAACAGGGTCAGCCTTACTGTTGGCTTAATAATGAATCTTACAGAAAGGCAAAGGGTTTTGTAGACTAGGAGGCCATGTAGTGCACATTCTACATTCCATTTTTATGAAAAAGACAAATAAAATAATAATAAAGCTTATACCAGAGTCTTAAACAAAAAGTAATTTTTAGTATGTCTTGAAATCAAATCAATTTCAACCTCATGAACCACATACATGAGCCATTATAAAAAAAATCACTTATTGTCTTAGCCCAAAGCAAGGTACAAATATAAAATAGTATTAATTTCAAAAGATGATTGAAGCAATGGTAGCATTATTATAATAAGTATGTAACCTTTCAGTAATTAAGTGTAATTTGAAAAAGATAAAACTTCGTTGACTATTTAAATTATGGGATACTTATTAGAAATTCAGACATACCTTATAGTTTCACTGTATATTTTGGAAGATTTTTCATCAAAGAACTAAAATAACCTTACTTAAACACTAAACTTAATTTTAAGATTTCTTAAAATGTTATGGCATAATTATACTAAACTAGAGGAACGATGCATGAAATTCATGCATGAGTAGGCCTTCCTTCCTCCGGCTGCCGGCACCGGCTTCTCTCTGGCACCTGGGACCTGGGCTTCCCTCACAGCCCTGGCTTTCGTCTGGAAGGACGTCCAGAAGGACGTCTGGTCTAATTAGCATATTATTATAGATAATCAAGTACTTAATGTGTTAATAAATGAGATGCATATCTCCTATCCACATATATATTAAACAATAAATTATAATATTTCATATTTTATTTTCAACATTGTTATACAGAATAATTTCAAATTTGTTTTATTCCAGAAAGTCTCTGGTCAGCATACCATACAATAAAGTAATGATAAATACCCTCAAATTGCTGTAAAATAACTGAGTTGCAACATTCCTAGTAAATAAAATCAAGTTTCTGGGATATCAAATGAAAATGCAATTTACTTGAGAGAAATAAAATATTAACTTATTACCGTGTTGCTATTATCTTGTATCATATTGCCTTTTTGGTTGCTTTTCCTTTCACATCTTATCTCTACTAACTTGTAGTAAATGCTATATCATAAAAAATGTCTTAAAATAACACATTTTTCTATTTTAAAAATTATAGGTATCAGAAATTCTTTCTTTTCCAGTCATTTTGAGGAAAAAAACCATAAAAATTCCTCCTATTTTTAAAGATATTTCTTTACAGCCAACCTAGGAAAAATTCACTATATTTGGCTTAAAATTTGAAATTGATTCTGTGAGAATGAAAATAACCATAGTGTATATTATAATGGGGAGGAGAGATGATTTCTTCTCTGAATGCCTTTTGCTCTCCACAGGTCTAGGGCCAGCAGCACCAGGGTTGGGTTTCATGGGTTTGGAGTTCTAGCAGCTTAGACACTGGGAGAGAGGAAGCCAGGGCAGACTCCTACAGAAAGCTGAGATTCAAACGCTTTGAATTGCTAATTCATCTCACAAATAAATACCAACACTGGTTAAGTGACAAGAAATATCTGAAGCATTTAGGTTATGGTCAGAACAAAACCAGCAAGAACTTCTCATGGATCTTACATTTTAATGTAATAAGAACATGTCTGTCTGTCTGACTAGAAGAATCAGAAACTCAAGACACAATTCATTTATGGATGAAAGTGATGAGCAGAAAAAAATCTTCAGGTTCAGAGTTCTTTTCGTCAAAGATAGGACAAAGCTGCATGATTCATTCCAAGTATAGTCTTCCCTACATAGAAAATTTTGGAATTTTGTAAAGTGGCATAGACCATTCAGTGGAAAAATGTATGTCTTTGTTGAATGAAACAGTAAAGCACATTAGATAACCATGGGAATCAGAGCAGCAATCCTATTTTACTCAAAAGTCATTTATGAATTGCAGTCACAAATATAATCAAGGAAGTTTTATTTTCTATATGAGATGATGAATGGGTGGGTGTACAAAAGGTTGCCCAGAAAAAAAAAGAGTGGGGAGTTTGGGGAGGAGCTGGAGAAATTGCCTTTCTACAACTAAGGTTTGTGGCAATGATGAAATCATAGCACCATCCGTGAAGATTCTGATTTCGGAGCAGAGTTCAGCACAATCTCTCCTTCGTTACCCTCAAAGCGTGAGTTTCTTAAACTCAAGTCATAATTCATGCCCAGGAAGTCTTGATAAAGGGGACTAAAATCTTGGCAAGATCAAAATTTAGTATAAGAAATGTGTTTCTGGAAAAATGGAAGCGTCCAATCTCCCCACCTTGGATTGGCAGAAAGCACTACAACACACTGTGTGTGATGACCACCTTCTCCTCTGTGTCCCCAGCTCTCTGTTGTGCACAGACTCCTGGCCTAGGATTAGCAGCCCAATTCACAATATCCTAACTCAGTCAAATATCCTACAGTGAGGAAAGCATGAAACTCAACACAGAAAATGTTACTACAAAAAATAGGATACATTAATACCCTGTACAATTTTTACAGGGCTCTGTGTTCATCTCTGCCAGGTTTTTTTTTTTATTTGTTTTTTTTTTTGCACAAAGAAATTTGGGAAACCTCCGAATTGCCAAGAGTTGAGATGTCAGAGTGGACTTACTGAGTTATTAATTAACTAATGAAGAGACCAGAATAAGGCATAAATTCCACAGATAATTTGGGAAAAGGCATGCAAACAAGGTTCTTTTCTGTACTTAGAGGATGTAGGGAGATCTGGCTTAAAGAAATACTCTAAAAATACTGAAAATATAGGTTATGTAAGAAAATGCAGCCTCGGGACTTACAGAACATTACAAAAATAATTCAAAACAAACTAAAAATAGAATAAAAACATATAGAAAATGACTTGTTACTACGGGCAACTCAGGCTTGCTATAAAAATTTGGGGAAAAAACATTTTAAATAAAGTGAAAAAAGTATCCTAAAAGAAATTAATTTTATTCAATTTTCATTAAGTCTTTAAAAAAACAAAAAACAGACATTACCAAGGCCTGATTCCAACTTTCTAAATTCAAGAAGTATCATTTTTTTGCCCATAATAAATACCTTAACAAGGCAGAAATGCAGACTACACTGAGTATATCACTCAGGATGAGCTGAGAGAGCATCATCAATAAAGATGATAGGTGATAGAGAAAAGAATGGATTTAATACACACACACTTTACTACAATTTGATAATAATCATCTTCCCTCTGCTTTCACAAATCACAACACAGAGACTTATTATAAACTAAGGTAGAAAAAGAGACTTACATTCATCAAAAAATAATATTCCAGCCTTTTTTTTTTCATCATTAATACCTATTTGTAGCATCTGTATGACTGGGAAATCTGATCATAATCTTTGAATTACTACAGAGTGTATTGGAAGTTGGAATCTATTTTATTAAATGGAATCAAAGGTGTATTTTCCTATTTTGCTGATCCATTATAAAGACTTAAATGGTAGAATCCAGTACTAATAGGCTCCAGGAACATCTAAAAACTTTGAAGGAGACAAGCTGCATAAGTAAAATGTTAATTATTAAATACAGCACCCAATATTTAAGGAAAATATACTTTTATAAAGATTTTTTTAAAGTTTGCTCTATCATTTCCTTTTCATGCAATGACTCATTAGGATTAAACAAAACCAATTCCTAATTTTTAGAAAAATTAGAATTCTATAATGTTTTAATTATCCTTTGATATGGGTAGAGTGGGATAGTAAGTCAATGCTAACAGTAAGTTTGTTTGCTTTGTAATTCAAATATAGCTGGGGGAAAAGCCCCAAAAAAGGTAATCATTTTTATGTACCTATATTAAACATAATTATATTGATTTCAGTAGATTAACATTTGGAACTAAATTTCTTGCTACATGTGAAAGTTTGTTCCCTTTTCTTGGAAATCCTATAGGTATTTGTGTTCTTTTTCATATTAATAATTTATTTTCTAAGACAAATTTAATGTCACTTTGTTATTTTATCAATGTAACCCCCGCCCCACCCCCTCCACTAATGAGTTGAATGTCCAAAAGTATTTTACCCAGACCCATTGTACTGTTTTGGTGACAAAAATAAAATCAGTTCCTGCTCCACCAGGACAATACAGATGTCAGAAATAACTTGAAGACTCTGCTTTTCTTGAAGCCTAAGAAAAACAGAGCGAGGCCTGGCTGTCTATAGAGCTAGGATGGAGCCATGGCCTACAGATGAGATCTTTTTTTTGTGTCCATCTTGAATTGCTAAAATCATCAAGTGAGAGCCATCATACTTACCACCCCTGCTGTGTATATCCAGCCTGCATGTTTGAAGCTGCCAGAAACATTGGTAGATAATCATGCTTTACTAAGACTTGGAGCCACAAGCTTGAAGGTGGGTGGGAGATGGCAAGGCTCCTCACCTTGGTTTCTTGCAGACTCCTTTCCAGAAGTTAGACTCCAGACTCTTGATCTTGGTTCTGATATGTCTAACTCAGGTGAGTTTTTGTGGGCATCTGAGCTAACAATGTCAGGCCCCTGTGCTCAGATCCCTTGCGATCCCTATCTTGACTGGAAAAAGAGCTGGCCCTGACTCCATGCACTTGAATTATTTGACTTGCTGGTGCCCCTGCAAATGATATATGTAGCTGGAAAGAAAACTGTATGAATAGGGAATAATTATCCCTATTAGTCCCAACTGTGCTGATTTCTGTTAATTCCCATTTCTTGCTTGTCAGTTCCAAGTAGAATATCCTTAAATATTATAAAACTGGCAACCTGTTATCTCTGACAATTTTACACAGATGTTATATACCATGAATCAAATCTTGTTCCAAGATATAATTACAGCACAGAGAGCAGATGATTCTCATCATACAGTTCAGTTATAAAGTATATATTTCAACAGTGGACTAGAATGTCTCATACATACAGCAGCCTCCTGCATAGCCTCCTTCCTGAACCATGCCATGCCTCATTTCTTTACTCTACAAACAGTAATCACACTGATCTTGTTGGAAGAGAACTGCTTAAAATGGTAGTATTTGTTTTTAATATTAGAAAGTTATCAGTATAAACTCTCAAAGCAAATCTTTCATCTCATTGGTTTCATTTTTCTAGAATGGAAGCAAATTAAATTTCTAAGGCCACTAATAAAAGTTAAAACATTAAACTAGTTTCATACTATAAAGAACATATAGAATATAGTGCTATATTGAAGAACACATAGCATTAAAAATATATATGTGTTCTGCTTTACTTTTTGGCAATTCAATTTTCTGAATAGACAGCAATGTGAAAATCTGAGAAAAAAAATCAATCATACCTACAGTACTCTCAACAGCCTAAATATTATGTGCTTCTTAGGTTTGATAATATTTAGTTGAAAAAAACACCATTGTAATCCATTGGTCTAAGTTCTCCAAGTAGATTATAAAAATCAGCCCAATGGCCCTGGCTGGTGTGGTTCAGTGGTAGAGTGTCAGCCTGCACACCAGAATCCCAGATTCAATTTTGGATCAAGGGCACAAGCCTGGATTGCAGGTTTCTTCCCTGACCCCAGTCAGGGCACATGTGGGAGGCAACCAATCAATGTGTTTCTCTCTCACATTGAAATGTCTCTCTCTCTCTTTCTTTCTTCCCCTCCCTCCCTTCCCCTCTCTCTAAATACCAATGACAAAAAATATCCTCGAGTGAGGATTAACAAAAAGTAAAAACAAAAAGACAACATATCAGCCCAATGTTTAAAGATAAAAGAGTAAGACTAATTGAAGAAGGCTATCTTTCCTTAGAATAAATGTAGAAGTGAGATATTTATGGCTATTAACTTGATAAAAATAAAATAAAATTTCTGTTAAACAGAAACCCATATAATTATACAGTGAATGCAAAATAGTAATTGTGTGAATTAATATAATCAAAGGAAAGTAACATTATAACAGAATATTTTATGATTATCAAAATGTGTAGAGTGATGGTTTTCAGAAGGCTTATGATTGGTATCTGAAAACAGGCAGTAATACAACAGGAAAGTTTCATGATCCCATATTGTGACAGAAGAAAATTTTGATGACTATGTCCTGTGATTTGACTTCTCCAATCCTCAAACAGTGGGACTGTACATTGCTCCTATGTTCAGAGTGTCATCGCTCATTCTCATTTCTAAAAATTATAGTTCTGCGATTCCATCAATGTTCTATTTACATTTAATCAATTTTATTAAGATCATTTTGATATATCATAAACATTCCATCATTTCCAACTTCTGCAGGACATATATATATACAAACCTCAAAATAAAATCAGGTGTGTGACTCTATGTCATTTGAAGTTAGATCCTATTTGTTTCATGCAAATAAGTTCATTTTTTTTCTCACTCCTTTCTTCATATACTTTAGGAACTATGCAGACTACTCAATGAGAGAAGAATGCTGAAGAATGAATGAGTGAACGAATGAATGAATGAATGAATGAGATTATCTAAATATAAACTAAAACATAATCTATAGATATCACTCTATAAAAACTCTGCATAGAGAGGCACCCATTGATTTTTCCCATTGGAATTACATATATGTACTTGTTTCTATCCTATGAAACTGGGGGTTCTCTGGAGTCTACAGAGACTTGAATCATTCATCGGTGTTATCCTATCATGTAGCACAACTAGTATAATAATGGACTGCTGGCTTTCACCAAAAAGTCCATTTCCTTTTCTTCCTGGGCACACAACTAGATTACATTTTGCCAGCATCCCTTACATTAGGTCTAACTATATGACTCATCTTCAATAAAATACATGTTACTTCCAGACATCCTCTCTTTTATCTTCTACCTGATGGATAAGAGGAGAAAGCCCCAACAGTTGCAGAGCTATAGAACAGAGACCAGTCCCTGAACCATCTGGGGGTGGAGGGAGTGCCTGTTGTCCAAGAAAATCTGCCTGGCTACAGAGAAGCAATGAATGTGCTTATGATCCCAAAATTTAAGGAGGGACTTGCTCTCATGTCCTCAAGTTCATTCTTTAGAGGACATTCTTAATCTAATTCCATTATTGAGAAAGATTGCTTTTGAGAAACAAAACACTCTACCATTGCATGAAGTTTCGAATGACCATAACAGCTCTAATTTGAAATTGGGAATGAATATTAATTATGCCAAGTAATATTCTGTGGGTTTAGAGAGCATGTATAACCCTAGCTCCCACTGGATGGGAAGAAAACTAAGCTCTCTAATACATAGAATTCAACATTAGTGAGCAAAATATGGAATAAACTAAGTGGATACTTTAAGTCCTAATGAAAATTACCTTTAAAGGCTTATTATTCAATCGAAATATTCACAGGAGAGAGAGCATGCACTGGGTCCTTTGCCTTGAGGATTTTTATCTGAAGGCATCAGGGGAGGTTCTCAAGAGAAAATCCATTAGCTTTCCAGGTACGTCCTTTCAGGGTTGTGGTCTCTATGGATTGGTTGGTGGCAAGGCAAGGGGTCATCAGTCAATGTAGCTGGTCCTGATGTCACCCATGGCATCGTCCTCTGGTTTTGCAGTTTTTCTGGGCCTGGAGCTGAAGCACAACTGAAGCCTAAATGTCATCTCTAGTTTGATCAAAACTCTATCTCTTAGGTCAACAGACCGGAGGCTTTGTTCCTAAGATTATTTGATGTAGATCAGAACCTCATTGTCTTGAGGGCTTAATGCTTAAGGGAGTGGTTGTGCAAGGCTTCTATGGGAGTCCTATGAAGCTATTCTCCGGCCCCCTTGCTCCTTCTCTAAGGGGGTTTAAAATCACATGACTAGCGATATGCTAGAGGAGGAAAGGTCATCCTGCGGGGAGGTCACTCCCTACAATACTTGTTTTCCTAGTTTTGCCTGTTGCTAGGCACCTGGGGCTTTCTGTCTTCTTTTTTTTAAAATATATTTTTATTAATTTCAAAGAGGAAAGGAAAGGGAGAGAGAGATAGAAACATCAATGATGAGAGAGAATCATTGATTGGCTGCCTCCCGCATGCCCTCTACTGGGGATCCAGCCCACAATCCAGCATGTGCCCTGAAGGGGAATAAAACTGTATCCTCCCTGGTTCATAGGTTCAACCACTGAGCCACATGGGCCGGGCTGGGGCTTTCAGTTAAGATGACCTTCTGTAACTGGCCTACTGTTCCTACTCTGCTCATGTCTGTCTAACTGCCTACTACAGCATTAGTACTTAACATATATTAAGTTTATTAACTCTCAAGCTATCATATATATTGCAAATATCTTATAAAGTCATTTCAAATTTTTAGAAAATCAAATTTATTTGAACTGTCTCCCAATGTATTTCTCTATTTTTATCCTTTGAATGTGCTTTCCTATCACAAGAGAATATAATCATTGTCACACCTTTTTGTCCATGTGCTTTTACATTTGTTTTGTCTTCCTTTTACTTGTTTAATACATATATTTTGGTGTAAGAAATGGTCACTAAGTATACTGTGTGAGGCCCTGGTCACATACATTTTCCAAATTTATCTTCTTTGTGAGATACTATGGTGACCAGCACAACTAACCAGACATGACATTGAAACAAGGTCAACTAAATTCAAATATCTTCCTTTAAATATACATAATTAGAATTCTGACATTGGGACCTTAAATAAACAAGTTTATTTTAAAAATAATCATTGGAAATAGAGCTACATATTTCAATTTACTATTTCATTAAGTTAAACAGACATGACTCCAAGCATGCTTCACAAGTAAGAATTCAGTGTTTGCACCAGCATCTTTTTACTTAGAAGCTTAATATAGAGAACTACCTAGTGCTTATTTGTTCTGTCTCATTTTCCTTCTTTTGTCCCTTCAGTTTCTGCCTTAAGGCCCAGATTTTCCTCTTGCGTTTATTTTACTGGTTTCAAAGAGCTCTGTACTTTTCTCATATTCAATGGGCTCCTGTCGTTTGTGAGAGGCATATCCTGAGACAAATCCCTAAATCTGTCAATGTCACTCTAGACTGATAAAAAGTAGCTCAGTATAATTGAACAACGTAAGCTTTGAATAAGTATCCTGTAGAACTGTTTTTCATCAGTGATTAATTCATCTGGGCAGAGTTGTGTTCTTCAAACCTAAACCAATTACTTCCATACCAGCCAAATCCTTTCTACCACCCGTAAAATCTCATCCATGGAAAATACATTGTACCATCTGCCTTCAAATGGTTGTGAAATTTAAATGCAGTGTTTCTATTAACTCATTTAAATTGTTAATCTAAAGGACTGAGGTTATCCAATTTTTTTTCCTAAATTAATTTTCAAAGAGCCTAGTGTTATCAAGGAGATTACAAGTAAAGAAAAACTAAAACTGATCGATAGCAAAGAACAGATGAAAGGATATAAAACTCTTGTTTGTTATTGCCTTAGAGCTCAGATCAAATTTCTTTATTTAAGAACCTTAAATCAGCATAAATATTCTAGTTCAACATATTGCATTTCTCTTAACAGAGCTCAGAATAATACTTTCTGTTTTTCAATTACTACCTTATTTTAAAAAATCACATTTGGCTCTCCCTGCATTTACCTGATTGTATTATTCAAACTCATGAAGGAAATGCCAGGTCTGGGGCTTATTTCTTTGAGGATGGTAGGGTTCATAATATGACTGTTGGGGTTGAAGAGAGCAGCCTTGTGGCTGGGTAAAGATTTCATACAGTTATTTATATTATTAGAAACACACATTCTAGATTCACAATGGAAAAACTATGTAGTCAACTGGAATGTTGCTAAAAGAAAGACTCTCTGTAGAAAATCTCTCCACATGTCTTTTAAAATTTTATTTATAGTTCATTGATATTTAGAGAGGGAGGAGGGGAGAGAAAGATAGAAACATCGATGAGAAACATCTATCAGCTGCCTCTGCACATCCCCTACTGGGGCTCAAATCTGCAAACTGGGCATGTGCCCTGACTGGGAATTGAACCAGTGACCTCCTGGTGCATGGGACTACTCTCTGTCAACTGAGTCACACCCACCAGCTGGGTTCTCCACGTGTTTTTGGGGTAACTGGTAGCTTATACTCTAGTTTAAGAATCCTTACTATCTTTGAAGGACCCTAAAAACGTAGCTTGTGAGACTATGTTTCCTCTGTATTCTAATAAGCTATATTTTCAACATGAATGCATAATATGAAGTCCTAAAGTGAAAGTTGCAGCAAATATTAAGCACTTGCCTAAAAAACATCAAGGTGAAGATTACAATATAAAACTCTTTTCCAATTACATTTCTAAATAAGACAGTATAGTGTCCACTTAGCCTTAACTATCTAAATATTCAAAACCTCACAGCAGTTCTCAACCTGTGGGTCGCAAACAATGAAAATACATCCTGCATATCAGATATTTACATTATGATTCATAACAGTAGCAAAATTACAGTTATGAAGTAGCAAGGAAAGTAATTTTATGGTGGGGGTCACCACAACATGAGGAACTGTATTAAAGGGTCGCGGCATTAGGAAGGTTGAGAACCACTGCTTTAGAAGAATGTTATAGTCCAATTTTACTGGGTCCAATAAGATAAAATAGGAAAATATGTGTGAGTTTAGAAAAGGCTGTCAGAGAAGTAGAGATTATGAATTTGTATTCATGAACCACACTGTTCTATCTCAATGCAAGCCCATTTTTCTTTCTTCTCCATTTTTTTCCTGCTATTCTCTTCAATAAAAAGACATGCCTTTAGGGAATAAAAAGGGCTCTCACAAAACTTACAAATATTGCAGAGCTGCCGAACAACATTACCAAAGTGTGCAGTGTTATTGAATTAGTTAAATCTTGTTTCAATACTCTATTGTGTGTATAGATATAAAAACTTAATAAGGTATACATGTACATTAAGTATATGTGTGAATATAGAAATAAATACTTTGGAAGAGGAAAATCACAGTTAGGTGAAATCATCCCTTTAAAAAAAAAGAAGTCCATCATGCTGACTTTGCATTTTATCTTTAGAGTTACAAAAGCTATCTGCAAAGGCGAGTAATTTATAGCTCACAGTTAACATACACTCAAAGGGATAAATGTATGGAACAGCAGCATAATAAAATCCTTGCCCTGAGGCTTCACTACAGAATTTCTTAACACAAACTGAAATGATAGAAATAGTATTCCTTAGCTGATTTTCAGCAACTGTATATTTCCTTGTCATGATACACATTATAATCCCTAGTGCTTTAAAATATATTTGTTCTTTGGATTCATGTAATTGCACCTTTCCAAAAAAAATTTTTTTTTCCTAAATGTCACACTCTTGGTATAGTAGTCAATTGTTTCTTCTAACTATAGTATACATATGCATATTCCACGAGCACAGCTTTCCACATGCTAAACAGTTCTTTAGAGTTGCCCACGCCCATTATGGTGATTACATTCAGTGTGACAGGGAGTGAAGTCATTTATAACAGCAACAAACAGTGTTGAGTTGTGTATAGATATACATGTCACATGCAATCTTTCCATATGCACATAGGCAATGGTTAACATATACACAAACCTGATCTTAGGTATAGTATTTTTAATAGCTCTTGGTTCACCAATATAGTGTCACATCAAAACTTACTGAATGAATAATTTGAAGAATATGCTGCTAATCTTATTCTGACAACATCACTTTTAAGGCAGGATATGTTATCCTTGCTTTTATAGTAACAAAAAAAGTGGTTTTACTCTTAGCTGTCATTTTCTAATAAATTATCACTACCATATTGCTTTTTTGTTATTTACTGACTTTTAATTAAATTGGACAAAAAGTACATGCCCTCGATCTTTCAAAATTGTTCAGATGGCCAGAATAGCTTTAGGGGTAAAAGTCCAAACTTAGATAAAAAGTACAAATAATGACACAGAACTCCAAAATGATCAAAGTAATGAACAAATATGTGAATATATACTATGTTGATATTCTATTATAAGCATGCTGAGATTTTTTTAAAAAAGGAGATCTAAATAGAACAGAAAAATATACTTATTACTATATGGTTACTGACCAGCTTGTGCCTCCACATGTGGTAGATAATTAGAAAGTCTCTGAAAGTTAAAGAAATGACAAAAGGAATAGAAAATAGCTTTTCTTAGTACAAGGATGAACACATTGAAAAGTGACTTAGCTAAATTCAATTAAGGTATGCCCCAGCTTCACTAGGTACCTCTCTAGTAAAAAAATGAACTTAACTTTTGTAAGGAAAGTTTAGATTAAAGATAAAAGAGCATTTGTGATTGCAAATCTTGTGAACATTAAAACTGGCTATGTTAAATTCTCCTAACACAGGATTTAGTAAAACCCTGACACACTTCTAAACTTTGAATTATGTAGATAGCCTTTTAAGTTCTTTCTAAACTCTACAGATCTATAAAACTATAAAAATGTCTTCAAAATCCAAGATTATGTTTTAATAAAATAACTATTAAATTAGTTGCAATGAAATAATGGATTTTAAAAACAAGCTGCAATTTTTATAGTCCCTGAGGGTTACAGAGACACTAAAAACTGTGATGTCATCTGGCGCAGCTCTCCCATTTTTCATCGAAACCTGAGGCTCAGAGACAGAGGAAGGAGGAAGAACAGATTTCTTTTACATCTGCCTAACTACATTTTTAAAATTATTATGAAGAAAATAGTAGAAAAGATCTACTTTAATCCTCACAGGAACTCAGTGAAACAGTACGACTCTCCATATTTTATAAATGAGTGCGTTACGGCTCAGAAAGGGTTAGGTGGCTGGTTCAATGCCACACGGCCAGTCAGTGCCAGTAGCAGGACAGGAATCGAGTATCCTCTAAGTGTGCTGCTCCTTCGTAAACCCAGAATATCATAGGAAAATGAATTACTACTATTCTTTCCATTAATTTTTCATTTAAAAATGTTTCCATGTGTATTGAATTATCGTGCTTTATAAATTCCATAATTTTCTAAGGGCAATCTTATATGTTGAAGAAAATCTAAATGACTGGTTCTAACTTCAGTTCCACCACATACTAAATATCATGTGACGTTGGCCAAATCACTTATGTGCTCTGTACCTCAGTTTCCTCATTTGTAATGCAGAGATTAAAACAGCAACTATTCCATTGTGGTTGTTGTAAAGATCATATATAATAATGTATACAAAGTGCTTAGAACAATGCCTAAAACACATTCATATGCATGCTTGCATGCATATAGTATGCACTTGAAACTTTTACCATTATTTTTGTTGCTATTTCTAAGTCAATGTATGATAAAAATTAGGGAAATCTTAAGTAGTATTTCTCTACTAAGACTACATTTCAAAGATTAGCCCAAAAGGTTTCTCTTTATATATTCATGTACTTGTATTTGTACTGGAGATTTCTCTATATGTCAAGTTTATTAACAGTATATAAAAGGGGATATTTAAAACACATTTTCTTAATATTTAACAAACTGGTGCACCAACTATTAGTGTTCAGATTACATGAATATTTTCATAGAGAACATGAAAAATACAGTCAAAATGTAGGCACCTTGACAGGCTGGTGTGACTCAGTGGTTGAGCATCAACCCATGAACCAAGAAGTCACTGGTTCGATTCTGCTCAGGGCACATGCCTGAGTTGCAGGCTCCACCCCAGTAGGAGGGCGTGTGGGAGTCAGTCAATTGATCCTGTTTCTCTCTCATGGAAGTTTCTATCTGTCTATGCCTCTCCCTTCCTCTCTCTCTAAAAATCAATAAAAACATTTTTTTAAAAAATGCAGGCACCTAGAAGAAAGTCTTTCTTGTCTTTTTTAAAGCTCAATGATAATCCCTTGAAATTATTAAAACATAATTTCTGAATGAAGTGTAGGAACACATATTTTAGGTGCAAAAATAACCACAGTCAAAAATTTTATGAACCCTTTCCAGAAAGCACAGTATTCCATTCCAGTTAAATTTTTGTTTCAAATAAACATTTGAAACTAGGCCACATCCTGCTCTGTGCTTGCCAAAAATGAAAATTTCAAAATCTAAACTCATGTTCTACTTCCCAAGCACACAAAGAAGTCATCTCAAATTTAACCTAGCCAATTTAAAAATGACTATTAAAACTCTGAAGAAAAGATATTTTCAAAATATGTGAGTACAATGTAAATCTAAGTGGACATGGAATCTCAGAGATGGTTACATTATATAAAACATGAGCAACTGCAATGACATAGATCAATGTATGATATGAAATTCTACAGATGGAAAATGCAGTATTCAATGTGGAAACTTGCAGCACTTTGGCACCTATTAGTATTTGGTGACAAGAAGCTAAAGGCATTTTCAAGGACCAAAAAGAAAATTGAGGAAAGCTCTCCTTAACTCTCCCATATATAGGGATAACAATGTTAATGTTTACCTAGAGAATTCATTATAGTCACCTGGTTGGTTCTCAACCTATCTGACAGCTTAGTTCCATAACCCTGACAGCTGGCAAAATGACTTCTGACAAGGGCACAAGTTTCATTCTCAATTTTTCTATCAGTGATAGATAGGTTCTTGTACAGTCTTATTAATATCACTATTCATGAACAGGAAACTTTGATCAAGGTCAATGGTAAGGAAGATCAAGACCAAATAGCTTTACTCTCTGTCCAAAGGCTTTTGCATGAATTTATGTCTCTGATACTTCCTTTTGCATTATATGAATACCTTTCTTTGCAGAAACCACAATGCCAACTCTGGCTTCATCACACCCATTTATATATTTCCCAGGAACAATTTATGAGAGGTGTTAAAGAAAATTCAGATCACCCTGTACCTAAGCAAGAAGACTTTCTGTCTTAGGCCCATAGATATTGGTTTTCCTGCTGTCACTGCCCACCCAAGGCCCCAGTGTTTGCAAACTAAAAGCCCATATTCTTTTACATAGATCATCTTGTGGGTGCCCAGAACTCCCAAATTCCCTGCCTAAATAGCGCTGACATTATTTCCAGGGATCTTGCTTAGGTCCACCCTGATTTTAAGAGAAACCTCATTTACCCTTGTACACATCTCCAGGCCCAAGGGTGACCAAATGTGGCAATTGTCAGGGATTTGGGGCATAGCTGGTGATTGGCCATCCAGGCTGAGGTGCCCACATAGGTACATATATATGAGTTCCCTTGTAGTTCTAGTGGCATGGGCCAAAAGGGTGGAATTAGATTCCTGCATGAAATTGTAAAGTGACCAAAATTATAAATTTGAACCTGGCCTTCCTAGTAATTGCAAAACTGTACTTGTGAAGACAGGAGACGGACTATGTATAATTTAACAGCTTGTTGGCTTGATTTATAGCTTTAAATGTTTAAAATTGCATCATGTAGACCCTATTTATCATGTCATAAAAATGTTAGGGGCACCCGGCTGGTGTTGCTCAGTGGTTAAGTGTTGACCAATAAACCAGGAGGTTTGATTACCGGTCAAGGCACATGCCTGGCCTGTGGGCTCAATCCCTGATGCAGGGAGTGCAGGAGGCAGCCGATTACTGATTCTCTCTCATCATTGATGTTTCTATCTCTCTCTTCCCCTCCCTTCCTCTCTGAAATCATTAAAATTACATTGAAAAGAGAGAAAATGTTAGGAGTTAACTTGAAAAAAGCCAATGAAGAATACCCACTCAAAATGTTGTCACTCATAAAGTGCATCAGGGAAGCTTGCTCCTCTCTTAATGTCAAAATTTAACTTTTTCTCTCAGGTTTTTAAGTGAATAAGAAAGGAAGAACAGACAGCATTGGCCAAATTCCAAAGTTTATAAATTTAGAAAAAGATAACAATCCTTATTAACACTTATTACTAGATACTTCACCTTTGGAAACAAAAGTTCAAGGCCTACCCTAAGTCCACTGGTTTCTCTATGGTTCACTGCACATTTCCCTCTAGGTCCCAAGAGCTCTAGTGTGGTCTTTGTTATATTTGTATAGAAATCATCGTGGTACCTAAGTCTTTAAGTCAATAGAAGCTCTGAACTTAAATGAGTTTCATGGGACCTAAAGCAAATTAAAAAACAGATTCAATATCAGGAGTAATTTTAGGCACTAAACTTTTAAGTTCCATATAAATCACTTAAGCAAACTGGGTCAAAGAAACTATCCTTGATAATTGACTGATCTAATATTTTTGAACCTAATATATCCTTCTTGCTGATAAGACACATCAAATTACGCTCTAGGGGGCTCCACTCTGGAGCAAGAATGACCTTGTAATCACAATGCAAAGAAATAGAGTCCTTTGCAATTATGACAAAAATAATAATAATTTAAATTACCAAATAATGCTATTTGAGGATAATAAATTATTTCCCAGAACTGTACATTTGAATATATGAAATCATCTGAATGTCTAAAGTTTCTGATAACTTAGGAACATTGAAATTCCCCATGTAAATTCTATTAAACAATATATTTAAAGGAAGTTTTCTGTGTTGATAATGCTATTTCATTTACAATTGAAATTCATAAATCATATATCAACTAGAGGCCCGATGCACGAAATTCATGCAAGAGTAGGCTTTCCTTTCCCCAGCTGCCAGCACCAGCTTCCCTCTGGCACCCGGGACCCAGGCTTCCCTAGGAGCCTGGGCTTCATCAGGAAGGATGTCCGGTCTAATTAGCATATTATGCTTTTATTATTATAGATAGACAAATAAAGACAAGACACACAAATAGGAGAGTACACATAGGCAGTAACATATTAGAGTTAACAAGATCTTGCAGGCATGATGATAAGGGATCTAAAAAACATTTCAAATGCCTTCAAGTAGTTGAAGGTTAATAATGTGGAAGAGGTGGTAATTTTAAAACAATTTCAATCAAAATATGCAGCTATAGCCAGAGGGTAGCAAGTATAAGAATGCAGTTCTTCCTTAACTACATTTTAGAGCTATTGGAAGTGGTACTAGTGCTTTCTGTGCATTTGATGGCTAGTAGTTGAAGAATGGAGATTTGGCCATATTGTAAAACTTTCGTTATATTTAGGAGAGAATTTCTTCAAAGGTCAGTAGGTTGAAGAGAGATATTGAAAGTTTGCTTTAATAAACAGGCTCTGTTACTCCTAGCTAATAAGTAGCTGAAATGGGTTGAATTAGCTATTTCTGAGTTTTATAAGGACATTTGGCTTGTGCTCATCTATCCTCACTTAGAAAACATCCATTAATTGCCTCCTATATGTAAGCCCTATGTGAAGGGCTGTAGGGAAAGTAGAAATGACAATTATCCAGCCTATTACATGGAAAATGCACCAAAAGAGAATTGAAAAGCAAGTTAAATTTTCTATCAATTATCATTGCAATTTGCTAGGAGCACCTTTTAAAAGGTAAGACTGATCTGATGTGTGGAGAGTCATGGGATAAAAATAAAGAAAAAAAAAGAAAGCAAATGCTCATAGCAACTTTCTGAAATAGCTATGGCCTTCTAAATGTATAGGCATTCCTCTCCCATGGCACAATAATGCTAATGATTTCACTTCTTAGTTTAGAAAGACGGATTATTAAAGAAAAAGACAGAAACATCCATACATATATTTTACAAACAAAGATGTAGTAACTTTGTGTGATTTGTAAAATGTAATCACAGTGCAAAATAAAATTGCTTTGGAATGACAATGATGAATTTTACATTTGTAAAACCTTGACCGGATATTCACACCCATGTCTATTCAGAACTGATGATTGGCTATTAACGAAAGTATTAGAGTGGAATTGATGTGTAAGCTACCACACTAAATAAAACCTCCATATGGTCATCCTTCTAGAACAACCAAGTAACTCTTACATACCCTGCAAACTATCTTACCTCAGCTCCTAGTATTAACTAGCCTCTATACCTCAATATGTACTTTTCCTTTTCTTTTTAAATTTATCTTTATTGTTGAAAGTATTACAGATGCCTTCATTTTCCCCCCATTCACCCCCAATAACCCCTCCACAGGCCTTCACCATACTATTGTCTGTCTTTGGATTATGCATATACTGGTATACCTATAAATTCTTTGGTTAATCTCTAATTTCTTCCCACCTACCCCCCTTCTCTATGTAATGTGTCAGTCTATTGCATGCTTCAATGTATCTGGATTTATTTTGTCTGTCAGTTTATTTTGTTCATTAGATTCCACATATAAGTGAGATCATGTGATACTTGTCTTTCTCTGCCTGGCTTATTTCGCTTAGCATAATACTCTCCAGGTCCCTCCATGCTGTCTTAAAGGGTAAGGGATTCTTTACAGCAGTGGTTCTCAACCTTCCTAATGCCACGACCCTTTAATACAGTTCCTCATGTTGTGGTGACCCCCAACCATAAAATTATTTTCATTGCTACTTCATAACTGTAATTTTGCTACTGTTATGAATCGTAATGTAAATATCTGATATGCAGGATGTATTTTCATTGTTACAAATTGAACATAATTAAAGCATAGTGATTAATCACAAAAACAATATGTAATTATATATGTGTTTTCCGATGGTCTTAGGCGACCCCTGTGAAAGGTCAACCCCCAAAGGGGTCGCAACCCACAGGTTGATAACCGCTGCTTTACAGCTACACAGTATTTCATTGTGTAAATGCACCATAGCTTTTTTATCCACTCACCCACTGATGGGCACTTGGGCTGTTTCCAGATCTTAGCTACTGTAAATAATCCTGCTACGAACATAGGGGTGCATAGATTCTTTCTGATCAGTATGGACTTTTCCATTTCCAGCATCAACTCTTGATTTCTAAGATTTTGATGTAAGTACAAGAGTTCCCTCTGAACTCTAAGTTAACTGAAATCACATGAATTTGTTCTAACTAGTGTAGTGATTTCAGCTTCTATGTGAAGTGGGCAAGTCACCTTATATTTCTGGGCTCAGCTTTCTTACCTGAGTATAAGAGACTGCTTTGATGAACACTGTTACTGTTTATATTGTAAAAAATTGGGTCAGTTGCATAGGTCAAGCCTTTTCCAAAATTCAATATTCATAGTAAAAACAAAATTCTGCCAAAAAATGCAAATATGAACACACATGTGTCCTAAGATACAGATTTCAAATAATCCTAAGATCCAAGCACATTTCTCAAAAGAACAATATATTCTTGAGTTATCTTTAAATGCAATTAGATACAAATGCTTTAACTTTGGGTTCCCATCTAACACATGGCATATAAATTGTACATAAAAGTCATTGCTTCTATATTTGAATGGTTTTATAATATTAAATCTTTAAATCCATATGTGCCACCCCAATGGCAGACAGTAGATAGTACAAATATACTTTTATAACACTTAGCACTTAAGCTTTTTAAGCTATCCACATAACTTATTCACTTTGGCATGACTTTTGTGAGATAGCTAATATGCCCCACTTCAAAAGCTATAAATAGAAATAGCCTAGCCTGAAAACCTGGATTTTACTACAGCTAAAGTTTACTACTACTAAGTGATTTTCATACTGTTGGAACTAGAACAACAAAAGCTATTCGTGTGTTCTACTCCTTTCACTGTATATCTCCTAAGGAAAATAAAACTATTATTATGATTAGTATAAATCAGAAAAAATTATAGTTGATTCTATTTCATAAACTGCCTAATAAAATATCTATACTAATAAAAGCCTATGTGGCCCTTGTGCCCTCATGTCATCACAAGATGGCCCCCCATGTCATCACAAGATGGCCACCCCCACGTCATCACAAGATGGCCACCACAAGATGGCCGGCAGGGGTGGGGGGCAGTTAGGGGCAACCAGGCCAGCAGGGGAGGGTAGTTGAGGGGACCGGGCTGGCAGGGGAGGACAGTTGGGGACGTTCAGGCCAGCAGGGGAGCAGTTAGGCGTTAATCAGGCCGGCAGGGGAGCGGTTAGGAGGCGATCAGACTGGCAGTCAGAAGCGGTTAGGGGCAATCAGTTAGGAGCCAGCCGTCCCGGATTGTGAGAGGGATGTCCGACTGCCGGTTTAGGCCCAAGGGGTCCCAGTTTGGAGAGGGTGCACTGGGCCTCTAATATTTTAAGTAAGCAATATATCAACATATATCATTAAATATGGAAAACAAATATTGAACAGAAATCACTATGATAAAAGTTAGAAAATAATGTCTAGAGTGGATTTCTTTGGAAGTTTACCTGCACAAATAATAATATTATAGGGTAGAGATGCTATAGGGAAGGACAAAAGAGAAAAAGACAAGTAGAATAAAATGAGGACCTCTTGTTTCCATGAGTGAAGAGAAAAATAAGTGGCTAAACAGAAACCTGCATTTCAAATAGAGTTACTTAGAAGTGGAAGAGAAATGTACATGTCAAAAGTATGAGGAATGAAGAATGAGGTGAGTTAGGAAATCTAGTAGGAAAAACTATGATCTGTTCTTTCCATGAGGCAAGGAAAAAAAATCCATGTATATCAAAAAGAATTGATGATAAGTGAGAGAGAAATGCACTCCTCAAAAACTTGAGGTGAGTTAGAAACTATAGTTACCTAACAATTGACCCAGAGAGGCCCAAAGACCAAGAACAAGTGAAATGGTAACCCATGGTAGACTTCGGGTGCTGTAATTCCAGATAGGAAACAAACTGAAAAATCAGTATTTCCTTCAAATTCTAATTTTGAAAAATGTATGTTATTAATTTAAGGATTTAAGATGATACTAGTTGGTTTAAAAAGTTAAGCTAAAACAGTGATTTCGAAGACAAATTCAACTCAGTGCCTTGAGCATTATCCAGGAAGAAATGATACAACTAACAAATATAGTAACCAAGGTTTAACATGTACAGAAAATGTATGTCATTCTAAGTAGCCGTCACCACATAAATGAAACTTCAGTTATTTCAGATATAAATCTAAAAAAAGAACCATCTACAGAAATATAGGTTGAACAGTGTTCAGACACAAGCTTCAGTGGATTTACACAACATTTTTACATAGCTTACACTGGGAAAAAACGGCATTCATCAGATATGTTCAAAACAAAAAGTAAAACAAGCATTCCTTTATACCAGCATAACTGGGAACTTAATAGAGGTGCCAAAGATTTTAAAAAAATACTCTCAGGGAATGTCAGTAATCAAAATACCTTTTGTAGGTTTAACCCTAGTTTTCTTTTCTTTACTTTTCTTCTTATTACATTAAAGTGATTGCACCACAGATACTCTATTTTTTGAGACCTGAAATCTTATTCAACTAAAAGTTGCTCTACATACGTGAGCTCGGGGACATGAATAAAGTGGATTATTTCAGTATGAATTTAACAAAGATTTAAGAAAAGTTCTTCTACAATGACTAACATCCTAAGGCAAACAGAAAAAGAGGTTTATTATAAAACAGAACAGATCTTTCCTATTATGCCCAATACAGCATGGAATAGCCAGAGAATCAAATTATTTTAGTCTTTACAACTGAGATAGCAACGAGATATGAAGCTCACTGGACTTAGCATTTCCCTATATGCCCCGGTCAGTTTAACCATTAGTTCTTAGCATTTCTCCTCACGAAAACAAAAAAAGACATTGTTTCTAACTAATGGCTGCTAAAAGTTAAATCACTTTAAATGTTTCATATAAATTAGGCATAACCTAATTTTAAAAACATGCTTTCATTGTTATTATTTGATGAGCATAACAGTATATGAGCAAAATCACAATTTTGAAAGAAGAATAGAGAAATAATTAAAAACGCATGTAGAGGTTTGGGAAGTGCTCACATTATTACCAAAATAAAATCAAAGCATCAAGTCACTACTACTGCTACTGCTACTAGCAATAATAGCCTATGTAATGCTTATTATGTATATGCAATATTCTAAGTGTTTTCCATAGTTTTTCCAAAGTGTTCTCCATTGACAAACTCAATCAAATGTAGTAGTCACTTAAATTATAATATATTTATATATTATGAAAGCTGAATATCTGATAATGCTACATTATAGAAATGGTGATCTTCAAAATTTGAACCTGAATTATTTTTGAATCCAAGGCTATGTTTGAGCCATCTGGGGTAATTAAGGCATGCAAAAGAAAGTGAAAATGGAAAGGTGAAATAGGCCTTTATGTCCATTAACAGTGCCTTGCATATTATGTGTACACTGTAGACACTTAATGCACATGAATATCATGATGCCACTTGGTGTTTCACTACCAAATTATTTTCTCTCTTGAATAAAGAATGACGGGTGGAAGTGTATAAGCAAGGCGGATGCCAAGGTGGAGACCCACCCCTCAGCTGCTGGCATCTCTGATCTCTTATGTAATAATAACCTGTGTGGACAAAACAACTAATTGACTACGTATTTTTAAATTTAAAAACAAATCAGAAAGAGATATGCAGTATTACTTCATATACCCTAAAATAGGCTAGTCATCTTTATCAATATTTGCATTACTATATTCCATTAGTAGAAAAAAAATAATTTCCAACTTAACCAATATACTAATTGCTAGAATGTTTAAATGTATGTCAAAAATGAGGCCATAGCCAGGTAGCTCAGTTGGTTAGAGCGTCAACCCCATACATCAAGGTTGCAGGTTCAATCCCCAGTCAGGGCACATACAGAAGTCAACCAATGGAGAATGGAGCAATGAATGCATATATAATGGAACAATAAATCTCTCTCTCTCTCTCTCTCTCTCTCTCTCTCTCTCTCCCCATCTCTCTCTCCCTCCTTCCTGCCTCTCTATAAAATCAATAAATAAATTTTTAAATGTATGTCTATCAAAAATAAAACATGGTAAGCTTTTTAAAATTTCGTTATATTTTGAGTTTTGTTCAAAATAATTTTTATCAGAATGTAGAAGCTGCCTACAACTAGTGTACATTCAGATGCATTCTGACAGAATAAGCTCAAAATTAATTGGCAGTTAACATGTTGATAATGTTTGGCACATATTTAGCTATTGGGCATCCTTGACTGTAGGAGGCAAGCAGGAAGAACAGGGCCTCATTCTACATGTCAGGTAAATACTGCACTGGGCCCACTGGTTATGTACAACCCCAGTGTGAAGTTCTCAGCAGGTATGCAAGGATATCTCTGGCCATGTGCTCTCAAGTGGTAGTAAGAACTTTTTACCTTATCCTCTTCAACTCTGTGGTGTGCAGAATTATGAACCACAAAGGTGTCTAAATCCTAATCTCCTGAACCTGTGACTATATTAGATTACATGGAAAAAGGAAATTCAGGTTTCTAATCAGCTGACTTTAAAAGAGAGAGATTAAACTAGTTTATCCAGGTTGGTCCATTAGAATCATGAAGATTCTTAAAAGTGGAAGTGAGAAGAGAGAGAGATGGTAGTGTTAAAAAAAAACCTCAGACTGCTATGTCTAGCTTTGTAGATGGAGGAAGGGGACATGAGCCACGGACGCAGGTAACTTTTAGAAGCTAGAAAAGGCAATGAAACATATTTTCCCCTACAGCCTTAGGAAAAGGACACAGCCTTTGAACAACAGCATTCAGAAAAGGACATAGCCAATGAACAACACCTTTAGTTCAGTGATCCATGATAGACTTCTGACCTCCAGAACTGTCAGGTAATAAAAGTGTCTCGTGTTATACCTCTAAGTTTATGGTCATTTGTTACAGCAATAATAGGAAATTAATATTACCTCTTGTTTGTTTCCCACCTATACTAAGTAGTAGGTGGGAAACAAACATCTTTAAAATGAACAGTAGAGGGATTACGTAAAGGAAAAAAAAAGTCTCATGGACACAATCTGGTGACTGCCACAGGGAAGTGGGGGTGGGGAGGTAGAAGAGGGTAAAGGGGAAATAAATGGTGATGGAAGAAGACTTGACTTGCAGTGTTAAATATACAATACAGCATACAGATGATGTACTGTAGAATTATACACTTGAAACCTATATAATTTTATTAACCATTGTCACCTCCCTAAAATAAAAATAAAATAAAAAGAACAGTAGAATTTTTATTTAAGTATTTTGTTCCCATTACCAGCTCTTCAACTGGAAAGATATAAACAGTGTATAAATATTAAATGACATAAAAGAGAAAATTGTGCACTTATATATGTTTATACAATTTCTCAATAAATCAGTATCATTTAAAATTAAATGTAAATATTTTAAATAAGATAGAAACTTCAATTTATCATTCATTTCATAAAGCAGTTATCCTATAAATAAAAGCCTAATATGCAGATCGACTGAACCTCAAAACCAGTGGAATGACCAGTTGCTATGACGCGCACTGACCACCAGGGAGCAGACGCTCAAAGCAGGAGCTACTCCCAACCCACAGGCCCCAGGCCAGCCAAGGCAGGTGCCAGCAGGGGGGCCCCTGATTGCCCCACCTATTGCCCTGCAGATTGGCCCTGACCGCCGGCCAGGCCTAGGGACCATACCCGTGCACGAATTTTATGCACCAGACCTCTAGTTTATTTATATCCTATTACTGACTTATACACCTTCCAGACCTACTTGAAAAATAAGAACCACTCATTTCATAAATTAAATCTGTATTTCTTCTGACCTCACTAAAATTTTTACAATTTAAAGGAAATTCGAAATTTTGGCCTTCATCTTTATTTTTTCACTCAACTGAGTGAAAAAAGTACCTTGAGGTGATATTGTTCAGTATTTCCAATGGTTATATGGAGCTATTTCACTGCAATATATATTTATAATAAATTTAGGAGTCAAAATTATTGATAAAAGTATGAACTAAGTATATCTCATATGTATTATGTCCCTAGAGAATAAAGGAATTGAATTTTCACTAATATATATTCTATATTAAAACATATGCAAGTATATATTTAAAAATTTTTATATACAGATTTAAAAAAATAAAAATAAAATTATATATATCATTGCTGTGTCCCTAAATTGCACATTGTTATCACTGGATTTATAATCATTATTACTTTTTTCCCCCAATTTTATATATACTCAGACTAGATGATTAATGAAATGTTCATTTTCGCCTTTGCTTGATATTATCAGCTCTCTGGTCACAACAGTGTGCATGATAAATGTATCTATATTGGCAATGATACCAGAAACCACACATTGACAGTCCTTAGGAGGGTGTGTGAAGTCGTGGCAGCAGTGTTTGCTAACAGGGCCCTTATTCATCGGAAGCTTCTATTTTATCCAAGTGGTCCTTTCCTGGAAAGTACTATTCATGTCAAAGAACATGTTTTGGAATTTGCATTCCTTTCTGCTTGATGCTGAGTATTAAATACATTTTTCATTCTTCCACAAATAATTCATAATATCCTATATAATAAAGATGTAATATGCAAATTGACTGTCACACCCTTGCACAAGATGGCCGCCCCCATGCGGTCACAAGATGGCCACCACAAAATGGCCAGCAGGGGAGTGGTTAGGGGCAATCAGGAAGGCAGGCAGGGAGTGGTTGGGAGCCAGCAGTCCTGGATTGTGAGAGGGATGTCTGACTGCCTGTTTAGGCCCGATCCCACAGGAGGTGTGGCGCTAACTTTGGATTCTGTAACCAAATCGTTTAACTTTGTGCACAGCACTTGTCATTCCAGGTCTCAGTTTCCCCATCTGTATATTGAAGACAGTGAGTTCGGTAATCTCTATAGCCCTTTCAAAATGTGGAAAGCTACAATTGCATGAGCTCTAACATCCCCATCCAGGCTTACTTTTTAGGCTTGTGTCCCTAAAAGGGGCAGTCGAAAGTAAAAGCTTATATTACTGTTATTTTAAGTATGTTTACATTTCATTAGATGCCTCTTGAGGAAGAAAATATTTTCAAAGCATTGAATTTCTAATGAAAACATTTCAGAACTCAGTATGAGGTTTTAGGATCTCCCTCTGTAGTCACCATTTGAGGCATAAGAATAGTCCTGCATATTGCCAATGGCCATGACAATTGGAAGACAAGGCAATTTCACTATTGAATAACTTGAACTCTCATTCGAAGAATGACTGTGGGTAAGGATGGCTGAGTCTATATTTAAAAGCAATTTTGCAGGCAGCTAAGATGTTATATGCAGCTTTGTTCTTTCCGGGCCGCTAATGTACATTCCCACAGAAATAAACCGTAGTTCCCAAGGAATTCCTATTTTCTGCTCGACAAAGAGGGAGATTTTTCTATATGCCTACCAGCAAGTGTAATGGAAAATTCTGCCACCCATATAAAGGTGGTAGGATTTTTAGTAGCCAAGATAAGAAGTGTCGTGAATCAGAGGCCTTTGTTGATTCATCTCAACCCTTTTATTTTTTAACCAAAACAGTTACAGCAAACAAGGCAACTATACTGGGCCACGTTATGCTGGTGGCACAAACACCTCTTTTAACAACTGAACTGACTGCTGGGGATTGACCACTCTTTTAATTATACTTCAGAAGTGCACAGAATGAGAAAAAAGCCAACTGCACTGCCTGAGCCCCAAATGTGGATTGGCTCAGGACCAAGTCCTTTGTGTCAGTTCTTTCTTCTTTCATCCTCCCTCAATGTGGTGCTCTTATATAAGATTACCCTGCCGCTTCTTTCTTTCTTATCACCTTTCATGTCCTCAGAAAAATTTCTGACTCCTGCCCTCACTATTCTCAGCCAACAATATTTTCCAAGTTGAAACACTTTCCTCTTCAATAGACAGCCTAGCCTGTCCAACAACTGAAGCACTTGGGTTCCGTGTCTATACCACCTAATTATCCAGTATCAATGCATCCATTAATTCAGTGTATTGATCTATGATATTATTGGACATACACAGGCTACAAAAGATATGGCCTATAAACAATGGAACCTCACAGATCACGGGGGAGAGAAATCCAATATGAAGATATGTTATCATAGAATATATAAAATTTCCCAGGACATCAGAGGAGAGAATGGCTGTCACTCTTCAAAGACCTGGCTAAAAATTTGGTAAGAGGCTAGATGATATACTGCCTTGAATTATTTGATTTATTACATATGTATTACCTTATCTTCAAGTTCATTATATCTTCTCAATAGTACTCTGTAAATAATGGAAACATTGTGGGTTCTCACTAAACACACACTTAACCATGATTAGTGGCATCATGGCAGAGACACAAGCTGGTTATTTTGCCCTTGACCTTCCTCTCTCAGGTTGTACTTTTTTCCAAGATTCCTTTTCTTTTCACAACTACTTTTCCCTTGTCTCTTTGAAAGAGCTCATTCCTACCAACATGTGACATAGAGGAAAGAACTGGTGATTTCAGTTCTTTCTAGAACTAGGTAAAAGCTAGAGTTCACCCATGTGATTCCTGTGTTGGCCTCTTATTTTGGCTCTCATACATAACCAAAGGTCAGTATGACACTGGCCACTCTGAAAATGAATCTACTTCTTTTCAAAAGATTCCAGATGCCTCATCTTCAAATATGAAAAAAAAAAATTAGCTCCTCAGTCCTATAAGTAAATGGTCCCCCAATCTTTACATCTTTGGGCATTTATTTATATACTAGAAGCCAGTTGCAGGAGGATTCCTGCAAGAATAGGGCTTCCTCAGGCAATCGCGCCGCCAAGCCCCTCTGCCCAGGGCCGCAGACAGGGGTCCTGCTCGCCCAGGGCTTCACACGGGGGTCCCGGCTGAGGGCGGGGCTTAGGAGGCGGTTTGCACTGCCAAGCCCCTCCGCCCATGGCCACAGACTGGGGTCCCACCCGCCCAGGGCTGCACAAGGTGGTTCCAGCTGGGGGCGGGGCTTAGGCAACCTGTTCATGCTGCCAAGCCCCTCCGCCCAGGGCTGCAGACAGGGGTCCCGGCTGAAGGCGGGACTTAGGCAGTACATGGATCGCGCCGCCAAGCCCCTCCGCCCATGGCTGCAGACTGGGGTCCCACCCGCCCAGGGCTGCACATGGTGGTTCCGGCTGGGGGCTGGGCTTAGGCGACCTGTTCGCGCTGCCAAGCCCCTCCGCCCAGGGCTGCAGACGGGGGTCCCGTCCGCCCAAGGCCGCACACGGGGGTCCCGGCTGAAGGCGGGACTTAGGCAGTACATGGAGGCCCAGATGGCAGCTCGCGCTGTCCCGCCCTGCCTGCAGTATGCAACTTAGCAGCCATCTTTGTTGGCAGTTAATTTGCATGTCACACTGATTAGCCAATGGGAGGCATAGTGAAGGTACGGTCAATTACCATTTTGTCTATTATTAGATAGGATATTTATTGAATAGTTGCTACTTTGATAAGATTTGTGGAGGATACAGACCTAAAAGCTGTACTCACCTTGGTTGGACACAACTGATTCTTCTCCCCTTTCTCTCTTTTCAAGAGTTAGCCCATCCTGCTTACTGCTGTAACACGGCTAATTCAATATTTAGTAGGGTAATTATTTTTTAGGTGTGTATACATTAAGTAAACTGTCCCTTCATTAAATGTAGGCCTGATGCTGGGCCTAACTCTGAGTGGATTTTACATTTGAGAAAACAGATCCAATGAATTTAAATGATGTAGCCAAGATCCCAAGGATGTTATTTGTGACTCATCTTTCTTATAGACTCCAGAGGCAAAAAACACACAACAGATAGCAGACCTATTCAGGGTACGTTTAGAGAATGTAGATCCACTTTTGCTCATTATTCACTTCCAGACAGTATAAAAAGAGGCCACAAATTCATGAGATGTTGTGAAATATTGATAGGTTATATCAATTAACAGAAAGAATTGCTGGAGTATTGGATCATTCTCTCCTCACCCTAAGTCAATACTTTTTCCCCCCAAACTTAGAGCAAGTCTGTGTTTACAAGAGTTAGGGAAGCTGTACTTCTAAGAATGTCTCTGTATGAGGCTGGCTGTTGGGAGCAGAGTTTTGAGACGAGGCTATATAGGGCAGGGCCTACACATCCAGTGTTGGACCCAGCTAGGATGTATGTGCTTTCCTATTGGCCTAGTGCAGGAGTCCTCAAACATTTTAAACAGGGGGCCAGTTCACTGTCCCTCAGACCGTTGGAGGGCCGGACTATAGTTTAAAAAAAAAAAACTATGAACAAATTCCTATGCACACTGCACAGATCTTATTCTGAAGTAAAAAAACAAATGTTTTCGGTGGGCCGCATGTGGCCCGCGGGCCGTAGTTTGAGGACCCCTGGCCCTAGTGGATTTATAATGAGGTTGCCTTGAGAGTTGAAAAGGACTCTTCTAAAGAAAGCTTCCTGTAAGGTAAGAGGGCCCTCAAAGATAGCAGTTTTGGTAAGACATGGTTTGAGCAAGAACTATAAATTGCCAGTCAGAGAAGTCTCCAGTGGTGGAAAATATCAGAAGAACCCACAAAAGTGCTTCATGAGAAAAACAACAGACATTTTAGTCTCTGAAATACAGGATAGTTTGACCCCAGATTAAACAGCAATAGGTACATAAAACTCTTCTATCTTCTTTCTTACTCCTTTACCATTGGATCTGAACCTGGAAGACATTGAAACAGCAACTAATCTATGAGAAACAAGGTGAGCTGAAAAGAGAGAAAAAAATTTACAGATCCCTTTCCCCAATACATCAAAATAGAACTGTGTGTGGAGGGTTCTTACAGGAAGGGGAAAATATCTTAGAAGTTAGTAAGAAAATAATGTTGTATATTAGACTGCATTATACTATTGAACAGCAAGAAAAAAGGAGAGTCATATTTTTAATACCTAATAGTGAGTAGAAAACTAGGAGGAAAACTAGGCATTGGGAAGAATTGATAGAGTTTGTTTCTAGAGCTAAAAGTGAGAAAGAATCAAGTTGCTGGTTGTATTCTAATACTGGTTATATCAGCTATTAGTAGAAGCAAAGTCTACTGACTCAAAGCCACTATTACCTTTATTCTCTTAAAAAAAAACTAGGAATACCAAATTGCTTTAAAAAGGATGGAAAGTAAAAGAAACTTTAGAAACATAATATGCAAATGCAATTTTTAACCTTCTTTTGGCCCTGATTCATGAGGAAGGAAAGAGGAAAAGAAAGAAAGGAGGGAGAGAAGAAAGGGGGAAGAAACAATTAAGGGAAGAAAGAAAGAAATCAATTCTCAAAAGACACCTCAAAGTCACTTCTGCATAGCCACAACAAATTATATCTAATTGATTATAATTCCTTAATTTTCTAGAGCATAGCTTGAAGTCTTTAATAAGTTTATGCCAAAGTTTTTCTTGCATTGAGAAAACCAAAGTTCTCCTTCATGGATGAAACAATTAAGAGTGGAATATTCCTAAATATCTCTTGATATAATGGGTAAGACTCAATATACCAATGTGTTGGGTACCATATCTTTGTATCCATATCTTGGATTCCATGTCTCTGAGGGAAGAATCAGAATTCTGTGACATTAGAAGAGGTTGTAAAGAACAAAGGCCCTTGGGAAATTGCCTCCACAGGCAATTGAGGAATGGGAACTGACCATTTTTCAGACACAGCTGTATAGGAGATATCTGCATCATGTCAGGCTGGATTAATTCAAACTATTCCTTAAAAATATGCTACTATTTTTGTTGTCAATTATAATAAGCAGACTTCTCACAATTTAATGCCTCTGATCCTGGAGTAAGTTCTACTTAAATTAATATTATCCAGTCTGCAGTTGTGACATATCAAATGTGCCTACATATGCACCAACAAAGCAAAACAGAACAAATCAAAAAACCCTTGCAGAATAGAAACCAGTGTTTTGGAAGAAAGTTCTGGAAACAATGGAAAGCTCAGCTCGCTCTTGCACTTACAAGCCCTCTCTCTCTCTCTCCCCCTCTTTCTTTAATAATAAAAGCTACTACAACACATTCCTGATGTAAAAGCAAACAAAAAACTACCCACCCTCAAAACAGACACCAATGACTCTAAATAGTAAAATAATTAGGAAAATTAGAATTTTAATGTAAAAAAAAGGGATTACCTCAACTAATTTTTTTCACATATATTTTACTTTTTTTACATATATTTTACATATATTATACATCATAAAAACTGCTTACATGGATCAGAGACTTCCTTTCAGTATGTTAAAATGAAAATTCTAAGTGTCACACCTTATGTGGCAGCACTGATTTTCCTTACTGGTGATATATAAAATAACTGTGCATTTTAAAATAAAATAAAATATCTGAAATGGAATAAAGGTTATCATAAGATGGTTTGACAGTTTTGTACATTACTTAGATAATAAATTACTGAGGCATTATAGATAATGCTATAAGCTCTCTTGCAGCGGGTCTCAACCTGTAGGTCGCAACCCCTTTTGCGGTCGAACGACCCTTTCACCCCTTTCACAGGGGTCGCCTAAGGCCATCCTGCATATCAGATATTTACATTACGATTCATAACAGTAGCAACATTACAGTTATGAAGTAGCAACGAAAATAATTTTATGGTTGGGTCACAACATGAGGAACTGTATTTAAAGGGCCAGAAGGTTGAGAACCACTGCTTTAGAGGAATAGTCATGATTTTACATCATAATCCCATAAAACTGGAGACAAAATAACAATTCTGATAGCACATGGGGCTGGCCATTAGGTCACCTCTGGATGCTCATATATATTTGCTCCACATATAACACTTCCTACTCCCAATAATGGGAGATGAAGTAAACCCATGTTCCATCAGAGTCATGATCAGCTTCAGATAGGGAGATAAACTGCAGATCATTATGATGAAAACCTGTAACAAGTGGCACTGTCCTCATGAGGAGTGTGGTTGCTGCCATCTCGGGATCAGTTGTCATTTTTCATGCTCTAGGAGTGACCCAGGAAAGCAGGATGGACTAGAATGAGGACACACTGAATTCCTTTCAATCATTTTTCATGCTCTAGGAGTGACCCTTCTACAGAGAAGGAGGATGGACTAGAATGAGGACACACTGAATTCCTTTCAATTTTATGATTCTATGTTTCTAAATAAAATCCTGTGGCCCTGCAAGTCATAAATATTAAACAATGCATTCTTTAATTAGACACTCACCCCTAGCTGCACAAAACCCAGAAATGGAAAAGACAAGTTCTAATACTCATGAAATAATATTTTATTAAAAAATCATAAAAACAATTCATATGCTCAGCTCATACATTTTATTTCATGTTAACTTTGATTATGAAATTATGAAAAATTAATTAATTCACTCAACCCCAACCCTTGAACGATAAGTAATCCAGCTTCCCTCAGAGACTCACAGTTAGGTAAATATACTACTGGGTTTCTAATTTATTTATTATTGATTCCTCATTGTTTTAAAGCACCAAGGGTACTTATGATCATTTTTAAAGTATTAAAATGAATGAGAACCTTTATATTTCCTTTGCTGATTAACTCATTCTTTCCTTTGTTTATTTTGATAATTAGCCTTCATGGGGAAGGAAAATGGATACAAAGCTTTCTAGAATATTCAGTTTTTGAAATGATGACTATAACAAGTTTGTTTAACCAATATTACTTAAAGAAAAGAAGAAAAAGGTTCATTAGAAAATAAAAGGCTATTAGAAAAAGGAAAACCTAAGGAAGACTAGAAAAGAGAAAGGACGGAGAATACCCCTTTTTCCCTTATTTCCTGGGATGTTTGAGTGTGGACAACAACAGATAACATCATAGCTTTAGCTTCGAATCCTCTGAATAATCACATGGCTGTATTCATTCAAATGACAACAGACAACTTTCTGTCATGTCCACAGATTAGCTCTGTTCTTGCATCTGAAGCTGCCTTTGAGGATTCATACAATAGATAAAGAATGAACCATTAATAAGACAATAACAGTATTTGAACTATATATTAAAATGTATTTCTCTATCGATGATAAGCATGGTATTCCTTGTTAAATAAAACTTCCTCTAATTTTATAAATATATTATTATTGCAAATGGAAAACTAAAATGTCTGATTATTATCCTGAAAAATTGATGACATAACAAATAAATTTGGACAAAACATCCCAATAATCCTAGCACTCTCAGGTAGCATAGCAAATTTTTAAAAAATTCCTTTCCCCCTTGAATAAGATATCTATCTCCATGCACCTAAAGATATACAGCAGGGAGTTAATCACTGGCCCATATTGACCCAAGAAGGCATATTATGGTTACATCAATGCACAGTGGGAAGTCGCAGCAGTACTAAATATAAGGCAGCCTTGATGTCTTTGCTCTGGACCATCTAACCTAATTTTAGCTAGCCTGGATCTTTCTCTGAGCAACTTTGTGGAAAGCATGCCCTGATTCTATTGTCCTGGAAAGCAGAGCAAAATACGCATTAATTGACCTTTAACCGCATTTAGAAATAATATAAAGAAAGAAAGGATTACATATGCTCATACATGAATACACACATCTGACTTTACCCCTTATCAGAAAATTAAGTTTAAAATCCTATAATACAAGATGTATGTTGGTTTAAAATATAACTAATTACATTAAAATCAGCCTATTACGAACCAACCAACTACTCAAAAGTGTGGCACATTCTTAGTGATGCCTCCACTTACAACATACACTCAGCCATTGTAAACCCCATAGAATTTCTCACCTTCCTACCCATACTCTTCTTGAATATATTTGGTATCAAATTTACCTTTCTCAATTAAAACATTTTCATCTTTTCTGTGGTCAATGTGGAAGTGAAGAAAATACAGCACTGAGAGTTTCAGACAGAGCATTAAACCTGCGGTTTCTCCAGGCACATATTACAGCATCAGCATTTGCAGCTCAAGAAGCCACTAATGAGTCGGCTAAAATAAAGTCTTCAATGGAGATGATACTTTATTTTGCACAGATGCTACCAAAATTACATCATCATGGTTAAATTCATAATCTACCAATATTTTGTTAAGAATTCCAAAGTTTAGGCATTTTTTATTCAAATTAGAAAAATCCAGAGAATGTCAGACTCTACCGTGACATCACAAAAACTTGGACATTTTTGTCACATTTTTCCCTTTTTACTGCATTCAAATAATAATATCAAAAGAGGATCTGTAAAAACTCAATGGCATGGCTTCAGGTAATAAGAACACTTCTATATAAATGGAGGGATAAAGTTCTGTTTACTATTCATGACCTTGAGTGGCTATATGAATATGTTATAAAACCAAACATATTATGTATAAATAGTAATAAAATTAAAGACAAAATGTAACAATATAAGCTAGAAAAACAAAGTCATTTTTTAGATTGTATTGGAATGTATTAGGAAATTGAGAGATACAAAGAAAGTAAATGTCATAGTCCTACCATAATAAATCTGGTTGATATTATTATGTAGTAACAGCTAACATATATAGGCAGATGATTTTATATATTTTGCTCACCTACAAAAATATAAGGACAAATTACCTGAGGGCCAAATGAATTGAGCCAAATAAAATGTAAAAGAAACATGTATTTAAAAAAAAAAAACCCTACAGAGATATCAAATCAAGGTAAAGGTAGAGTAGTGGGGAGGCTGTAAATTGAAAGAGTATATTTAAGTCATAAGAAAAACAAGTCAGACGCGGTGTATAAATAGAAGCCCAAAATCCTGGATGTCACTAAGAACTAGGGATTCTAAGACAGTCTTGTTGCTGCCTTGTCTAAATCACAAATGCTTAATCGGTTTTGTGGCATTATGTGTTTCAAATGGCAGCATTCATTGTTATTTGCCTCACAAGCCAGGGTTGTAGCATAGCAATAAACCTGATATTGAAGAAAGAACAAGTTTTATTCTGGGTATACCTAGACCTGCAAATACATATGGGCAGAAACTGTTGCAAGAGGCAATGGAAAATGCAATTGCAGGTAAAAGGAAACTCTGGTAACAAATAGGTTCTGATAGGTTCCCATAAATAGGTACTGAGAGACATAACTAGAAAAAGCTTGAAGACAGACTAAAATCCTTGAATGTTTGATGGAAGAGTTTGGATACCTTGTTCCAAGAGACAGGAAGCAATGGAGGTTTTGAGTTGAGAAGTACTCTGATGAAAGCATCACTTTTAGGAGAATGACTATGGCAACAGTGGGAACTACTGAATCAAAGATAAAAGCAAAGAATACCTATGAGGAAGCTATTGCAACAATTTAGAAGTGAGGTAAATAAGATGTGAATTATATCCTTGATGGTAAGAATGCAAAGAGTTTTGGAATATTGTAATATGAGGAACAATAGTGGGGCTGGAGAGCCAATAAGAGAAATTTCTTACAATGAAAATGAATCCTCATCTAAAGAGAGGGTTGAAGAATAAATGTATATACACAGAGAGAAAAAAACTTTATGTACAATGGAAAATGTATTGCTTTAAGTTATAGCAAGAATATCAATTTGTCACTCATTGTGGATGTGAACTTTCAAGCTGTGATAATGGGTGATAGGTCTAAGTTTCCATTATTCATACCATATATAGATATTTCTTTTTGTTAAGTATAGTTTTCTTATAAACCTAATAGATAGTCTTATATAATAACTGGAGGCCCAGTGCACGGATTCGTGCACCAGTGGGGTCCCTCGGCCTGGCCTGCACCCTCTCTCAATCTGGGACCCCTTGGGGGATGCCGGAGGCCCAGTGCATGGATTCAGCCTGATCCCCGCAGGCCGAGGGACACCACAAATCGATGCACTGGGCCTCTAGTATGCATATAAGATCTTTGGTTAATATCTCCCCACCCTTCCCCCTCCCCCCTTCCCTCTGAGATTCATCAGCCTATTCCATGTTCCCATGCCTGTGCATTGAGTGTCTTCCCCCTGGTGGTCAGTGCATGTCATAGCTACCAGTCAAATGGTTGAACGGTCAAAGTTGCTTAGGCTTTTATATATACAGATGCTGAATATGCAGAATCCTATACTAATTCAGAGAATACATAAAAATAAATTTAGGTATTTAAATATTCTTTTATGAAATTGTATTTCAGTCAACACAAAAGATATTTAAATGACTCATAATGTAAATACCAGTTTGTGAGGCTGACAACACTGAACCATCAGTAAGTGGACTGTTTTTCAAGGGATGATGTGGATTTTCATTTATCCAGTCACACTGTGGCTTATCAGCAAATATCTGCTCAGAAAGACGTCCCTGGAAGAGGGCAGTGCATATGAAGAGCTAACTGGCCCAACACAGGACTCACGCCCTTCATTCTGGCCTCATTAATGCACACTCTACCCAACTGGACTCCAAATAACCAACTTGTTTTCAGAAATATGAGGTTAAGACTTGCTTATGTATGGTTGTTTGTTTTTCCATTTTGGTGGAGTGAGAAGTACTAATTCAATAAAGTTTCGGGAAAATATAATCAGCAGATTTGATATTTTCACTCCCAAATACTAATTAACTAGTAATAATTAATTAAATAATTAGTATAAGTGAAAATTAACTCTAAAAGAGTCAGATAACCTATATCACTGAAATCGTGAGACATATCACATTCAGATTAAAGAAAGACAACTTATCATCGCTTTATTACAGATATTTAGCCATGTGGACAGGTATCTGTATTTGGGCTGATAGTGACTATGATGAATAGTTATTTTAAAAATATACTAGGAATGACCTGGCCAGAGTTGCTCAGTGGTTGAGAGTCAATCTATGAACCAGGAGGTCATGGTTCGATTCCTGGTCAGGACACATGCCCAGGTTACGGGCTCAATCCCCAGTTTGGGGCCTGCAGAGATAGCTTGTCAATGATTCTCTCATCATTGATGTTTCTATATCTCTCTCCCTCTCCATTCCTCTCTGAAATCAATAAAAAATATTTTTAAAAAATACACTAGGAAATAAAATAATGTCTCAACATAAGTTTTAAGAAAAATTCGTAAGACATTTTTATTCTTCCATCCCACTAGTGCTAGTCCACCAAGTCATTTACAGTACGATAAATCAAAAATGAATGTTTAATCTGGACTCTGAAATAACATAGTTTATTGTTATTTTGGGGGATTTGAGGTCTAACAATATCAGCTGATGCTTTTTGTTACTTATTTCTACTTTTTTGTTCTAATGGGCCAAAAATAAATATTTATGAATAGACAGATTTACTTTTCATTTATATAAACTTGGGAACCAGAGAGGATAACTTTTGACAGGTAAAATTATTAAATACCAAACATAAAACTTTAAAAAACTTGAATCAAATACAGTAGAATTAGCAAGATAGTTCTATCTTGCTTTTAAAATATTTTCATTAACAACAAAAGAATTAAAATCATGGGAGGTATTGGCTAATGTATCTAAGAAGTATTTCATTATTATCAGCAGATGTCAGGGTTTGGTCTAATCTTAAAACCTAGATAAACATTTTGTGTCATTTTGCTTTTTTCCTGCCTATCACATTGTCTACTTGTGTAAGTGGTTCTGTTTCATGGAAATTCAGTTATCTGCACTCACATGGCAGGCAATAATTTGAAGAATATTCTATAAAAGGAAGTTATAGCCAATAATCTAAAAGGCATATGCTTAAAAACATTCACAACACAGACTGAAGCATTTAGATAGTTTTAATGGCTATATTCTTGATTGCCAAAAGATAAGACACATGTTTTGACATCTAATAAGTAGGTATGTCATCTACACATTTTCTATATGATGATTTCTAACTTCTGACTTTTACACTAGTGTCCTCATTCTTATATTTCTTTCTATCTGAATTCACACAGCCTTTACAGAGATTCAAACAAATGGGAATGTTTTGTAATTCTAAGGCCTGTTCCATTTGTTTCCATTGCAATACACAAGCCAGCTGTGCTCAGATACAGCATCTAAGAATGATGTTGAAATAGAGAAAGCAGGCTGGCAGGACTAGTCATGCTAAAGGAAATAACTTAGGGCAATTCTGAAATAGTAACATAACTACAATATTAGTCAGCTATGATATGCTAATAAATACTACATGATCCTTTAGGCAATAGAGTAGAATTATTTAAAACCATGTGCCACACTTCTAGCTCAAGTCAGTCACCCAAATTAGCTCTCTTTGCCCTTGCCTAATGATTTTCTCTGTGCTTGTCAGGACAGGATTTTTTGTTTTGCGGGTCCTAATCCAAGCCCAAATCATGAGTTATGCATTAATGTTCATATATATATGTATATATATATATATATGTATATATATATATATGTATATATATATACACATATATATACACACACACATATATATATATTTAGCTACAAAATATTTTATATTTCATTTCCTTCCCCCCCCCCAAAATTAGATATTTTATGCAGTTTAATCATAATACGAAGCACAGAATATCCTGGAAAAATGTCATTTTGTTCAGTGTTGTTTCATTATAAAGTTAATGAAATGCTGTAGGAATTTAACTCTCCTTATTTATATCATTTAGACAGTGGTAAAGTTGGTTTTGTTTCAATACACGTTATTTAGCTTAAACTCTCAGAACCTATTCACGATGTTTTGTGAGGACTTTTTGTACAACAAAAAAGAACACAACAATGTATCAGGAAAAAAAAACATGCACAATGATAGAAAAACACATTTGTTTTTTTCTGATAATAAAAATAATAGTGATAAGCTTAAGCTATCCTAAGTATCTCACATTGACAATCTATATAATAAAACTAGAGGCCCGGTGCATGAAATTCATGCACGGGGGTTGGGTCCCTCAACCCGACCTCCACCCTCTCCAATCTGGGAGCCTTCAGGGGAGCCCTCTCCAATCAGGGAGCTCTGATGGCTTAGGCCCACTCCCTGTGGTTCTCTGTTCTCTGTTGGGACTGGCCGCTCAACATCCACTGCCCAGAGGCTCTCCACGGCCCAGAGACCCTTCATGGCCAGGGTGGGATGCTTGCATCATCGCCACAGTGATGAAACAAACATTCCACCAGGCCGCTCACGCTGCCCTCTCTCAGTGGCCGCCTCCCCAGGACTGGGGGACTCCGGCGGAGCTGAGGGGGACTGGGTGCCACCATCTTTTGTGACAGAGTGATGGTTAGTTTTCATAGTACCCTTTTATGAGATAGGATGGTAATATGCAAATAGACTGAACGGCAGAACAACCCAACAACCAATCAAAGTGTAATATGTTAATGATATGCTAAGGCTGCTCAACCGCTTGCTATGACGTGCAATAACCACCAGGGGGCAGATGCTCTGACTGGTAGGTTAGCTTGCTGCTGGGGTCTGGCTGATCGGGACTGAGCGAGATGGGCCGGACATGCCCTGGAGCCCTCCTGCGGTCCCTCCCAGGCCCAATCGTGCACCAGTGGGGTCCCTCAGCCTGGCCTGTGTCCTCTTGCAATCCGGGACCCCTTGGGGGATTTCAGAGAGCTGTTTTCAGCCCAATCCCACTGGCCACTTCCCTTGGGAGGGCGCCAGAGGCAGGGCTCATGGCTGGCGAGCACTGCTGTGGCAGTGTGAGCCTCTCCCAATCAGGACTGACTGGGCGCAAGCCCACAGCAGGCACAGTGGGGCTGGGATGAGCGGGAGGCAGGTAGGAGCTGCAGGCGGCATTGGACTGCGGGTTTCAACTCGATGCCTGCAGGCCACCCAGAGGGACCCCACCCATGCATGAATTCTTGCACCGGGCCTCTAGTAACAAAATAAAATGAAGCTCAGTTGGATTCATAGCTTTGTATAATTTCAAACAGTAAGACATAAATCAATAAACTTTCTTTCTTTTTTTGTTTGTTTGATCTTATTTAGAAAGGTTTTTTTATTACCAATTTTGTCCAAGGGAATAAGGCCAGGTTCCCAGTGTGCAAAAATACAGCCTGACTCTGCAAGAGCTCAATCAGAAACTAAACTTGGAACTGCCCAATGGTAATAAATATAGGATGCCAAGGTAGAGAGAAAAACTTGTATAATTCTAAAACAAAAGGAAGGTGTTCCTGGAACACAAAATTATTTTTCTCATAACAGAGTCAATTTCTTATAAATCAGTGAAGCTTTTTAAATTTGAAATACTGTAACAAGTAAAAATAAATGCAGGAAAGACATCAAATGGAGAAGAAAAAGGTGAATAAATTTTAAAAGATGTGCTATACTGTTATCAGATAAATTATTTGATTACAATTATAATATCTCCAAACATTATAGCATGCTCTTAGAACCAAATATAGCACATAGATAAATATATGCATTTGCACATTTTAGTAAATGATTTTAGAAATGTTTTGAAATGGTTGTAAACATGACCAACAAGAAACTATACTTCTTATTTTTAAATAGATTATCACATTTACTAGTAATCTTCAATACTACTAGGAATTAGACATTAATATCTCTGTTTTAGAGATGAAAACACAGATACTTATAAAGTTGTCCAAGATCTAAACTCAGATCTGTCTGATTTCAAAATTCTCTTTTAATTTTAAAATATTAACTGTAATGCAATATACTTTATAAATTTACCTCATCAGAAATAATTCCAAGAAGACATATAAAAACTCTGCTTTGTGTACTAAGTGGGGGGTATAAGTTAGGTATGAATATAATTTAAGAACAGCTTTTGTGGGGAGAAGAGCTTTTTAAAATATACTTAGATAAATTATTTAAATATATTTAGATATACTATAGTATATACATTATGTAGTTGATATTATTACTTTCAATATCTATTTTCAATGAGGCATCACTGAAGCTGGCATAGCAGAGAAATGGGAAGAAGACATATTTTTAGTCATTCAATCAACCAATCCTGGAGTCTGCTCTATCTTTAGACTTCCTGTTGGGGACAATCATAAATATCCTTATGGTTTATAACTGCTTGATTGGATTTCAGCAACTTGAGCTTGAAAACATCATAACTAATGTACACTGATTGTTACAAAGATTTGCAAAGAAGGCAATATCAGTGAAGTTCAGATAACTTTCACTATGCAAATTTATTTAATAATAGTTATCTAATCCCAACAAAACCATGCATTGGGAATACCAATATGAAATATTGCTTTTCCTCAAGAAGCTATTGGGCTTTGCATGTTAGAGATAATTAGAAAATCACAGAATGTTAGAAGTCACCTAGCCCAGTGATATGTTTTGACACTCAAAGAATCTGAGGTCCCATAACTAGTGGAAGCGTGCAATAGAAACTCTGACACTCAGGTCCCAGGACAAGATTAATGTGGTAGAATCCCATAGTCTAGAATTATTTGAAAAAAAAATTGTTAAATAATACTTCAATATCTGGGTTGGAACAGGCACATCTTTTATTCCTCCTGCCACAGTCATATATATAGTAATATTAAACTTGTTTATTTCCATTAATGCCTTCTAGAACTCTTGATTTTTTTTTTACACCTCCCAGAATGAAGCAATATTTGCAACTAGGTGTGTTTTCGTGACTAAGTTGTGGCCAACAGGATGTAAACATGAGTTCTGTGCTCCTTTTCTAGAACTTTTTGCTAAATACAGCCAAATGTGCCCCCTCCTTTCTCTTAACTCTCCTGCTATTTCGAATACGCCTGGATCACTAGAACTAGGACCATTCATGGGGATAAGAGAACCAGGAAATGGAAATATTTTCTGGGTTCTAGGTAACTATTAAGCTGCCACGCCAGCCCTGGATACCTGCATTACGATAAATCAATTTTAAAGTCAGTATTTTTGGGTACTACCAGGAAAATAGAACACTAATGTCCTAAAATTTATATATATGAGTGGTTCTAGTTCTAGTGATCCAGGCACATTAGAAATAGCAGGAGAGATGTGAGAAAGAAGAGGGCAAATTTCGCTGTATTTAGCAAAAGGTTCTAAACACACACACATACACACATATTAATTTAGTCAGAATGGTACTGTAGGAAATATGAGGTGCATAAATTTTGATTATATAACTACTATTGTCTGAGCCTATTTTTGTGACCTCAGTAAGTTGAAATTAACCTAATAATATTTGTTATAGTCTTGTGAAATCTGCTTGGGAATATGTTGACAAATCTGACAAATCACACACAAAGACTGAGAGAGAGAGAGAGAGAGAGAGAGAGAGAGAGGAGAGAGAGGAGAGAGAGGGGAGAGAGAGAGAAGAGAGAGAAGAAAGAGAGATAATGAATAAATAAATGAGAATCCCAAAACCCTTGGATAAACTCTCCCATAGTGCCTATCTGTATGTGTTAAAGAAAGAATCTCCAAAGAACCACACAAAGGATTGATCGGTCTATTGTGTAATGAAATAGGAGGCTCTTCAAAAATATTATGCACCTTTGCCTTGACTCCAAACTGAGAGAGGATTCTTGAACTCATAAGAACCAATGTTTTAGTTTTTCTTAAAGTTGCCTGTTCCATTCTTGTTCGCTATCCTTTAAACTCCCACAATCACAGAACTCCAATCTGGGAATTATTAGATAAACTTAGTGTTCTAACAATTTGGTTGACTGAACACTTTCCAAAGATATTTACATAGATCATTAGATCAAAAACTGATATTGTGAACTACATCAAACTCTTCTTGCTATCTTCTTCCCCCTCCTCCTTTCCTTCCTCTCCCTTTTCTCTTCATTCTCCTCCTTGGCATCTTCATCAAAGAAATTCTCATAGCAACATCAAGAATTGTCACTGTAATATATAACCACAAGCTAAAGCAAAGATTAAAAAATGATTTTCTATCACTCATATCGAAATTATGAAACTAGGAAGGTTCTCAATTTGCTATAGCTTTTAACTATCTTCTCTCTTGAGGAGATAAATGGAAGATACTGGTTATTTAACTAAGTGTACCATTTTGGAAAAATTACTGCATATGTAACTACAATCATCCAAACAACACTGGGCACTTATATCCCATCTTCATAATTTGTCAAACTAAACAGGAATGCACAATGTCAGAGCTGAACTTTTCACACTTTAGTTTTGAAGCCAGTTCCCCTTAGAATATACTCTTTGGAAAGAAATTATGATTAAACTGAAGTTTGAGACAGCAGGGAAAATTCCAGTCTATGGTAATAATATCTTAAATTGCAAAGCAATAAATCTATTCTCCTCTACCTTGATTAAAACTGCCTTCCCAACTTCTCTACTATTCAAATTACAAATTAGGTCATTTCCATAGGAATACATAAAAGGTTCTACAGTTAGTTTTAATATTATATAAGAGAAAAATATTTACTCCCACCAAAATCACTATTTTCTCATTATAAGGCTTCATAAAGGAAACACTTGAAAATATAATATTGCCATGGTTTGCCATCTAATGCATTGCAATCAACCTAGAATCTAAATTGACAGTTTGAGGACACAAAAATATATTCATGTCTTGAAACAGATAACTTATTATTCAATAAATATTTATTGAATACCTACTCTGTGAAGACAGTAATGAAAGGGCTAAGAAGATGGTTAGGCTTGAATCCCAAAATTTAAGAATTCTATAGAAGAGTAGTTAAGATGACATACATATAATCATTTTGCAAAGTGGTTTACCCTAAGACTGAGGCAAATAAGAATGGAGATAATAATACTTCTTTTTTTTATATATATATATATTTTTATTGATTAAGATATTACATATGTGTCCTTATCCCCACGTTACCCCCTAGGTGGCAGAGATATTATTGTAAGTTGATTCTCAAGGGATTTGACTAGAACTTCTGTCCCAAAAGATTGAGGAGGCTGGAAAATGAGGGCTGTGATTGGGAAGGTCACACACTAAAATTCATCTATTTTGTGATGCTTTGCTGTTCCCAGCCTACAGCAGGCACTAGGGGATATTGAAATGTTTTTTGTGTGTATTTTTTTGAGTGTGGTTTTTTTTTCCAGTAGAAGAATGTGAATGCTATGTCTATTGTCTATTCTTTCCTTCAAATTGTACTTCTTCTAAATTGGAGAGAACAGGCTTCTCTCACCCTCTTACCCCATGATGTGCTAACAGTCACACGGGTCCCACCGTTGCCAGGGCCGTCTGGGAGGTTGTCGATCTCTTTGGCCCCAGCCACCAGGCTGCACTCTTCAGTATGTGTTTGTCCGCTTTCCCCCATAGCACACGCGCATAGTCTATTAGAGCCGGAAGCTTTAGAAGTAATCAAATGATAGGCCCTCCTTTCACAGATGAGAATTCATCTTGAGACCCCGAGAATTTCCGGGTTAGTAATGGTAATGATAAAAGCTGCCATTTATTGAGGACTTAGTGTGTGTAGTATAAGCTCTGTGACAGCCCTGCGAAGTGCAGATAACTCCCTATTCTACAGACAGGAAATGGAGGCACAATCTCAGATGGCACACGGCTCTGCCATCAGCACCGCAGCATCAGCAGGACCCCAGGCTTGCAGTCACTGACCATGGAGATGGAGGCGGTTGGCTCAAAGTCCTCAAGGCAGGAGAGGCTGTTGTCATGGGAGTAGAGTAGACCAGGGCCGTCTGGGCCTAGAGAGTCACTGGGTGTTTTTTTTTGGAACCACGTGTCATGCTGAACCAAAATAAGACATCCAGAGCAGAAAATGAATCACCCAGCATTGCTTTATCAGAATTATTTTTATGATAAAGTAGGGTAAATATTTTTAGTTTTTAATGACAGAATAAAACTTTTCATGATACAAGTAATATTTGAAGTACATTTACATTGCAAAAAGGGTTAAATATTGTAGCAAGCAGAGAGCGAAGTCACAGTTCCCATTCATCTTCCTGACCCATTTTAGCACTGTCCCAACCTAGGTCAGGACTATTTACCGTTAGAATTATGTATTCAATCCTTTCTCTATACACTTACATATGTGTGAATATATACACATAGTTTCAGGGGAATTCATGAGTTATATCATTCTTTCATATTCTGCAGTTTTAAAAAAGGTTAACAATATGTCATTAAGCTTTTTCTGCTAGTACAAATAGTACCGTTTTAACTGCAGCGTATATATTTCATGGTACAGATGTACCCTCACGAACGTTTAGGTTATTTCTTGTATTTCCCTATTGTAAATATTATGGCAGTTAACACCTATGTGTGTAACACCGCAGTGCCTTTTCAGTAATGTTGTGAAGTTATGATGTAATGCAGTTGGTGTATTTACAGTTGTACCAATTACAATATGGCATAATTGCAGTTATGGTGCAATACCTTTACAGAGACTCGGGGCACCTCAGTTGCTACCCGAACCTAGTTAAGATTGCAAAAATCTCAAAATGTTCCTGTGGGTCTTTATTATCAAATGATCAAACCCTCTGAGAAGTAGTAATTGAGCATTATGGTTGCTTTATAGGTAAAAGGCTAGGAAGTACTTAATATGCACTGGGTACTTACTTTCTTATGTATTATCTCATTAAATCTTTTTGTTGGTTCTTTGTTCATCCTCACCCGACGATATTTTTTCCATTGATTTACAGAGAGAGTGGAAGGGGGGTTCGGGGGGAGGGAGAGAGAGAGAGAGAGAGAGAGAGAGATGAGAGAGACACAATGATTGGTTGCCTCCTGCACGCACCCTGACCGCCGGGGCCAGGGATCGAATCAGCAATCCTTTGGTGCACAGGCTGATGCTCTAACCACTGAGAAACACTGGCCAGGGCTCATTAAATCTTTTAACAATACTGTGAAGCATGTCCTACTGTTCGTCATTTGTCTGAAACCAAGGGTCAGGAAGATTGTGACGTGCATAAAGTGACATGGCTTCTAAGATGCCGATTCAAAACTTGAACCCTTGTTTTGTGATGACCAACTCAGTGTCCTTTCCCTGTTGTGCTGAAGCTGGCCCATTCTCTTTCCTGTGGTTCTGGATGATGACCGTTCTGTCTTTTAGTTGTATTTTTGAAGTTGTTGTTGGAGGCAGCAATTTCCGGTGTTTTCCTATGCCGCCATCTTGGTCTCTCTCAATAATACTTCTAATTAGAGAAATCAAGGAATCATGAGAGAAGAAGGTGGCATTAGAGGCAAGCAGAATTTCAGAAGGCAAAAGTGAAAGGATAATATTCTTGTCTGAGGAAGGGATAAAAGAATGGAAATTAAGCCCTGGAAGGCATGCTCAGTGGTTAGAGCATTGGCCTGGGCACCAGAGAGTCGCAGGTTCCATTATCAGCCAGTTGGTAATGTGTCTCTCTCACATCAGTGTTTCTCTCTCTCTCTCTCTCTCTCTCTCTCTCTCTCTTCCTTTCCCCCCTTCCTTTCACTCTCTCTAAAGATCAATGAAGCCCAGCTGGTGTGACTCAATAATTGAGCATTGCCCTATGAACCAGGATGTTATGGTTCGATTCCCAGTCAGGGGCACATGTCTAGATTGCAGCTCGATCCCCAGTGAGATTTGTTCAGGAGGCAGCCAATCAATGATTCCCTCTTATCATTGATGTTTCTCTCTCTCCCTCTCCTTTCCTCTTTGAAATCAGTAAGAATATATTTTAAAAAATAAAAATCAATGGAAAAAAATGTCCTCAGGTGAAGAATACAAAAAAAAGAAAGGAGGTTAACATTGAACTAATTAAGCATGCCTGATACAGGGTATAAGTAGGGTAATGTTATCAAATATGTGTAGGAAGTTGTTAGGTTTTATTGTAAGGAGTTCTGAATGTCAGAGTAAGCACTTAGAGGTGATTCAGTAAGGAGTGAAAGAGTAGAAAGAGGAGTATGATGCTGAGCACTGTTTTAGCAGATTAATTTGATAGTCGCTTGCTAGATGGATTGGGCAGGGAAAGACTGTCCACAGGAAACCAGTTTAGAAGCTATGGTACTCTAAATATGAAAAATAAAGGGCCGCATATTGAATGTTAATGGAGGAAAATAAATTTAAAAACAATTACATGAAATATTACCAAGACCTAGCTAACAGAATTAAACAGATCAAGGAGTCAGAAAAAAAGAAGAGCTGTCATGGATGTCATAATTTTCCATTCAGTTGAACTAGAGATCGTGGGTATCATTAGAAGAAACTGGAAAATCAGTACAAAACCAAAATGGTGCAAAGTTGACTTTTAGATTTTTAAAGGGAGAAGTAGAACATGCATGTGGAAATGTGCAGAGGGCAGTTTGAAAACACGGGACTGGTACCAGTCCGAGAGGACTGGATGAAAATATGGCAGTTGATTGGAAATCAGGTCTGAACATATATCTGTATAAATTCACTAAACAACAATAGGCAGAGAAATCTAGGTTTAAAATTCATAAAGACATCTATCATTCAGAAGAAAATATAATTGGAATATCTATAAATATAGATATGCTACTTCTAAAAAGTACAATATTACTTCTATAAACCAATCCAGCTTGAAGCCATTCCACTTTAAATATGTTAAAGTCCCATAACAAATGCTTGTAACTCTCCATGACCCCTGCCAAGAATTACCATGGTGCTGTAGTGGTGTTTATTTGATAAAATCAAATGATTTAGATTATCACTCCTTATTAACAGGCTGGCCTATCTTTATTCTTTGCAGGTTATAAATATACAAAGAAGGTAAATAATGCCTAGATTTATTACTGAATGTCAAATTTTGAAATACAAAATTATTGTAGTCATCACCATCTTCATGTTTATTGTTGATCCAGCAGAATCTTCAAAAGCTGAGTGCTAAACAAAATGAAAATGCAACTGAAAATACATCTGTATTCCATCTCTTTGTTGGATTATATTGGATGACAAATTAGCTGAGTCATAGCACACTTAAAATGTATAACTGTCATTGCTCTTACTTGCCCAAGCCATGTCCTTTGGAAAGCGTACTTTTAACAACACAAAACACCCAGTTTTATATATTTTCCAATAGTTTAATATTTAGATAGCATTTGGATATGTTCTATATGAAGCCTTTATAAATGTCTTGTTTATCAATTATTAAAATAATAAAAATAGACTGTGCAGTTATATGAAATATGACCTATTTGTAAGTTCTACATATTCCACAAATTTATATAAATATCTCCCAAACCAAATCCACATCTGCAATGCTTTATAAATTAAGAATCTCTTTTGCCATTCGCAAAAGTGCTTCTTCACTGATTAGAAAAAGTTTAACAGAACAGCTTTCACTCACTTTCTTCATTTTATTTGAATTTAATCAAATTGTTTCAATATATAATAAATCTTAAACAAAAACTTTGCACTATAAACCTTACTAACAAGTCAATAAATAAAAACAGTTTTGAATTGTCTGTATTTCTTAGCAAAATTTACAATGTTTCTGAAAAAAATGTTTCTTTTCCCTACCTTTAATAGAGTTTTGTTTTGTTTGGGTTTGTTTGTTTTTGCGGGGGGGGGGGGGGGGGGGGTAGGAAAAAAAGAAAAATAAAAGTTGGAAAAACTCTTTGTATAAGTTTATAAAAGAATCTTTTACTTTTCACATATATTAGAATTGACTTTTCTCTAATAATAGTAATAATAAGATAATCTCATTGAATACAGAGCCAAAGTCTACCAAATGAATAAGAGGATTCAGTAGCTGGCCTTATTGTATGATTTTACTTGTATGGAATATCTGGACTAGGCAAATAAATAGTGGTGGAAGGACTTATAATATTGTGAATGCACTTGACGCAATTAAATTATACACTTCAAAATGGTTTTAAAAAGGTATTTTCAAGTTAATGTTGTTTTTTTTAATAGGGTTTATAACTTAAAACAAAAAAATACCATTTTTTAAAAGCTTAAAAGAAAAGATGGTGTTAGCCAATAAAACAATGTTTCCTTCAGTGAGCACTATTCGGAAAATTAGAAAAATGTATTTGTTTTTAAAACTAAATTAATTCAGAGTGGAATAAAATAATTTTCTAAAGAAAAGAGGCAAACATGATATTTATTTGCAAACAATCTATGTGTACTTGACATAATTTTTTTTTGCTAAATAGAAAATTTTAGGTTTAACTTTTTAAATATTCTATTTAAAATGTTTAAAAGTGCATCAATAATCCAGTCTCCTGCATTTGGTCATTTCTCTACTTCACAATGGTAAAATAAGGGTTTGTAGAATTTTTAGGTAACTTTAGCAGTTAGGAGTACATGCAAACAAATGACAAAAAAAGGGAACTTCACAAAGTCAGCATCTAACTTGATGCCTGTATTGGCCTTATTCTTCCCTCCTGTGGAATCCTCACGTTTTTATTAAAACTTCAGAGCAAATTTATTAGAATGAGTTAAGTTCTTAGAGGTTCTTATCAAATCCTTTGTGTCTCTAGAAAGAGAGGAAAAACTGTTATTTTGGTATAAAGTTACCAAAGAATCATAAGGGAAAAAAGCAACATATATGAATGAGTTTCCTGACTGCTACTCAATTGTTAGTTCCCCAACCTCAATATACACAACTATCTGTGGCCCCAGGCATGGATTATAAAAAAAATAACTAACAGTTTACAAAATCACTCTCTAACTACAGTATGTAATCAGGTATCTAACTACAAATACTATTTATACGGTGTGTAGTAGCACATGTGCTTATAATCTCTACTTTTTCATATACTTAGTGTGCAAGGAACAGCACAGAACTCAACAAATACAAGTCCATCTTCCCTCTAGATTCTCTAACAGAAAAGGACAATGGCCTAATATATCATTGGCAGGGAAACAGCGTCTTCCACTCTCTGTCTTGGTGTTGAAGTGTGCCCTGCACACACTTGGGTTTATCTCTGCAACACCACAGAATGCCAGAATCAATATTAAAGTGCTAACTCCAAATATTAATAAATGGTTTCTGCAGTTAAGTAAAGACTGATAAGCTTGAATGTTAGCTTGATGGAATAGCCTATTCTTTTCTTCCCCTTTTTTATTTCCTTTTGCCAAACTTGACTCAGGCTGGAAATAATCATAATAATTGGAACCAGCAGAAGGAAATAGCTGATGCTGCTAGGCAAGATGAAATAAATCTGCAACTCAAGTAATACTAAATATAAGCTCCACATGAGCATACTAGAATGGAACACCTGAAATAAGACAGTTCTTGGGAGCCAAATCCCCAAGTTTACATTTTACAAGTGGATATATTTTAGAAATGCAATATTTAAAATGTATCTGGATGTCACTGAATGTAAACAAAGAGCAGATTTATGTCAACTGTAGTAGTAAGACTAACAATTTCTTAGGAGGAAGAAAGAAGACAAATAAAAAACGTTTGATTTCTGAAGAAAGAAATATTCTCACAAAGTGATTTTAATAAACTTTTAAGTTCACAATATAGTGTTTGTTTTTAAAAAATCGGAAAGCATGAAAACACTGTTAGGGGAATTTAAATTCTTTGTCATTCATAGAATTTGATTCTCCTTGCCTAATGACACAGTTCTACTGCAGAATTTTTATGGTTGCCAATGGTGTATGCTATACAATATTGAGATAGCAAAATAGGAAATATTATAACACCTCTAAGATGCTTATAAGTTCAGCCTGAAAATTAGCAATTATTTTGAAGTGTTTCAATCATTCTAAGATAGGAAGAAAGAAAAGAAATGAATGTTATTTCTATCACAAATTTTGAAGCTTTTAAAAGGGAAATGGATGTAGAAAAGTAACACAATTGGGTAATATAACTGTCTGCTTTGCAGTTTGGGGCACCTATTTAGAGGATTGTTTTGTGTTTTTTTAATTCTGTAGACTCTGTCTTATTCTGTTTTAGCAATACAGAAAAAATAGATAATAGTGTGGGCTCTTAAGTCAGGCAGTCACTTAGTACTTACTGAGTGACCTTGGACAAGCTAAGTGACCTTGGGCAAGTAATGAAATTCTTTATGCTTCAGTTGTTCATGTTTAGCTGGGATGATATCACTTTTCTCGTAGAGTTAATGTGAATCTTAAATGAATGTAATTAAATGTAAAGTGGGACTTTTCACATTTTCCTGGAATGTAGCTAAGGCCTCAAAACTAAGGACAATGGGAAATAAGCAAGTTATCAATCATATTGATGGTAAAACCAGTCCAAAGACCATCACTCCCAATAGCCTAGATGAGAAGACTAAATATTTGAAAAAAGATTACTTGAAAAAAAAACACGCTCTCTTGAAATTATTCTGCTGGACCCAGAGGATAGCAACAGAAAAAGCCTGAAGGTGTAACGTGTAACACAGTGGGCAAGAGCTGACAGCAGAATTACAAGCAGTAAGGTTCACATTGCCTCTGTCAGGACATGCTGCAGCAGACACAGGGGGGTATGCAAAAGGCAATGAGGAAGCTAGAGTATCTTTGAAGAACATATGTAATCCATAATAGAAAGCCAGCATCTGGATTCCTAACATAACAGCCTTTGTTCTTTTATTCTTGTTCCTCCTCCTTCCTTGCTTGGATCTCTGAGGAGACAGAAATAGGAGTGTGTGTGTGTGTGTGTGTGTGTGTGTGTGTGTATGTGTGTGTGTGTGTAGGGGGGGGCAAGGGGAGAAGTGTAGGTGGAGCAAACAAGCAAAGAAACAGACCATACTAACCTCTCTCATTGGTTTCCAGAGTTCCTAATAGAGATGTAAGCTCAAAAGCAAAAATAAACAAATGGGACTACATCAAGTTAAAAACCTTTTGAACAGCAAAGGAAACCATCAACAAAACAAAATGAATGAAAAAAGATATTTGCAAATAATATATTTAATAAGGGATTGATATCCAAAATATATAAAGAACTCATATAACTCAACATTAAAAAAAACAATCCAATTAAAAATGGGCAGAGGATCTGAATAGACATTTCTCCAAAGAAGAGGTACATATGGCCAACAGGCACATGAAAACATTCTCAAATTAATAATCATCAGGGAAATGCAAATGAAAACCACAGTGACGTATCATCCATACCTGTTAGAATGGCTATCATCAAAGAGACAACAAGAAAGAGTTAGTCAGGAACCCTCGTACACTCCTGGTGGACGTGTTAACTAGTGCAGTCACTATGGAAAACAGTATAGGAATTCCTCAAAAAATTAAAAGTAGAACTATGATACAACCTAGAATTCCACTTCAAGATATTTATCAGAAGAAAATGAAAACACCAATTTGAAGAAATATATGAATCCCTACTGTTCAGGGAGCATTATTTACAACAGCCAAGGTTTGGAAGCAACACAACCGTCCAACAATTGATGAATGGATAAAGAACATATGGGTACAGATATACACAACTGAGTATGACTCAGCCATAAAACAGAATGAAATCTTGCCATCTGCGACAACATAGATGGACCTAGAGGATACTATGCTAAGTGAAATAAGTCAGAGAGAGAAAGAAAAATTCCATATGATTTCATTTATATGTGGGATTTTAAAAAAACAAATAAACAGATACAGAGGACAAAGTGATGGTTCCTGCGGTGGGGGTGGGAGAAATGGGTACAAAAGGTAAGAGGATGAAGAGGTATAAACTTCCAGTTATAAAATAAGTCAAAGGGATATAATGCACAGCATAGGGAATCTATATATAACGACCGGAACAACCGGAATGGCCAGTAGCTATGATGCGCACTGACCACCAAGGGGCAGATGCTCAACGCAGGAGCTGCCCCCTGATAGTCAGTGCACTCCCACAGCCAACCTCCCCCATCCAGCCAACCTCCCACAATCCCTCCCCGCAGCCAGCAGGCCCCTAGGCTGGGACAGGGAATGGGGGGGGGGTGGCAGCAGATGTGGCCCCTTTCCCAGGGGGGGCGAGGGCCAGCTCCCTCCTTGGGGCTGGTAGCCAACCTCCCTTGCCCCGTCCCTCCGCCCAGGCTGGCAGGCCCTGATTGGCCCGCCACAGGAGGACAGGGGGAAGCGGGGAACTGCACGGTGGCGGAGCGCTCACGATGACAGCGTCGGTGTCCAGTGTCCATTCCTTCCACATCTGGCCCAGCAACCATTGTCTCCTCCCAACCCCATCGGGGCCTTCAGGTCCAAGGCTGGGATGAGGAACCAGGGATGGGTGGCGGCGGACACGCCTCTTTCCCAGGGGTGCTGAGGGCTGGCTTCCTTCTCAGGGCCAGTGGCCAACCTCCCGTGCCCCATCCCTCCCCCCGGCTGGCAAGCCCCAACTGGCCCCGCTGCCTGCCCCAATTGGCCCTGATCGCCAGCCAGGCCTAGGGACCCCACCTGTGCATGAATTTCATGCACCGAGCCTCTATTAGAGTCAATAATACCATAATAACTTTGTACAGTGATAGATGTTTACTAAATATATTGTGATCACTTCGTAAGTTATATAGGGTGGGGGAAACGTAGGTTTATAATTGTGAGTACACAAAATAGTTTATTCTTGCATTATTTATTGTTTTGTATTAATTATTATATTATTTTCCAAATGAAAAATTGTAAGCCTACTTTAGCTCCAACCTGTATAATGTAGAATCATTATATTGTGCACCTGAAACTAATATATTTGTCAACAATAATAAAAATAATTAATTGATTAATAAAAAACAAAGGAATCATTTAAATTGAATGCAAAGTTAAAGTCTGTGTTTTGAACAGACTACATTTTTTATACCCCAAAATGAGATTGTTCTGAAACATGAAATTAAAAAACAGTGAGGTCTGTGGTAAGGCATAGGTAAGTGAGAGAAAAATACAGTTGACCCTCGTGCAACAAGGGGATTAGGGATGATGATTATTCCCCACACACACACTAAAAAATCTGCATGTACCTTTGGACTCCCCTAAAACTTAACTACTACCAGCATTATGAAAAACATAAAAAGTCAATTAACACATATTTTGTATGTTATAGGTGCTATATAATATGTTCTTATACTAAAGTAAGCTAGAGAATAGAAAATGTTATTAAGAAAATCATAAGGAAAAGAAAATACATTTATAGTATTTATTGAAAAAGTTGCATGTGAGTGGACCCATGAAGTTCAAACCCAAGCTGTTCAAGTGTCAACTTATAGTTTCTTGTTTGTAGCATCTGAGCCCTACCTTTTCAATAAATTGGTCACATGAGATACTACAGATGACCAAAACATACTAAGTAGTTATTATTATTATTACTACCACTACTACATGTTTTTTTATTAAATGCCCCTAAGTAAATTCAGCAATGTTTACATTGCAAGACTAAGTTGAAAAATGAACTTTCAAGTTCAACATGAATAACTTTAGAAAATGCCATATTAATATTTAATTTTTAAAAATAAGGAAATTAGTTTATTTACCTACCAACCAAATACATCAAAATATTAAGTGGAACAAAGAAAAGAAAAATACATATTTCCAATACAAAAACACGTACTATGCTTTTCCATGGCTGAATGAGCTCTTATTTCTCATTACTCAGACTATTTAAACATGTTTTGTAAAGGGTGGCACATGAATACCATTTTCTTACTAATTGACTATGAAGTACCTACTCTACCAACTCTACATTTTCCTTAGTTCTCAACTAGAGCAATTTTCTCTTCTCTAAGAGCCTGAAACAATTCTCATTTAGTTCTCCCAATAAAGAAAATCTCTTATTCTAACTAAACTTATAAGCTACCTTTGGATACTTGAGGTCTGTGGCAATGTCATTCTGCTTCAGTCATTAGCAGCTAAACCCTCTTACATGTTGATGGGTAATTGACTCAGTAACCTGGCTTTTTACTGGGTTTATGCTGCTTTGAATCAAATAGACCTGGATTACTCACTGCTAAACTATTTAATATATAACTTTAAAATTCAACATAGATTCTTTTCACAATAGTTTCAATGTAAGGATGAAAAGGATACTCAATAAACTAGAAAAAAAATGTAATTTGGATAATTATGAGCAAGAATACATTCCAGAACAAAATGGGGCATATTTCAAAAAAAAAAATAATACTTTAAGTGAAATGAGTCTAATAATGGATGAGGTAGGTAATGATCACACTGCCAAAAATCTACCACAGCATAATATAGAGAGCTGTAAATACATTCAGGAAGAAATTATTTCAAATGTTTTAAAATATTTTAAAGGGTATAACTGTAGGCAAAAATGGCTATACTTACGTTTGTTAACTATGGATAGAGGTTGTTAATGTGTGCTGGTTAATTTATTATTAACTCTATTGGACCATGGCATGCCCAGATAGCTGGTCAATCTCTGGCTGTATCTGTGAAGGTGTTCTGGGATGGGATTAACATTTAAATTGATAGACTGAGTGAAGCAGGTTGCTTTCCCTAGTGCAGGTGGACCTCATCCAATCAGGTGAAGGTCTGAACAGAACAAAAATGCTGACCCTCACCCAGGAGAGGGAGAATTCTTCCTGCCTGACTGCCTTTACACTGGCACATCAAGTTTTTCCTCCTCTGACAAACTGATATTGGCTCTTCTTGGGCCTTACTACTGGTGGCCTTTGGACTAGCAGAACTACACCATCGGCTCTTCTGAGTCCCCAGTTTGCTGACTTACTTGGCATATCTTGGGACTTGTCAGCTCCATAATCATGTGAGCCAATTCCTTATAATAAATCAATCAATCTATCTCTCTCGAAGAACCTTGACTAACATAATGTGTTTCAAATAAATCAAGTATTTTAGGGAAAGATGACCTTCATCATTCAATCAGTCAACAAATGTTTTCTAAACATTATACACATTTTCAGGCACCATTCCAGGTACTATGGAAATATGTAAAAATCAGATGCTCTCCCTACCCTTGATGAATTCCAGATCTACTGCAAGTGACATATTTGATAACTTTATTGGCAGGCCATTGTTATAGCAAATGAAAATGAGTTAATGTTTTGTTGTGATATTAGGAAACAGGAGAATCTGGATTTAATTCTTACATACCAATTCTGGATAAAATAAATGGACTTGAGATATTGGAATGTATATGCTATTCTTTTTAACTTCTAGCAATATTATATAACACACAGTTCAAAATACTTCATACTTCATTTTTGGGACCTTGAACTAGAGAAGCTACTACAAGAAATAATTAAAATTCTGAGTGTTCAAAAAGATGCTTATTACAACCACTGCCATATGGAAACATTTGAGTAATGTTACATGTTAGAGGAAGTTAATTCATCACACACCTAATTTAAGTGAATAATTTCTAGTACAACTTAGAGAAGAGTTTGCATTTTCAGGGTTTACTCCAAATCTAGGCAATAATATCACAGCAATGGCCAGAGTTTTGTCTCAAAATTGTGCCTCACAAAATCAAAAAGTGAGGTACTGTTTAGTTTCTGCAACCTTTCAATTAGGACTAAGAACATACAGCAAGTAAAGGCAGCACTACTGAAGACTGAGTTCTCTCTATTGTTTGCATTTGACTTGCTAATACAATAGAAGCATTACCTTCAGTGTTAACAGTGATATATTAACCTTAAAAACCATATATGATAAACCTATCCTATATAATACACATTAAGAACCCAATTTAAGAGGATTGGCCTGAACATTTTTTAAAATGTATGTTTCCCACCTCCCCACCCCCTACTAAATTATAAGTACTACGGGTAAAGAAGAATATATATATGCAAGCCTATTAAATATATGCATTCCTCAAATTCCATTCTTGGCCTCTTCTTACTCTCAATGCTCTCCTAAGGAAACCATAGCTCCTTGAAGGGCTACAACTACCAGTGTTAAAACAATATCACTCAACTCTCCAATATGCAGCTCCAATAATTCTGTGAGTTCTAGATGTACCTCTGAATATCAGAACCATGCCATCTTCCAGTCGCCTGAAACATACTGTATTCCCCAGCAGTCATTTTTCCCCATTCACTCTGTTCTTCAAGTAATATCAATTGAAGCAAAATAAAATTTAAAATCTGATAAAACTAAAATATAGACCATTTTAGAACTAAATTCTGTTAACTCACTATCTCTAACTCCAATGCCCAGTCTAAATTATTTTAAGTAAAAAACAACTCAGTGATAAATATCTCATAAATATAGTCATATTACTTATTCACTAAGAGCCAAAATATACTGAAAGATTCCTGCTGCTTCTTCTGCAGTTATCAAAGACAGTGATTTTTAATTTCTAGAACAGCCTAAAGCCATTTCTCTATAGATTAAATTTTAATCTCTACTTAATGGCATCTTCATCTGCTCCACACACCCACTCCCATGTCAGAAACCTCAGCATTATCTTTCACTTGTGTCTCCCCTTCTCTACTATAATCTATACTAATAAAAGGGTAATATGCTAATTAGACCAGACATCTTCCGGACGATCTTCCAGACATCCTTCCGGATAAAGCCACGGTGGTGGGATCGAGGCAGAGGCAGTTAGGGGGTGATCAGGCTGGCAGGGGAGAGCAGTTAGAGGGAATCAGGCCAGCAGGGGAGAGCAGTTAGGGGGATCAGGGTGGCAGGGGAGAGCAGTTAGTTGGATCAGGCCAGTAGGGGAGAGCAGTTAGGGTGATCAAGCCGGCAGGGGAGAGCAGTTAGGGGCATCAGGCAGACAGGCAGAGTGGTTAGGGGTGATCCGGCAGGTAGGCAGGTGAGCAGTTAGGAGCCAGTGGTCCCGGATTGCGAGAAAGATGTGTGAGAGAGATGTCCGAGGGGTCCCAGATTGGAGAGGGTGCAGGCCAGGCTGAGGGACCCCGCCTCCCGCATGAATTTCATGCACCAGGCCTCTAGTTGAATATAAATTTGTATTTATCCTGTCTCTGAGGTATCTCTCAAGTCTATGTCCCTCTGTTCCCACTACTGATACCAGACCTTCAGACTTCCTATCAGTTTCTTCTCCACTCAAACCCAATTTCCTTCCTGTCCTCTTCCCCAAAAAACAGAAACAAAAAACCCCAATCATTTTGATTATGCTTCCCCCTTGTTCAAACACCATCAGTAGCTTTATCACTGAATAATACCCAAACTTTTTATATTTTCATTTAAGGTTTTCATTTAATCCATGATATGATTCCAAGTTTCCTTTCTGGAAAAAGTCTTCAGTGGCCACCAGGGGTATTCAGGCATCCCCTTTCTCTGGCCTCACTGATTTGTATTTAGCTTTCTGCACAGGAGGGCAATTTTCACCTCTCCCACCTTTGGTCATACTCTTCTCACACTTTCCACACTACTCCTCCTGAACTCCCCGAGTCACCCCCTCTCCCACTATTTTCCATCACTAAGTAATAACATTTCTGACTGAAGTTTTTAGAAAATATTTTCACATGAGTTATCTTTTTTGATTCTAACAACCACCCTGTAACATATGAGTTGACTAAGGCTCAGAGAAAGTTAATTGTCCCACAAGGAAGTGACTGCAATGAGATTGGGACTGGAATCTGTAAGTCCTTGTACTCCTGGGTCCACAGTCTTTATATTATACTCCTCTGCTTTTTCCTTCCCCTCCTATGTGCTCTAAAAGCAGTATGGCTCTTTCTGCACCATTCCATTAAAACTCATCATTTTAAGGTTAGCTTTGTACATGATTGCTTCTCCTATTCTGTATTCTTGGGAGGTAGGATCTGACCCAACCTTTTTAACTTATTTCTAGGACCTAGCTTTAGCAAAACACAAAACAAATGTAATTATAATATTGAAAGAATAAAATATATTTATGCGGTAAATACAGAAAATGCAGCTCAAGTCTTTTCTTTAACACACACACACACACACACACACACACACACACACTCATACACATACACACACTCACATACACACTGCTATCCTTCTTAGCCATACATCCCAAGTTTAGTTTAGAACATGTCCATTGCTCTTTACTACTAAGCAAGCCTCTTGAAGGAGTAGAATGCAGATGCTATTTCCATTTTCTCATTTCCTGCATACTCTTCAACCCTGTGACCTCTGGCTTTTCTGCACCATCCACTCCAAAGAAATGGCACCAAACAAAGGTAACTTCCATTTTTTCCCAATACAATGAAATATTATAGATGCCTTCTTTCTAACCATTTCTACTGTGTTTTGAAGTGCTGACCACTCACTAATATCAAGACTGCTCTATTAGTAGTTTTAGCTTCCTTCCTGGGTTTCCATGACTTCTTATTAAATGTAGAGGCCACAGCATTTCTTTGTTCTTTTGGCCTTTACGTTTTCTCATTGGATTTCTCATTCCCTAATCTGAACAATGAGCCCCAACCACTCTTGTGAATTTGAGACTGGCACATTCAGTTGCCTACCACTTACATTCTTTCCAAGTAACTCATAGTAAATATATCCCAAATGAAAGTAAGTACCTTCTACCCAAATCTGCTCTTAGTTGTCTTGGTCCCTATCCAATCATGTGTACTGATAATTTCACCTATATATTTCTTGACTCAATGCTTTCTTTTCCGTTGCTAACACCATTGTATAGTGCAAGACCTTAAAACCTCTCTCTCCTCTGGATAACTCTATAGCCTCCTAATTGGTCTAACTGCCTGTTTCTTTCACTCCCTTTAAGTCTCTTTATTGTCCACATGTGTTCTATGAAATATTGTCTACATTTCCCCTCACTGGGAAAACTATGAACAAACATGACCTTTTCAATTCTGTTGTCAAAACCTTTCAAACACGGAGAGACAAGCTAGTATAGTGATTAAGAACATTAAGTGGGTTTGAATCCTGGCTCTGCTAATTATTACGTAGGCTTTGTGCAAGTTTTTTAAACTCTCTGAATTCCAGTTTTCTTATCTGTCAAGTGGGGTTAATGATAGTACCTATCTTGTAGAATAATCTGATTAAATAAATTAAGATTTATCTGAAGTGTTTAAAACACTGCCTGACATGCAGTAAGCACTGCACAAATGGTTGTTGATGATAATCTAATCTAATAAAAGAGAAACATGCAAATTGACTGCACCTCCACTACACCCCAAGCCATGCCCACCAGCCAATCAGAGTGACTATATGCAAATTAACCCAACCAAGATGGAGGCCTGGAGCAAGCAGGAGGCTTGGTTGCCCCGGCGATGTGGGAAGCCAAGCTTCCTGCCTGCCCTGGCCGGCAGCGGCCTCTGCTCAAGGCAACAAAGTTTCAATTATAGAAGATAAATAAATCCCATATACCTGCTTCTAGCCAGCCTCCACTGGGAGCTTGGGTGGCTGGGGGCCGTGGCCAGCCTGCAAACAGCCATCAGCCCCTCACCCAGGCTGGACAGGCACCCCAGCAGGGACCCCCACCCTGAAGGGGCTGTGGCCAGTCTGAAAACGGCCCTCAGCCCCTCACCCAGGCTGGCCAGGCACCCCAGCAGGACCCCCACCGTTATCCGGGACATCCTTCAGGGCAAACCAGCAGGCCCCCACCCATGCACCAGGCCTCTATCCTATATAATAAAAGGGTAATATGCAAATTGACCCTAACAGCAAAAGGACTGGGAATGACTGGTCACTATGACACACACTGACCACCAGGGGGCAGATGCTCAGTGCAGGAGCTGCCCCTGGTGGTCAGTGTGCTCCCACAGGGGGAGCTCTGCTCAGTCACAAGCCAGGCTAAAGGCTGCCAGCACAGTCGTGGTGGCGGGAGCCTCTCCTGCCTCCTCAGCAGCACTAAGGATGTCCGACTGCAGCTTAAGCCTGCTTCCCACTGGCAAGTGGACATCCCCCAAGGGCTCCCAGGCTGCCAGAGGGATGTCTCACTGCCAGCTTAGGCCCAATCCCCTGGGGAGCGGGCCTAAGCCAGCAGGTGGTCATCTCCTGAGGGGTCCCAGACTGCGAGAGGGGCATAGGCCGGCTGAGGTACTTCCCCCCCCCACCCCAGTGCACAAATTTTTGTGCACCGGGCCTCTACTAAGAATAATAAGAACAATACTTGGTGGCTAACCCTTCAGTTCTATATTATGTCTTGGCCCACATCTAATTCCCCAAACTCATTTATTACTACAGTATATATTAAACTCTAGACTTTAGTACTTTGAAACTCCTTTTTTTGTTGTTGTTAATCCTCACTAGGGGATATTTTTTCTATTGATTTGTAGGTAGAGTGGAAGGGAGGAAGAAAGGGGAAGGGTGAGAGAGAGAAAGAGAAAGAGAGAAACATCTATTGGTTGCCTCCCGCAAGTGCCCTCACCGGGGCAGGGATTGAACCCACAACCCAGGTACGTGCTCTTGACCAGGAATTGAACCTGTGACCCTTTGGTGCATAATCTGATGCTCTAACCACTGAAAAAAACCAGCCAGAGCAATACTGCAAAACTATATATCACACTCCTCAAAACTCTCAGTATCAATGCCTCCTTGTTTGTTTGCTCTCTACTCAAGTGTTCTCTTCTCCATGAAATGTAGCCTGAAACACTAGGAAAAATCAGCTGCCCTTCTGCTAGGCACGGTCTTTTAAAACATTTATTACATTGAAAATTCATGTTCATAGTAATTACTAAATCAAATATAATAGTAATATATGAAATATATAATTATAATAATAGCAAACATTATATATTATATATATATACATTATTATATACATACTGAGTGGCCAGATTATTATGACCACTTGACGTTTGTAGGCAAATTAGCTATAAGTTCGTGCTGAAGTTGCTAGAGGGCCACACCATTATAAATAGGGAAGCAGGTTGTTTACCATGACAGTAGAAGTGATTTTTTTCTGAAGATATGGGTAAACAATGCGATTTAACAGCCTTTGAACGTGGGATATATAGATACTATATAAAATTATATAATATATACATATATATGTGTGTGTGTGTGTGTATATATATATATATAAATTTTTATATAGTATTGAGCCTATTCCAGGCTCTGGGCTAAGCATGTTGCAGGTACTATAAGATTTATTCCTCCTAACATCTTTATGAAGTATGTTCGGCATTGATTCCTATTTTTTAAAGGATGAAACTGTTATGCAGAGATGTAAAATAAACTGTTCAAGTCACATCTAGTATGAGATAGTGCTGTGACTGGAACCCACACTTGTTTGTCTCCAAAGCTCCATGCTCTTAACTACTACCCTGAACTGTGAAACTCCTGAGGTGGGATCAAGATTTACAGAATATTAATAATTTCTAGATGCAGAGTTTATGTAACTGTATAAACTACAATTCATGTAGAATATGAATACTAAGAACTCCTAGCCCACGTTTCTTCACCAAAATGTTTTTGTTTGTTTGTGTGTCTTTTACCTTTTATTCTGATTAAATCATGGAAGGTATCTTTAAAAGATGAAAGAAATTCATTTTAACTCAGGTCACACAGATATACTTCAAGATTAACTACTTAAAGATGTAGGTGGTATCTTAATAAAGAGTTATTCACCTTTTTATTACCAGTCTTAGTTCAGTACTTGTTGGAGAATAGGTTAGAAATAAGTGTTGAATAATAAATAAATGAATTCTAGCTCCAGAAAATGGAATTGGAACATTTTTGATGAGTCAGTTTATAATTATACTAGAGGCCCAGTGCACAAAATTCATGCATGGCGGGGGGTGGGGGGGTTTAAAGCCAGCCTGCACCATCTCGCAATCTAGGACCGCTGGCTCCTAATTGCTCACCTGCCTGCCTGCTTGATTGCCCTTAACCACTCTGCCTGCCTACCTCATTGCCCTTAACCACTCTGCCTGCCTACCTCATTGCCCTTAACCACTCTGCCTGCCTACCTCATTGCCCTTAACCACTCTGCCTGCCTACCTCATTGCCCTTAACCACTCTGCCTGCCTACCTCATTGCCCTTAACCACTCTGCCTGCCTACCTCATTGCCCTTAACCACTCTGCCTGCCTACCTCATTGCCCTTAACCACTCTGCCTGCCTACCTCATTGCCCTTAACCACTCTGCCTGCCTACCTCATTGCCCTTAACCACTCTGCCTGCCTACCTCATTGCCCCGCCCCCGCCACTGCAGCTTTGTCTGGAAGGACGTCCGGAATGACGTCCGGAAGGTCATTCGGCTGTCCAGTCTAATTAGCATATTATGTTCTTATTATTATAGATTCAACCCTGGATCAATGGCACAGACATTTGTAAGCACTATATAATTCAAAAAATATTTCAAGTTGGTGTTGGCATGCATTGTAGGTATATTTTTGTAGCTGATTTTATTTCTTATGTTCTATTTTGGATAATGTTAAAATGAATTTGTGTTCCTACATATTTTACTTCAGAATGATTAAATTTTTCTGGAATTTAAAACATAAGTCCAATCAGAGCAATACTGAATGAGGTAATAGAGACATATCTAGAATTTAACCAACTTTATGTAAGAGAAAATACATCTTTATTTACTCTCTAAATAGACTTCTCTTTTTGAAAGATATCCACCAATGTTCTCCAAAACAATAAGCTAGGAATGAAATACATGTGATTATACCATTTTACAATTGTATCAATCAGAAGATTTCACTGCAAAACAACAGAAAACCAAACTAAATGAATTAAACTATCAATAACAAGAAGTCCTGAGATAGGGCTAATTCTGGGTTCATTTTAGCAATTCACCAAGGGGCCACTAGTTTTTTTTTCCTTCTTTTCGTTTTTTTTAAATCATTCTGTCCTGCTCTTCTCCACCTATTAGCTAGCTTTCCTCATGATCACAGATGGTTATACAGGTATCTTTTCACTTTTCAAAAGTTTGTATTATGCCACCTCACTTTTAAGTAGTATCTGCTTTCACTACCAGAATGAAATCCAAAGAGAATTTTCACTTTTACAAAAAAAAGGTGAAAAGCAAAAATAAAGTTCCACTGTTTGTTTTTCAGCCAGCTGTTACAGAGACAGCGTGCACCAGAGCAGCGAGAGTGGCACCACCAAGCTCCTTCCCTGGGAACTACACTCAGCATCTCAGCATACAGACACCACAGCTTTGAACTGAGTCTGTGAGCATCTGTGCTTTAACTCAATTTGTTTTCTGCATCCATTTGTAAGATGTGACCTAAGGTATCAGAAAGGCTAAGAGAGCTCCTAAGGGTGTCACACTTGGCATAAAACAGGACATTGTTAAGTGTTGCAATAATGATGAACAAAATAGTGTGCATGCATTGAACTTTTGGTCTGGGAACACTCAAAAATTTTCCATATAAATTCATATAATTGCTTCTTAATTTTACCCCATTTTTGGCTTACAAAAGTTTTCACAGAAACGCTCTACTTTCAGATAGTGGGGGAAACCTGTAGTTGCTCCAGGAATCACTGCCATGTGCAGTCACTTTCACAGACAGAATAGTTATGTTTGGAATCTTATTTTAAGAACTAAAATAATTCTCAGGAAGTCCCCAAAGGGCTTCACATTACTTTTTCTTTCTTGGAACTAAGCTTTAAGACATTTCCTAAAACAATCACTGGCAAAGAGATGGAATTACCTTGCTTGGTTTAGACTAGTCTAAGTTCATCCCCTTGGGATAAGGCCAACCTGATATGGAACACATGGCATAGCAGCACATCAACATGTGGATACTTGAACAAAACTGGCATTCTGTAGGGAGGAGGAGGAGGAGAAGTGCATTCCAGGTCGGCAACCAACAACATCTCTAATAACTTTGTGGTTTTCTAAACTCTGTCTGAAAGCATATTCAACTGAAGCAAAGCATCTCCTTAGTCAATTCTAAGGGAATCAATTTCTCTAAGGATAAAAGTTGCCAAATGCTCTTCACAGTAGATAATGAAGATGTTCCAATTAATTTTAAAAGGAAGACTTGAGATGAGAATATAAAAGGGCATTTTCTTGATTCATAAAAGAGGTTACCATATTCTTTGAAGTATCAATAATATCACTAATTTTACATAGTTTTTATTAGGTTGTATGGTACATACACACTTTACAAATTCATATACAGTGTTACCCCATAGCAAATTAATTTGATGTATGCAAAATGGCTTTAAATTTAAAACATTAATATAAGTTAAAAATATTATATTCTCCATTTCATAACAAAACCTCTTAGGTTCCATGCTAATTAAACTTAGTTTTTCTTGACATTTTAAATTTCTCAGTAAACAACACCAGTACCTGTATTTTAGCTAAACAATTGGAAGCTAGGTATTATTTACAGTCATGAGCTGCTTAATGACAGGAATATGTTCTGATAAATGCATTGTTAGGCAATTTCATCATTGTGTGAATGTCATAGAGTGTACTTACACACACCTAGATAGTTTAGCCTACCACTATAATTGTATGTGCTATACTTTTATATGATTGGCAGCACAGTTGGTTTATTTACACCAGCATCACTACAAACATGTGAGTAATGCTTTGCACTATAGCATTATGACAGCTACAACCTCACTAGGTGATAAAAACTTTTCCGCTCCATTGTAATCTTATGAGAACACGGTCATATGTGCCCTCCACCATTAATGAGACATGATTATGTGGCACGCACATGACTGTGACTTACTTTTAAATAAATACTTATTTTGAATTGCAATATACCATATATTCATAGCATGCTGGAACCAGTCCTCTCATCCTACGCTGAGACATCTAAATCAATAAAAGTTTAAACCACTCTGCAAATGTGTTATCAAGTTCATGAATAAGCATGCCCCTTATCTCTGCTCCTTCTTTGGTTACATTAACATTAGAGCATTACCTAGTTATTATGTAGTCCACCAGCCACTTTGTATTGCAAACAAAAATAACCAAAATCCAAACTACTAAATCTGACTTCTTATTTTCACTTCTTAACAGCTAATATGTATAAAATATAGATATCATCTGGGTTACTTGATTTCATTATGTCTTTATGGTCTCTCATTAATAGAGCTAATAAGGGTTAAAAATACCACTCACATTTGAAAATTAATAGGTGACTATCAAGCTTTCCAGCTAGATTTGTCACACATGGAATATTTTATGTAATTCTTTCCCTAAAATATGAATGTTCCTTCACATGCATAAATGCCTTTCTGGGACTACTGATTTACAAAACTGGCATTGAATCTTTGTGCTGGAGTATATGTTCCATGTATACTAAGAAGCAGAAGACATGTGATGATAGAGTGACTCTTCACCCTGAACTGAAGAAAAGGAAAGCATGGGTACTTCCAACCAAAAGAGATCCAGCTATAGCTAATGCTTCAGAAGAAATGCTAAGAAAGAAGGTTTTAGTCTTTTAACTGCAGATGGGGAAGAGCATCCTGATAACAGTCTTGCACTTCCAGAGGGGGACCAACTTCTTTCTGTCTCTTTAGATCCCAGTCTTAACACCAACAACATGGCCACCCACAAAGCACCTGGACTTGCTAGAAAGGTAAGATTACAGTTACTCATGTTTAGGTGCTTTGGGAACTAAGCCAAGACTTTAGGAGCTTTTAGTGACCCTTTCAGCTTAAATTCTAGGTATTTTTAAAATAAATGTCTAATCAAGAGTTGCTTTAATATCCTTACATCACAGACTGCAAAGAAAGGGAGACCGGGGTCAACTGTGGACTGATTAGAATGCTCCACAGATGCAACTTTGGACATTTCACATTTCTGAAGTTTGCTCGTGCTTGCAATTCAGCTAATAAGATTTTGACAAGCTAAGGTATGTTGCTAGATTAATCTGTGTTTATACACATCCTTGTATTAATATATATACTCCAACTAAGTATGTACCTCCCTGTGAACAACAATGCAAGCTACCAGGATAAGCAACACTGCTCACCTGTAAAGTGAAAAATAATTGTTAAGAATATAAATAACTGTGTGTGTTTTCACTTAGGATTTTTACTCAGACATTCTCTATGATCTCTTAAGTGATGATTTAAAATAAAAACAGGTTTTATGCTACTCATAATCCACTTAAAATAATTCATTTTAACATTTGGGAAACTCGTTTTAAGAAGCTTCTTCAAACACAATGTAATACGAAAAGCAGATAAATAAAGTATATATTTTGTGTGTTTTTAAATTAAACAAGTTTGATTTGTCCTACTTCATTTCATAATCACTTCATAAAATCCATCATTACTTATGAAAAAGTCTCTGATTCCATGTGCATGAGTTTCATTAAAGACAGTTAAGAAGTTCAAACAATTCTCCCACAAATATCTTCCATATAGCTTTTACTTCACACTATAAAGGGTTAGTTTTTCTTCTGTCACATGTTTGTTTTGAGCTATTATTGGATATATAATGACTGTCATGGTTTTGACAGTGAATTTTTTAAGTAAACCAAAGTAACTGAAAATGACAAGACTTGACATGAATTCATGTAACAATTACAAGGAGAAATGTTTTCCAAAGTTGAGCAAGCCATACAATTATTTCAAATATTAAAAGAAATTTAATCATTCATTTAAAATATCCACTCATTGGCCTACTAGATCCTTGAAAGTAAATTCATTGGATTCATTTGAATTAATATTCAATCAGTTGTCCAAAAAGGAAACATTTCTGTTTCTTCTAGACCAGGGGTCCTCAAACTTTTTAAACAGGGGGCCAGTTCACTGTCCCTCAGACCGTTGGAGGGCCGGACTATAGTTTAAAAAAAAACTATGAACAAATTCCTATGCACACTGCACATAACTTATTTTGAAGTAAAAAAACAAAACGGGAACAAATACAATATTTGTATTTGCATGTGGCCCGCGGGCCGTAGTTTGAGGACCCCTGTTCTAGACTATATAAAACAGTTAACACTGTATATGAAAATTAACATAAATTTTTATATGTTTTAAAAAATTAATCTTCAAATAAAATCTTTTATAAAAGTTGATAACATGTCAATAAAATTCAATAATGGAAGCAATTACTAATTATCTGTTATGATATAGCAGATACATATCCTTATACAAATATTTTATTACAATTTAACAGACACATATCCATCTATGCAAGTATTCAGTAATTATAAACCCATCAGTAAATGATATATATAACACTAATTATAATTTATTTTTATTACAGGAAATATCACATCAGTTCTTACTGGAGACAAAAAAGAGGGAGCTGGGAATGGAATGAAATAAATAAATAAATACTAATTTTAAAAATCACAATACTAAGAAAATTTTAAGAACCTATCCCATACTTCTTATCATGATAAAAAGGCAGACTATAGCTAAGAAATATTTTAAAAATTAATATTGGACACTGGAACTTCAAGGCAGAGGTTTCTCTTGAATTTTAAAATAGGATTAATTCAACTAAAATGCTAAAATCACCAGGGCGCTGGTAGTAGATATATTGTTGGTTGCTTCTTCTTGAAGGTGTTAATATAGAGAATTATTTATATTGAGCTATTGTTATTCTCACAAATGCAAAGTAAACTTCTAGATGAATTTTTATGTACTTTTCTCCATTGTACATTGTTGGCTGTACTTATGAATTGTTTTATTATTGCTCTTCTTTGTGAGATACTTGATTTCTAGCTGAGAAGTAAAAGTTCTGTCATAAAATATAATACTGACATCTAAATATAGTCACATGTAAAAAGTATAAATAAATTCCTAAACTTAAAATTAGTGAATTCTTATAGGATTTCTATGCTTGTCAAGTCTAGAATAAATGATTCACCAGCTGTTTAGGAGAAAAGATATAGATACAAAGGGAATAAATTACTGGGTGAAAATAAATTATGGCTAAAGTATAAAACAGCAAATCTTTTACATAAAAGCAGCATCAATGGGAGTTATTTTTAAAAGGTAAAAATATGTTCCATTCCACTTAATTGCATTACTCTTCATATTAATGCTTTTCAAAGTAAAGCATTTATTTTACTTTACAGAAAAACTTCCAGAATATTTTACTTGCAAATTACTCATACTATTAATTAGTCAACCATTTTCATAGTTTTCAGGTAGTCTTCAATTAAAAATAAAATATCTTGAAAGTTAAGAACATTTCATAATGTCACTAACTCAAAATAACCAATAAGTTCAGAATAACATTTATTAACATTTACATAATGCTTATATTCTGCCAGACACTACATCATTTAAATGCATTACTTACTTAATATTCCCAAGTTACTATTACTACCCCAGGCTAGATAACTTGGCTCCATAGCCAATACTCAGTGGTATACTGAGTATTCAAATCTAGACAGTCTACTAGGGAGACTATACATTTATCCACTAATCTATCCCATCTCTAGAGGGATAATTCAGCCTGGGTCTACTCTTTTGAAAGCCATTGTTTTCAAGCAGTCAGGGTTATCAAATGTAACTTGTTTTTACGCATTATGAAAGCGAATGTGTGAGTTACAAGCAACTAAAAGAAAACTGAGCATAATAAATACTGGTATGTCAAAAGATTGTACAGTATAAATGTTAAGAGTAGAGATGATGGCACTTAAATAACTTTAGCTGCAGTTTCAGCCTGAGATCACTCTCAGTCTAAACAAACACATAAAAAGCCAACAGTCATTTTAACATTCAAGGTCATATCATTTAAATTACATACACATACTGAAAAACTACAATAGCACTCCCCACAAATTATGCCCAAAGACAATTGTCTCATTAACCTTGTTCTAAAACATTAAAGATAATTTATTATAAAATAGTTAACTGGTCAAATTGTTCAACCAACTTTATTATTAGTCAATAAAATTCACAGACCTTAAATTTCTATGCAGAAATCAATCTTTCCTGGAGAAAATTTTACATAATTTATTTTTACCTTTCCAAATAAAATGTAGAGGGGTTTAACGCTATGATTCTAGCCTGATGTCAGTCAAAAATAAAGTATGACAATAAATGTAGATCTACTTTCCTTTAAAGGCATCTTTGAAAGGAGCAATAGAAGGGAGAGCAATGGACATCTTATCCAGAACTGAATTTCAAAGGCCTTATTCGGCCTGTTTTCCACATGAGAAGAATTAGAGAACTTTTTGCCTTTCATTTTCCATTATGAGAACCTAAATGGGCCAATAAGTCCAGGCTATGTAGGTCCCCATGTGGTAGATGCAGTAGCAGCTATAGTGTGAGGAATGTAGGACACAGTAATCTGTGCAGCTGACTTTTGTGAACTGTAGTGGCAAATTTAAGAAAAAGAAAGGAAGGAAAAAAAGAGAAAAAGAAAAAACTTTAGCACTCCAGCTAAATCACTCAAAAAACTTCCTTCAACTGGGTCTGCTGCATTAATGAGATCTTAGAACAGAACTGCTGATTTAGAATTAAATACTTTGGTGAGGAGCTTTACTATTATAAACTAAAAAGCCATAGTTTATAAAAATAATTGGATGTGAAAATAAATGCTATTTTTTACATGAATCATCACTCTGGATTAAAAGAAGCTTAAATTAAAATGGAATCCTCTGAATTTAATTAAATGGTTTTTTTAAATTGTTTTAAAGGCACTTAAATAATGTAGAAAAGCTACATCTATTTTGTCTAGTAATTCAACTCTTTAAAAATTGTGGTAATTTAAAATTATGACAACTCTAATGTAAAATTAGCCAAAAGTAAATAAAATTTGAGTAAACAATGCAATTTTATTTGGTGCACATTTTATCAATATTCTTGTTATTCAAATGTCTCCCCCTTTTTTTTTTGCAAAATCTGCTTAGTTTAACTGATTTTGCATGTAGTTTTATATAATACCCAATATTTGAATGAATATTCAAAAAAACAATTATCTCATTATTGTTAAACCAATCATCTCATTATTTCTAAAAAATACCACTAAACAAACCACAGTCAAACTTTTCAGCTACACTAGTTTATTGGCTCTCTAAAAATAAGTCTACTGAGCCAAAAGTTCTTACAAATTTTTTCAGCAAGTGAAATATGTAGTGAAACCCATGACAAACACACTATATCTAAGGTGCTGAAAATTTCACTTTGCCTACAATGGTAAGTAAAATAAACATTTATTATTTGATAAGGGAAAGTATTATTTCAACAAGAAATAGTATATATGAATCATCACATGTATAAGAATACTACTGCCCAGTGCACGAATTCACGCACACTGAAAGGAAATTAATTAGAATATTTAATATCGCTATTCGCCCTTTCTCTATAATAGAAGTGTCAACCAAATTCATGATCGACAATGATAGATGGAAACACATTCATGTGATTGGCGCCAGTGAGAGCTTTATATGTATTGCGCATGTGCGAGTCAATTTAGCCATATATATGTATGTATGTGTGTGTGTGTGTGTGTGTGTGTGTGTGTGTGTGTATTAGAATAAACTTGCTTAATTAGACCTGCTTTCTGATTTAGCTAAACTTTTTTCCAGCCCAGTGAAGCACCCCGACTTCTCTTTCAGGTAATTGTCAGCAACACAGCAGTAAATATCAACACAAAGCAGATTATTATTGTGGGTCACGCAGGGAGAACAAAGGGTAAAATATTTAACTGCAGCAGTGTTTGATTATATTCTGCGCAGTGAGAAAACCTAAAGTCATTCTCAAGGTCCACCATTTCTTACTTCTTTTCAGTCGAGTCAAGCTTCTAAACTTTCTAAATCTCCGTTTTCTGGCTAATGAGAAGAAAATAGGATTCTACTGAGTCTCCTATCTACCTACTCCAGGACTTCTGTGAGGATCAAATGAGATGAGGCATGGGAAAATGCTTCACAGACATTGACTCGAGGGCCACAATGGGTTCTTAAACTGGACCGGAGGGCCGGAACAAAAGCATGGATGGAGTGTTTGTGTGAACTAATATAAATTCAAAGTAAACATCATTACATAAAAGGGTACGGCCTTGTTTTTTTTTTTAGTTTTATTCATTTCAAACGGGCCGGATCCGGCCCGCGGGCCGTAGTTTGCCCACGGCTGTCCTAGGCTGAAGAAACTGCAAGGAGACTAGTCGTTAAGGAGAGGAAGCCAGGCATTGCTACTTGCCATCATTACCCAGACGGACATTTAGCATATTAGCCTTTTATATATATAGATACAAGAGAATTATATTTTCCACAAAAGGTAAAGAAGCCCAGCCGGTGTTGCTTAGTGGTTAACTGTTGACCTATGAACCAGGAGGTCAAGGTTTGATTCCTTGTCAGGGCATCTGACTGAATTGGGAGCTCGATCCCCACTGTGGGGCATTGGGGGGGCGGGGAGCTGATCAATGATTCTCTTATCATTGATGTTTCTATCTCTCCCTCTCCCTTCCTTTCTAAAATCAATAAAAAATATTAAAAATTTTTTTTTAAAGCTAAAAGAAGGTGTTTGTTTTTTGTTGTTGTTGTTTTGTCAGTACTGACTCAGGAGGTGAAACAGGCTCCTGTGGAGACTCTGTGAATATCATTACCAGCATCAATCATCAATGACCCAGTGAGACCTGGAACTGTGGGTTCATACAGAATAAAAAGAACTTTTCCCCTAAAATCCCTTTATATGCATATGTTCCAAGGAGTTCTAAAAGCAATAATCTTACAAACAAAATATACAGAAGTTAAGTGATCAGAGACTACCTTGGACGGAATCATGGCAAGATTTAAATGATAACTAGCCCAGGTCCCCATCTTTCACAGGAATTTATGGCATATGGTCACTTAGGGCTCTTCATAAACACCCACATTGATGCAGGTCTCATGAATTCATAATATAGCCCACAGATGTTTGGAAAGCTCTGTTAGAAAGATCATCTTCTTTATTAAGATAAAGAGGCTTTATCCTTTAAAAAAAATATCCCATAGATCCATCTTAGTTTTGTCCTGTGGAGTGTTGCAGGATAGTCAGAATTCCTTTTCTTACCTGATAGCGTTCATGCCCTTACTTTTAGAAGTTAAGTCTTTCCACTGGATTTTATGGAAGTGAGCTACAATACCCAAATAATCCCCCTTCCTTTATTTTCTGGTCACATTCTTGCTGCTAGAGTTACATTCTGCCAAGGTCCATCTCAAAAGGTAGTGCTCAGAATAAATACAACATTAAAATGTGGTCATCACTGCAAACTCCAATAGGACAATCACCTCCCTCGTTAGCATACCATCATTAGTCAAATTTTAAAATGCATTAACTTTTGCAACAAATTTCTACCACAAATACCAAGCTTGTTGCCAACAAAACCATGGTCATTGATTATGTAGTGGATTTCCTGGACTCACACCAGAACTTTACACTTATATCTATTGCTATAAAATAGTATTGTGCCATCAAATATGTTAACACGAATCCCTATATTTGAGGCTTATGTCATCTTGAAAAATGCCAAAATGCTCTATTTGCCTTCCTTCCTAACTCATACTCCTTAGTTTCACAATTTGAGCAATGTTGACCTTCAAGTCACTGTTTACATTAGCCTTTCTCAAGTCATCATCTAATAATACTCAAGAATCTCCAATGAAAACATTTTCTTGTATGGCAATTTACATTGAAGAAATTTCACCTGAGACATCGTTTTTCACTTGTTTACTTTTAAAACTGGTTTTATAGAGAACATCTCCCTACGAGTGCGTCCTGACAGTTCATCTGGAAGTGAGACTAAGTGGTTGTTCAAAACACAGGCAATGATGTGCTCAATTCCATCTCTGAGGCAGGACGAACAATGTCACACCACCAGCAACCCTGTCCATGGATAAGAACATGCACATACACACACAGGGCACATGTGGAAAACAAAGGTACACTACTTTATTCTAGTTAGAGTTGTCCTCTTTACAAGAAACTTTTACCTCCCTCTTTCTTCCCTCTTTCAAGGCCGTATTTTCTTTCCAGCAAAGACAATTCATTAGTGAGAGTTCTGCAAGATCTCAGCCTCTATACGTCCCCATCACAGCCTTCCAGTTATCTGAAGCTCATCTATGTGGCAGGCCTGAGCTTCTCCATCCAGCCCCTCCTCAGATACACGACCCCGCCTCCCCCCAATCCGACGCCAGAGGAGGGTGCAACCACAGAGAACTTCCACTCCAACCGGGCAATCCCCGAGTAGAGTACATTCGGGTGACCGTTTCTCTCCTCCAGACACCCCAACGCTAGAACCCCTTCCTCGTGCCGCGCCTTCTCTGCGAGCCTGCTCCCTCGGGCCAGCTCGGGGTGCGCGCCCGGGTTAGTCAGTGCGCACGTGACGCGCGGTGCCCACATGACACGACCATGGGCGGGGGAGGGGGTCAGAGCGGCGAAGCAGGGAAAAAGTTCAGGAAGACCGGTCAAAGCGCCCAAAGCGGTCGGTCCCCTCTGTGCTTGGTCAAGTAGTGGCTCAGGGTTCCCCAGGGGACGGCTGCGGATCAAGGCACTTGACAAGCTCTAAAGAGGAACCAGGGAGAGCCAGCAGCAACAGCTCCTCGTTAGTATAGTGGTTAGTATCCCCGCCTGTCACGCGGGAGACCGGGGTTCAATTCCCCGACGGGGAGGTTGGAGCTTTTTACTAATTCCCTTTTCTCCCCTATTTTCCTTGTAATTCCAACAATATGCTAATTGTTTGGTAATTGTATCTTTCTAAATGACGATTTTTATCCCCTCCGCTCCCTATTTCCCTTGTAATTCAACTGCGCGACATTGCTGACAAATACAACAGACTCATTTTTTGTTAAATTTCTTTGTGTGTCTTTTCTAAATGATGACTTTTAAGCTTAAGTCTCACCATGAAATAAGTGCCTACACTGAGAGCAAACGCTTTATATTGTTGGCAAAGGAAGAAGAAAGGGGAGAAAACGCCCAGGCGGACCTCTGGGCTCGCTCCCAGCCGCTGGCTGGCAAAGGCGTGCGCGTGCGCAGTGGCGCCCCGCCAAATTACAACGGAGGAAGGTCACGACCTCGGCTCGCGGGCCCCGTAGGGGGGGGGGGGGGGGGGAGGGCGGATGTCGGGCGCAGTTCTCCTCTCTCCCCGCCACCTTCCGCTCCTCTCCGCCCAGCGGGTGATGCTGCTGCACCCTCAAGTTGCTCCTTCCTCCCCTTTCTCCCTCCTTTTTATGTCCCCTACTTTATTTCCTCCCTCCCTTCCTTCCTTTCTCCCTTCCCTCCCTTCCCTGAAAGCTCTCCATCCACTGCGGGCGCTGCCACTGACGCACATTGACTCCTCTCTCCCCGCCACCTTCCGCTCCTCTCCGCCCAGCGGGTGATGCTGCTGCACCCTCAAGTTGCTCCTTCCTCCCCTTTCTCCCTCCTTTTTATGTCCCCTACTTTATTTCCTCCCTCCCTTCCTTCCTTTCTCCCTTCCCTCCCTTCCCTGAAAGCTCTCCATCCACTGCGGGCGCTGCCACTGACGCACATTGAATTTGCCCCCGGAGCTTGCCCGCATCTCTGAGGTCAGACACCAGGCCGGGCACCTTCCACCGGGCGGCGTGTAACTGCGCAAACAAAGTTGTACGCGGCGCCGAAACCTGCCCTCGCTCCCTAGGCGCCCCCCCGTTCGAATCCTGCGCCAAGCTCCCCGGCTCACCCGGTGCAGCCTCGACCTCACCGCACACCCGGGCAACACAC
>NW_005356259.1:5231900-5232465 GCF_000412655.1 Myotis brandtii
GCCAGCACGTCCCTGATGGTGAGCCCCGCCACGGGGGTCTCGTTCACCTCCAGCAGGAGCTCCTCCGACACCAACTTGCTGCCGCTCTCATAGGCCACCTTGCCGGGCTTCACCTCCCCCAGGTAGGGGAACTGGCCGTTCTCCGCGCCCCCCTTCAGCTCAAAGCCCAGCTGGCCCTCCGGGTTCCTGCCAATGACACTCTCATGGACTTTGCTGGTCCAGTGGCTTTTCTTTTTCAAGCTTTTGGACATGGCAGTGGGGCGAGTCGCCTCGGCTCCTGAGGGGTTCCTCCGGGGCAGGGGTGTGGGCGGTGAGAGGATGAGGATGGAGGAGCCGGGGGGGCCCAGAGGTGAGAAGAGCGGACTTTGCTTTCCTCCCACCTCTGTTCGGCGCTTTCCCTCTTCTTGGGATGGAGTGTGGACGCGGACGGGGAGGGAGGAGCGGGGCGGCTGGGCAGAGGTAGGAGAGCTGGGGTGAGGTGGTGCTGTCCCTGGAATGACACTCAAGGCTGTGGCCCCGCAGCGGAGGAGAGCAGTGGCGGCGGCGGCGGCCCGAGCGAGCAGGA
>NW_005356259.1:5233139-5251909 GCF_000412655.1 Myotis brandtii
CGGGGGCCTGCAGGGCGCGGGGAGCCGGGGAGGCCGGCGGAGGGGTTCGCAGTGCAGAGGTTTCGACTCTTCCGGTTTCCAGCCGGACTCGAGGCAGAGTTCTCAGAATTCCCCCCCGAGGGGCAGAAAGTTCGAGAGCTGCAGGCTGGGCGCCAGAGGGGGGACGGCAAAGCTGCACCCCTTTCCCCGGGACGGGGCCTGAGCGCAGGGCGGAATGTCTGGTGAAAGGCGATTCCCGGGAGCGAGGGAAGGGGCTTCAGGTTTCCTTGTTGGAGGAGCGGAAAGGGGCTGGGGAAAGGGGTGCGATGAGCAGCCTCCTCGGAGAAATGGACAGTTTAACCCACGCCCTGGCCCTGGAAAGCCCTCCGACTCGGACTTGTAACTTGGGAAGAAACCTTAAGAGGACCTGGCCCGACCACCTCCTGCTGCAGAGAAGGAGAAGAAGGCTCCGAGGGTGGACACTGCGGCCCATCGGGGCCGGATCTCAGCTCGCGGGCCGCCACCAGGCTCCTTAACCTCCAGCAGGTTCTCGGCCAGGAGGAGAGGTGAGGCCAGGGGCGCACGGATGCTGGAGGGCTGCCGATTTCCACTCAGCCGCCAATTTCCTGTGAGCTGTTAGGGGTGATTTTCAGCATTTTTGTGACTGGTAAATGATTTGCACTTGCTTTACTTTCAAATGATAACTTTAAGACAGAAAAGAAGTCGCACACCTACTCATCTCCTTAACGCGTGAAAAGCAGTGAGCAGTTAGGAATCTTGATGTCTGAGATGAAGATGGTGTGGGAGGCAAGCGGGATAGTTAGAAATGTTTTGTCAACCCAAACAGAAAGGCCGGGTTTGGTTTCAGGCCCTGCTACTTAGCAAGAGTGTGATCTTCAGTGTTTTGCTTGACCTTTCCGAGCATCAGTTTCCGTATTGGTTAACTAGGGTTGGAAGTACTAATCCCGGGATAAGAATGAAATCAGGTTAATGCATGCAAAGTGCTTGCCTGACACAGGTGGGTAGCACTTAAAATGTTAATTTCCTTCCTTTTTCCCCTCTCAAGTGTAACTCATTATTTGGGGAAAAAGGTGAATCAGATTTAGTCAGAACTGGAAGAGATATGAAAGAGAGATGATTTGTTTAACCATGTGTCTCTTTTCACTTGAGAAACCAAATCCCCAGTGAGTTGGCTGCCACTGATGGGGATTATTCAGTGAGCCAGGGGCGGTGCCAGGATCTGAAACCAGAGCTACAGGCAATGCCCAAAGACGTTGGCTTTTAGCGTTATAAGACACAATCCCAAGAGGAAATTGATAATAAGAACTAAATAGTTATTTTTAAACACCAATTATAGACTAACATGTATGGGCAATACTAGTATTTATCAAGTTCTAACTGCATGCTAGACGTTACCCTATAGGCTTTATATATATATTAATTTATTTCTCCTGACATCTTAATAAAGAAGGTACTCTTACCATCCCCTTTTATAGATAAGAAAATTAACTTTTGCAAGCCTGAAAATTTAGTCAGTGGGGAAACTAGTATTTGCACTCAAGTATTTTAGCTCCAGACCTGGTCTCAATCACTGCATTGTCCTTCTCCCCTTGCACTTACAATGTGTAAAATATATATTAATTTATTTCTCCTGACATCTTAATAAAGAAGGTACTCTTACCATCCCCTTTTATAGATAAGAAAATTAACTTTTGCAAGCCTGAAAATTTAGTCAGTGGGGAAACTAGTATTTGCACTCAAGTATTTTAGCTCCAGACCTGGTCTCAATCACTGCATTGTCCTTCTCCCCTTGCACTTACAATGTGACATACCAGTGTTCCCAAAGGTTTGGTCTGCGTTTTATTGTAGGGGTAATTAGGAAAAAGCAAAACAAATGGAACAGGAGTTTGGAATAAAAGCGTTTTACCCTCAAGAATCCAAGAAAGTCATTGAGGGGTGTGTCAGCTAATTGGTGTTTCTCGGCTCCTAATTCATCTTCTTTGCCCTAAGTTGTGATATTAGAGTTAGAACCTATGAACATTTCTTTGATGTTAGTTGGTATAGTGTTAGGACTTGTCAGTAGAAGGTGCCAGAGGGACCCTACATAAAAAGGGGACTTCTCTTCTTGGTCCCAGTGCTTTTCTTCTTGCTTCTATGGTGTAGTGGTGGGTGGCTTTCTGGCCAGTGATGGGCAAGAAACCAGTGTTTTACACCCTCCAGTAAGTTCAGCGAGTTCTCTAGTGTGTGGCTTCCCAGTAAGCCTTGCTGGAGTCCAAGGGGGTAGTTTCCTAGCACATTTCACTGGCACCCCCGCTGGTGGTTTCCTCACCAGCCCAGTCTGTGACACCTCAACCAATTTTTTGGCCATCAAGTGGGCTGCAGGCACATTATTCCCAATGAGAACATGGGTGGGGATTGGGGAATTCTTTTAAATTATCCCACACCCCTGGAGGCACCCGGGACTCTGGCTTCCCTGGCAGCTCGGGCTTCATCCGGAAGATGGAAGATTGTCCGGAAGGATGTCCAGTCTAATTAGCATATGACTCTTTTTTTATTATAGATTTCTCCTGATTTCTGTCTCCTGACTGGCCCTTGACTGATACAAGGCTAAAGAGATCATGTAGATCATGTAGAACACTGAGTAGAATTTTGTCCCTGGAGTCAGAAGTTGGCATCCTGTCTGTAGCTGTGCAAACTTGACTAAGTCACTTAAACTCCCAGAGCTTGTCCCCTCATTTGTAAAAAATGTATGACAATGCCGAAACCGGTTTGGCTCAGTGGATAGAGCGTCGGCCTGCGGACTGAGGGGTCCTGGGTTCGATTCTGGTCAAGGGCATGTACCTGGGTTGCGGGCACATTCCCAGTGGGAGATGTGCAGGAGGCAGCTGATCGATGTTTCTCTCTCATCGATGTTTCTGACTCTCTATCTCTCTCCCTTCCTCTCTGTAAAAAATCAATAAAATATATTTTTTTTAAAAAAGCCTAATAGTTTCTTAAAAAAAATGTATGACAAGGTTTTGTGAGCATCATGTAAAGTTTCTTAAAAAATGTATGACAAGGTTTTGTGAGCATCATGTAAAATTTGAAAGCACTTTAATTGCATTTAAATGTGAGTGCACTTTAAACCTGTAAAGTGCTATCACAAGTAAAGGTGTTAATTATCAGTATAGGAACAGAGGGTAGCAAAGAAGAAGATTTTCTTTAAGAAAAAAATTGCATGCATTCTGGTACTTAGTTTGTTTCCTGGGGGGTAAAAGCAGCATTTTCTCTAGGATTTATTCTCATCAAATAAATATATTATTGGTTGGTTGGTTGGCTGGTTGGTTAGTTGACTTTGCCTAGCTTTTGAAAGATAAAAATAATTTCTAGTCTCAAGTAGTTCAAGTTTCCAGCTCTATGAAAAATACAACTACAATTACAAACATTTTGAAATGCTAGATTCAGACTAATTTGTTTACTTTCTAGTCTGGTATCCTTCATATTTGCTTTATTCTTATTTTGTCTCCTGTACCCTTTCTGGGTATAATGTCTGTGTCAAGAAAGAATTATTTCATTGCTGAGCACTCTATGTGTAAAGCATGGCACTAGATATTGCATGCTATTCCAAAAGAAAAATAGTTTAGGAGTCTTAAATGCTCAAGAAAGAAAAGCATGTGTGCATTCAGTCTTTAGAAGAGTTCTCTGAGGTAAATGCTTGTGGGAGATTCTACCCCATCCCCGTGGATCCCTCCGATTGGGTCTGGGTGCCCTTCCCCCAGCTTCTGTGTTCTTTTATTTCTCACAGCCATCCCCTGCCACTCTTTGGAAGATTGCCCAAAAGCTCCTGGATTCACTTTGCCTTCAGGCACAGACAGCCAGAGAGAACCATCTGGGAGTTAACTTTCCTCCCAGTGCACCTTTCCCAAGGACTGCCCTACAGAGCAGAAAAGCCCAGCCCTATTGCCTCGAATAGCAAGAAAACTTGAGATGTCATTTATACCCCAAAGCTCCCCTGCAGGATCATGCTGATGCGAGGGTTTTGCCTGAAATCACTTCCCTCCATATCTTGTTTACTCTGGTAACTTAGGTATTTTTTCCTGGAGGCATCTCCTTAATAAATCATGTGCACGCAATCCTCATCTTAGGGTCTGATTCTGGGGATCCTGACCTACAACATTACTATTCCTTTTTACAGACCAAGAAACGGAGGTTCGGGTGTTTTAAACTGCCCAAAGTTACTCTCCCAATAAAAGGAAGGAGTTTTGATCTGATCCATGTCTGTGTGACTCTAAAGTTCCCATTCCTAATGCAGTGTTACTTTTAAAGAACCTAATACTGAGTTTTAATTAACTATCTAAGTAGAAGTGGACACAAGATGCTGCAATTGATCGATGGACAGAATATTGCATCCCTATAAGATCTCTGTGTTTGAGGATAAATAATAAGGGCCATAGGCAGTAAGACCAAAGCATGGTGCACCCCCATCAGAGACCTACCTGACCAGAAGTATGAAGACATGTCCCACATTTTAGTAGAGTGTAAATGTCCAATGTGATTTTCAGGCAAGGGCTTTCTTCATGCTAAGGTTGAATTGGATATTTATATTTTTCCTATTGCTTCTATAACAAACTACCATAGATTTGGTGTTTTAAAATAAATTTATTATCTACAGTTGTGGAGGCCATAAGTGCAAAATAAGTCTTGTTGGGCTAAAATTAAGACATAGGAGAGACTATGTTCCTTCTGGATCTCTAGGAGAGAGTTCTGTTTCTTGCACTTTCCTGCCCTCAGAGGCCACCTGAACTCTTTGGTTTGTGGCCCCCTTATTCTGTCTTCAAAGCCAGCAACAGCAGGTCAATCCTGCTCATATTTTATCACTGATACTGACTCCCCTGCCTCCCTCCTCCAATTTTCAGGACTCTCTATCAGGCCCACCCAAATAGTCTCCTTATTTTAAAATCCGATGATTATCCATTTTAGTTCCATCTGTAACCTTAATTTCCCTTTGCCTCTTGATGTTCCTCAGTAGTAGGTTTAGGGGATTAGACTCCACCAAACACATGCACAGAATTGTATATTTTATTTGGTATTTTATCAAATTACATTATAGTGCTAATTTTCTTTACCTCAAAATCTTAAATATTGTAGTGATTGTAAATCTTGGGTTTATGTCAATTAAATTAGCCTGGAAGAATCAGAACTGTTTCATTTTAGTCTAGAATTAATGTTCATTGGTTGTGCTTCTGCATTTCATAGAACTATTTTACTATTTTTCAGTATTGGTCGTAGTATTGAGAGGTAATATCTGGTCCAATGTCTGTGCAACTCAGGAACTTACTCAAACAGCAGTCAGTTCGTCACCTAGCCCTGTGCAAACAATCTGAGGAAAGGTAAAATTTGACTATTTAAAATCTATCTGATTATTAGATCATTTCAGTTGCTAGAAATTTCTGCACGTACCTCTTTCTGTGAAATTCATGGACATGCAATATATACAAAGTGGGGAAAGAACTGAAAAATCATTTAAATCATTGCCCCATCTAAACTACAGAGTTCACAAGATGTGGAGGAATTTGACCAGCTCAATAAGACAAGAAAATATTTTTTGGTTCTTTGACTTTAAAATCATTGCAATATTTTATGTAAATGATAATGAGTAAGACCTCTTTATGCTTTTGTTACCTTATTCGGCAAATGCACAAAATAGAACAAAATAACATTGTTTGGATCTGGAAATGTATGCTTCTTATGCAGTGTTACATAGTCATACTTCCTGAATGTCAATATCTGAATTTATATTTCAGTTTTATGTTTTTGCCTGTTACTTATTTGGTGCTTGTCAATCTTTTATCATCACTTCATATTCTACTGATCTCAAAAAGATATTCTCATACCTTTTATACACTTCCTTACTAGATTTTTTTAAAGGTTTCAAAAATTCTGGTACTTTGAGTTCATGCCATCAAGTAGCTATATTTATCACTCCCTTTTTATTTGTGTTCTATTGGTGCCACTTTTTACTTTATGATTCTAAATCTTTTAAAACCATCTTACCATTTTTTCATGCCTTTATCCTTATAGAGAATTCCATCTCCAAAACACTATTTCTTACTTTTCTAACTACTTGTATTTTTTCCTATGATTTATTCCTTCTGTTTTCCAAATGGGGAGCTTAATTTATCTTTTTTCCCTATAGCTCCTCTTATTTTGTCTTCAGTTTCCCATTAATTTTCATTATAAATGCTATAATAAATTCAAAGTATTCTACATGTATTTTTAATATGATGTCTACTGCCCATATTCTAATCCTGCCTATTATTTCTGTCCTTTTGTTATTGATTTAAAATGACAACAGTTTTTATTACAAGGATGCAAAAGAATCAACAAAGGGACAGTATTATCATGGGCTTATTTTTTGTCAGTGGTGAAAAATCTTGTAGGTGTAAAGGAAGTTATGGAAAGAAAGTGAACATATTCTGTTTTAAAATAGTGAGGAATAGTCAGATGTATTTTCTAGTCTTTGGAAAGCATATTTCAAAAAAATTCAAAGAAAAGTTCATCATGTTTCTTATCCAGATGATTGAGAAGCAGAAAATGCTAATGAACATTTGGTGACAATGAGAATGTAATTCTGATCATACTTATTTTAATGATTTTGAAAACTTTTTCAAACACTATTCTGTGTGGCATGATATGTTTTTAACCATTTTGAGTGTTATAGATGTCTTTCAAAATACGATGAATACTAGTGATCTTATCCCACCCTTCTCTCTCTACCACAAATGCATATGTACATGTATCTTCCAAATATTACATATAATTTCATGTAACTTATAGATCCATTAAAGAGATTCTTTGAAAGTCCAGCTTAAATAAACCTTTTACTTATGTAAAGTTTTTTATCTATACATAATCAGCTAATAGTAATCTTATCTGATGAACTCCATTGAAATGGTACCTGATCCTTTTCATCACATTTTTTTCTGCCTTGTATTATAACATTCTAGTCGTATCACAGCATCACTGCTGGCCGGGTCATGAGAGCATAGCTTCTAGTTTGTATTCCTCACAGAAGTTGAATGAATGACAGAAAATACAATAGCAGAAAAAATGAAGACACATAACTACAATGAATATGAAAGGGTTAACTAGATCTACTAAGCACAGAATCAACTAATACCAGTAAAGTAAATCCAGAATTTAAAAGTGTATCTTAAAAGATCAAGAACAGCAAGAAGTTTGCCATCTGGGAAGGTATTAACGTATTAAAGATAATTATATAACATTTTATCTATCAAGAGGAATAATTTTAAGCACGAAAAGGGGCGGACAAATTTCTTTAAAAGAAAATTGTAGTTTAAGATGAGACATGGGATAACTTGAAATCATTTAATTGCTTCAGAAGATTTTAATTTTTCAACTTCTGTCAGGTCCTAGAGCAATAAAAGAATCAGGAAGTCAGGCAAGCCATTGTCTGTAATCTCTGAAAAAAAGTGGACATTAAGAGATTCAGTAGAAGATGGGTGAAAAGCAAAACTATCATGATTTTCCAAAGAGGAGAAAAATGAACTCCAGAAACTATATAAAACAAAAATTAGGACATCAAGAAAAAGAAGTTATAACATGAAACTAGTCTAGCTTCATAAATAAGTCAAATTTAAAAATGCACATTTTTACTTATAAAGCGTAACTTGTTTGTTGTGGATCCATGTTAGCTTAATCATTAGTCATTAATGCCATCATTGTTTTCCTGTGTCTGCAATGAATACTCAAAGACCAGGCTTCCATCATTTTGTTTAGTATCTTAAAGTGTCGCTTCAGTTTGCAAATGCTCTTTTAACACATTCTCCACATCTGGCTTGACCGGGACACACAAAATAGGTTTATTACTTCCCTCTCATGAGCACTCAGTATTTAAAATATGTTCTTCCGATCAACTGCTCAGATTGTTGCCTCATAATAATTTTGTATTATGATCCTTTTTCTAAACTTCTTCTAAGCCTTTTCTTTAATAATTTACTGACCCCAAAACTATCAGATATTTGAAGACCACTACCGCAACTTAATATTGTAAATTTATAATTCAAACTTAATCAGCATACTTAATGTACAATACACTTTGTATAAATAGAAATATACTATTAATAAATATAATCGAAAATTTTATATAAATGTACGATACATTTTAACCCATGTTATTTAATGACAATTATGAATATTTTACCTACACTTAGTATTGGTTGTGATATTGGTCAATTACTAGTTATATATGGTCTAGATTTAGATTAATTTCATCCGATTGTGAGTCTTACATAATTTGCATATATCGAAGTATTTTATAGTATAATAACAGCCATTTTACTAAAATTTCAAAATTTTGAGGACATAATGCTATTATGTTTTTTTTTACTTTAGGCTGTATTTAAAATATTATTTATATTGTCACAAGTGTCTTGATAGGAGAACTAGAAATAAGGAAATGTTTTCTTAAATAACAATAGGTGTTGAAAAGGTAAAGGCTTCTATATACTCAGTCTGTTTGATCATGTAACTGCAGGAGGTTAGGGACTCATTCAAACACTGTACAGACCTCAAGAAGAACAAACACTGCATTTGCATCTTTAAGGCTAGAAAATATTTTAAAGGATGTCATTTTATGTTTACCTATAAACATTCTCTGAAGCTCCCATTTTAGCAGGAAGCTAAATAAAAGAATTTTAAGTTTTCCCAGTACTAATGGAGATTTACTTCATAGTCCTTTTCTCTGGAGACAAATATAGGTCTCTCCTCAAGGGTTGGTAGATTTGCACATAAGGTATGATTTAAAGGGCCAAAAACATCTTTTCTGCTCTTTCCAGATGCTTCACTATGTCTTGTCATATTGCCTGATAATTTTGCCTTAGAGACTTATCCTTTTGAGATAATAGAATGCAAATGTCTCTGAAAGGGTATTTTCTGCTTTAGTCACACTCATATGGCTACTAGTGAACAAAATACATTCATTACAGGATAAAGGGAAGATTGCCAACTAACAAATCTCTAGAGCAGTGGTTCTCAACCTTCCTAATGCTGCGACCCTTTAATACAGTTCCTCATGTTGTGGTGACCCCCAACCATAAAATTATTTTCGTTGCTACTTCATAACTGTAATTTTGCTACTGTTATGAATCATAAAGTAAATATTTGATATGCAGGATGTATTTTCATTGTTACAAATTGAACATAATTAAAGCATAGTGATTAATCACAAAAACAATATGTAATTATATATGTGTTTTCCGATGGTCTTAGGCGACCCCTGTGAAAGGGTCGTTCGACCCCCAAAGGGGTCGCGACTGGTATTTGTCTTACCGCTGCTCTAGAGTATGTACTGCACCAAACATTGCTTAGCAATTTCCATGATTTTCTCAGTCTAGCTTATAAGAATAAAGAGATTAAACATCAAGGGGATATGGGTATGATACATAAAATTGTACAATTGGTATTTATTCTGTGTTTCTAATATATCTATTGGTTTATAAACAAAGGAAATAGAATACTAACAAGTGGGTGTGGTGGTAGGGCGGGTACTACTTTACTTGGGTGGTATGGATAGGCCTCTCCTAAGAAGCGATATTTTTAAATAACTTTAAAATTTATTTTTCAATTACAGTATACATTCTTCATTATTTTGTGTTAGTTTCAGGTGTAAAGCATAATAACCAGATAATCAAATCTTTACAAAGTATTCCCCTGATATTTCCAGTGCCCACCTGGCACCACAAATAGCCATTACAATATTATTGACAGTATTCCCTATGCTATACCTTACTTCCTCATGACTATCTTGCAGTTACCAATCTGTACTTCCCAATCCCTTTACCCAGACTTCCAAACCCCCCTCTCCTTCAGCAACCATCAGTTTGTTCTCTGTGCTTATGAGTCTGCCTCAATTCAGTTTATTTTGTTCTTTAGACTTCACATATAAGTGAAATCATATGGTATTTGTCTTTCTCTAACTGACTTATTTCACTTAGCATAATACCCTCTAATTCCATCCATTTTGCTGCAAATGGTAAGATTTCATCCTTTTTATGGCAGATTTTTTTCCCTTTAATATATGTACCACAACTTTTTTATCCACTCATCTATTCGTGGGCACTTTGGTTGCTTTCATAGTTTGGCTATTGTAAATAACACTGCAATGAACATAGGGGGGCATATACCCTTTGGAATTACTGTTTGGGTTTCTTCATATACCCAGAAGTGGGTCATAAGGCAGTTTCATTTTTTTATTTTTTGAGGATCCTCCATACTGTTTTCCATAGTTGCTGCACCAATCTGCATTCCACCAACAGTGCACCAGGGGTCCCTTTTCTCCACATCCTAGCTAGTACTTGTTTTGTTTGTGTATTTATTGATGACTAGAGGCCCGGTGCACGAAATTCTTTCCCGGGGGGGTGGGGCGTCCCTCAGCCTGACCTGCACCCTCTCCAATCCGGGAGCCCTCAGGGGATGTCCTACTGACGGCTTAGGCCCACTCCCCGTGGTTCTCTGATGTCCTACTGACGGCTTAGGCCTACTCCCCATGGTTCTCTGCTCTCTGCGGGGCCTGCCTGCTCCACACCATGGTGATGGGCAAGCAGGCCCTGCTGGGTGCTGCCTGCGGGCCATGCTTGCCTGCTCCCAGTCGCTGGGTGCTGCCTGCGGCTGTGCTTGCCTGCTGGGCTCGCGTTGCTTGGGCGACGCCGCCAGCATCCCACCCCAGCCCCTATGGGCACTGCCATCTTTGTTGCGGAGTGGTGGTTAATTTGCATATTAGTCTTTTATTAGATAGGATAGCCATCATGACAGGTGTGAGGTGATATCTCATTGCGGTCTTAATTTGCATATCTCTGATGATTAGTAACTGTGGAGCATGTTTTCATATATCTGTTGGCCTCTGTTTCTTTTCTTTGAAGAAGTGCCTATTCAGGTACTCTGCCCATTTTTTAATTGGATTGTTGGTTTTTTGGTATTGAGTAAAATAAGTTCTTAGAAATTTTGGAAATTAGCTGCTTATTAGGTCTATCATTGACAAATATCTTCTCCCATTCAGTAGGTTGTCTTTTCATTTTATTGGTGATTTCCTTTGCTGTACAAAAACTTCTTAGTTTGATGTAGTCCCATTTGTTTATTTTTCTTTTGTTTCCCTTGCCTGAGGAGATATATCAGAAGGAAATATTACTGAGAGAAATGTCAGAGATTTTACTGCTTATATTTTCTTCTAGGAATTCATTGTATGTGATGTAAGAAGGTGGTCTAGTTTCACTTATTTGAATGTATCTTCCCAATTTTCCCAACATCATTTATCTCATTGTATGTTTTTGCCCCACAAGGTGATTTTTAAGTCAGGACTTAAATGAGTAACAATATTCAATTGTGTAAAAATCTGAAGGAAGGACTTTTCAGGTAGAAGGAAGGGAGGTGTCTAGGTCCTGACGTGGTATGAAACTTGACATGTCATAGACTAGGCAATTATCACTTTCATTAATTTGTGCATTCAAATTATACTACCCCATAGATCTGTAAGGCCTTTAACAAATTAGACCCTGATTAAAATTTAGTTCTCCCCTGACTCCTCATCATTCACCAGGCTAATCCATGCCTCTGTGACTGTGGATATGCTGTTTCTTTGGTTTGATAGTCTCTCATTCATTTGTTCTTGACTGATAAACTGTGACTCATCTCTTTTTTTCCCCTTTTTTTCCTTTTTTTTGAGAGCCCATTACCCAGTGATGATCCCTAAAGACACAGAGATGAATGAGAGTTTGCATTTAACCTCAAGAAACTCAGTTTAGATACAGACATAGCTGTAATGCAAGAGGTTTAAAAATTGTGTTTTGACAATATCAAGGTGGGATGACTAAATCTCAATAAGAAACTTGGGAAAACCTTAGAGATGTGTCTTTTTTTTATTATTCTTTATTATGTAAAATATTACATATGTCTCCTTTTTCCCCCATTGACCTCTCCCCGGCCGTTTCCTCCCCCTCCTTTCCCCAGCACATGCCCTCACATGATCTCACTCATTTGTGGAATATAATGAACACCATAAACTGCTGGACAAAAATAGATCCAGAGACATAGAAGCTGTGACTCATCTCTTAAACTTCATCTCAAGCATTCCCTCTTTTAGGAAGCCTTCCCTTCTTCTACTGTTGTCTTTGTGCTACTGTTGTCTTGTGCACTTGATAAACTACTTTGCAATTACTAATTTACATATCTGCTTTTATCACTACTGAGTTTCTTTAGGACAGAAACATTATTAATTCATCCTTGGGTACATATGGACCAGAATAGTAGTACTATATACTATATAGTAGTAGTATATAGTAGATACTCAAATCATTGTTAAATAAATAAATTAATGGATATCTTTTTGTTGTTATAACAAAATATATTTGTATATTATAACATTTATCTTCAGAAGAGTTTTTATGACATATTTTAATTAGTAGCCATAAACTAACTCTGTATTATAGCTATATTCTGTAATCAGTAGAAAGTCTATTGTTGTTTCATTTTGAAAAAATAAAATGTTGAAATATGATAATTCATATTTAATGCAAACTATACCCATGAAAACATTGTGAAAAGATTGAGTAATTTTTATATACAGCTCACAATTCAGTTTTTCTATTACCATTATTTATTATAGATTTTCAGTCTACTTTTAAATATGTTAGCATTGAATACAAGTTACTACTTAATTAAAATCATGATTCCATAGCATGTTTTCTGTGGTTTATCTTTTTAAGTTAGAGTAGTAGAGTGGTATTTGAGACATTCATTACCTTTTATTTAACAGAACTTAACTATTCTTAACTTGGAACCTGAGGGCTTTTCCAACTCCTAAGTGCCTGGCCAAAGCAGAATAGCTGAATGAGGAGCTGCCAGGAGAAATTATGAGAGATGTAGCCAGAAAGATGGGAGGAGGATATGGACCTTTTGGAGCCAAGTCAAAGGTCATTTCTATCAGGGAACAATGACAGCACCATACTTAAATATATGACAGATATATAGCATTAAAGTAAAGTTGTGGAATTGCAAATGCATACTTGAAGCTTTTTCCCCCCAGAAAGTTCCCAATATGTTGGCATTTGCTCAGTGTCTAAGGGGATAATTGCGTAAGTAATTGGTATTTGTTCTAAGCCTTATCTGTATGTAGTCAGGGAGAGGATCTTACCCTACAGTTTGTCCTTGAAGTCATTGGTGGTAGAACTGCATGATACAAATATATTGAATGAACTAAACTAATGAATAAATGCACACGCCTTTACATTTAATCCTAGATATTGTTTTAAAACTTTGAATCAGTAGGGAAACCTAGGTTGTTATTTAATCGATGGGTTAAAATTTACTACTAATATATAATTTTTATTTTAATCTTCTTATTGTCCTAGATTTTTTCTGCAGAGGCTCTTTCAAGATGCTTCACTTGTCCCTTTCACATGTCCTACTGATTATGTAAATACTTCCTTGCTTCATGATATATATTTAAAATATATTCCAAATTTATCCTGTTCTCTTTCTTCCCCAGCTCTGGAATTTGTCTTTCCTCCCCAAGGAACCCTGTTCCTTTTAGGGAAGAATGGTATATTTAGAAACCAAGATACAGTAATTTGGCTTGTTTATTGCTATTGGTGGACCATTACTGATAAGCCCTTTCAGTGGACAGAGATAGGAAATATATAGAGATATTTCAAATATACTTATATGTAATAAGAATATAAGAAGAAATAAATCTTGGCTTATTATGAGCAACACATTAACATTTTTAAAGGGAAAATAGTTGTTGTCTACATAAAGTGGGCCTACAAAGTAATAATATTCATATGGAGCAAAGCACACTAAATAGATTTAATAGTTAAACATAATATGTCTTAGAATCTTAGGTATTGGAGAAGATATTTTCTAGAACTACTCATCTAGGTGTTATAGACTAGACCAGCGGTTCTCAACCTGTGGGTCGCGACCCCTTTGGGGGTCGAAAGACCCTTTCACAGGGGTCGCCATCGGAAAACACATGTATAATTACATATTGTTTTTGTGATTAATCACTATGCTTTAATTATGTTCAATTTGTAACGATGAAATTGGGGGTCACCACAACATGAGGAACTGTATTAAACGGTCGCGGCATTAGGAAGATTGAGAACCACTGGATTAGACCCTTGCAGTGCGTTTGGATCTGTTAGAATAGAAAAATAAGGTTGAGACAAAAGCTTCTCCTAATCCTTCCCAATGCTTTTAACAGCATGGTGAAAGCATATTAAGCACTCATTACACCCAGAATTTTGAATGCATATTTATGAAAGGAATAAAACAAGGAAGTAGTGACTCTATTTACTTAGGAACAATACTAATGTGTTCTCTTTGGATAAATACAGTAGCTACAGAGGCAATACTAGCCATTTCATTTAGCAATGGCTTATCATTTGGCTACCAACATGGATAAGTTGTTTGAAAAAGATGAGAAGTTAGGAACATAAAAATAATCAGGATTTGCATTACAAAAGCCCTATGAGTATATATTCAAATTCTTATAGAGTTTTCTCACAGCATGTCATAGAGGACTTTTTTTCTAATGGTTTGTCTCTTCCCTATTACATTGAAAACCAGAGCTTCTCTACTTGGTTTACTAATCCCAAAGATTAATTCAATAGAAGTAGAGACTTATTTTTACTGGTTCATTCACTTTATCTAGAAAAATATAGTTTGATATTTTAAAGTTTGTTTTATGTGGTATAATAAAACAAAGATTCCTATTATAACACATCATATACACACTTGCTCACTATTGCATTGTTATAATTTAGTGACCTGAAAATAATGTGAAACATATTTACACATATATATGTGTAATTTTTATTTCAGAAATAATAGAAAAGAAAGTAAATACCTGAAGAAGCCACAGCTGTGATATAATAAAAAAGGACACAACAATATCACATGATCTCACTCATATGTGGTATATAATGATCAACATAATTTGATGAACAAAAATGGATCCAGAGACAAATGGCAGGGGAGGTGGAGGGTTAGAGAGCAAGCAAAGGACTTGTATGCATGCATATTAGCATAACCAATGGACACAGACACTGGGGCAGTGGGGGCTTGCCAGGGGTGGGAATGGCTCAGGGGGAGGGGGGTGGCCAATCAGGGGGTAAAAGGAGACATATGTAAAACTTTAGACAAAAAAAATAACATGTTTCCAAATGAAAAAAAAGGACACAATGAGTTGACCAGTGTTAGAAGGCAAGATTAACAATTATTAAGGAGCTACAATGTGATAAACACTATATGTATTGTATTTTTATTTAATCATCTTAACGTAATTGCTAGAGCTATTATTCCCATTTTATAGATGAAGAAACTGACATTACTGCCTTGTTAAACTCAGTCAACTTTGTGTGATTAATACATTGTGGAGATTGAACTCAAACCCACATATGTTTGACACTAGATCCCACACTAGATCACATAAGGCTTTGCTCTGCTCTGCCCCTGTTCAGTGACAACTTGCTCAATTGATTCTTTGTGTTTTCTTCTGAAAGAGAAGGATGTTGGCCTATCTTAACAATCTGAAATGTTCTACCAATCAGTAGATGTGTTCACCACACATCATAGTTTTTTTTTTAATGGTCAGCATTCATGATTTCAAATTAACTATGACTCAGTGATGCTTTAAACTTCATTTTAATTTAATTAATTAAAACAGATCTGTATACATTGAAAAGTATAAGTTGTGACAACAGCATAGAAATATTTTTTAAGTAACAATTCATATCTGAAAATGGACCAAAGATACATGGGGAAGGTGTGAACCACACATATGTGGCTGAAAGCTAACCTGGAGTCATCTTAAGTGACTTTATTCAAAAGGGCTGCCTAAAGGCAGTCGGATCCCAACAGAGAGAGTCTGTGAAGATATGGACTCCTGAGACCCAAATCCCAGTCAAGTGCAGGAGAGAGATGCCTACCAATGAGTGGGGAGATGAGTAAATGGTCTGAAGAGCCCTCCAAGGAACTGAAACCCTCTGGCAGGGAAAAAGAGAAGGGTCAGCTGTGACACCTGCCAAACCAGAGAGCAGTGATGGCAGCTCACAAATACAAGCCTTGCAGCAGCGTTCCTGTGCCCTCACCTCTCCTCCCTTCACCCTCTTGAACCCTAGAATCGTCAGAAACAGTGCAAGTTAACAATTGTGAAGAGGTAGAAAGACAAGTTGGGAAAGTAGAAAGAGTATCTATCCAAGCCATACTTTATACTGCAAGCCTGCCTTCTGTTGCATAGCTGATTAGCTGAGTGCAGAAGCTTTAATTTTGAATGAAGCTTGAAGTTTTTATTATTGCTTTAGCTACACCTATCAGTTTCAGAAGTGAAATAGTTTTAAGTGACAAAAGTACCAGGAGAATTTATTATTTAAGAGAGCTTTGGGGACCAACCACGATGTTATCTAGGGGAAGGAAAAGAATTACCCTATAGAGCATATTATAAGGAACATTATGAGAAAAAAAAAAGTTACTTAATGATTTAATTTTGTCAATTGGTTTCCTTCACAGTATCATCATACATCTATATATCCATCTATATACAATGTACCAAAAATATACATTTATCTATATATGTGCATGTATCAATGGAACACATTTTTCAGTTTTCTTGATTTTTAAAAATTTCTTATGTGGTTATTCTCTCAATTTTATTTCTATATATTCTTTCTAAATTCTATAGTTATAAGCAGATAAGGGTAAAATGCTTATATGTAAGATTCTAAATGTGTTTTTCATAATTGATAAAGTCATATTTTATCTAAACCCCATATGTCATGTGATATATTTGACACTCTATCATACTTGCATGTGACTGTTTATAAAACACAAATCAACTCAAATCAACAGGACCAGAATTAGATTTGAAAAAATGTATCCAATATGTGTAAGATGAGGCAGAATGAATTCTAATTGAGTTCACAGAGGATTTGAAATTAGATATAAATCTGTAATATATTACTTTAGATATGAATTAATATTAGATTTGCATTCACAAAAAGGTATTATGTTTACCTTTGATTACCACTTAGACAGAACTTTAGGACAGATATCCTGTCTTTACTCTCTCTTTTCCTCCCCTGCCACCTGAATGTCCTTGAAAAATCTGTCCATCTTGATTATCAACATTCACTGTTTTTGAGGAATGTAGAGGACATAAGATTTACAGTTTAGTGGGAGATAGAATGCAATTAAGAAATATTTTTATAAGTGCAGAAAAATTTTTGTTTTTAAAGGGGTAACACTTTTAATACCTTAAAAAGTGATTTGTCAAATACTGAGTTTTAGATATTAAGTCTATCAAAGATTAAAAAGCACAAGAGAGTTTCTTAAAAATAAGTGTTCCACATTTAACTTAAAGAACTCATTTAGGACATAGTATTCTATCAGTATGTGGGCATTAAGGAAATGTTATTTGAAACAGATAATAAAAATTACCATATTTTAGATCCTGTGATTTAGAATTTAGTATTGGTCATAACATGAACCCTAAAACCACCGTTTATATATATAAATATTTTAGTAAACAAAAGCCATTAATGGCCTATAATGATCTCATTCTCACTAGTATAATGTAGGATGAAGTATATAAAATATTTATGTATATTATTTCATTATTAACAAATGACTGAAAAAATAAAACCCTCAAGAATATTATAATAAATAGTTATTGATACTCAGCATTACTCTGAAAATTTGCTTAAAAATACTGTTTTTAATTCCATGCATCATTAGACACCCCTAATCTCCTACCCAAGAGCTGTTGTACTCCACTATCTCCTTTTTCTTCAGATTGGCCATGATCCCAGGTAAAATACTCACCTTCTCAGACCCTGTTTCAGTCAGGAATGACCATGTAACAAAAGTTTAGGCAATGTGATAAAGGTATGGATCTGCTAGAGACTTCTGGGAATGTTTTTGTTTATCTAATACAGATACTCTTTTTGTACCTTTCTGTTTTTCTAGCCTCTAGCACAATGGAAAAGGGAGATGCCATCTTGCCTCTATGATTCAGCAAGCATGAAGATAAAACTTCACTGTGATCATGATGGAGCCAAATGACAGAAAGGACCTAGACTCCCTTCCTTCACACTTCTTGTTATGTGAGGAAAATAAAATGCTGTTGTAAGTTTAAGCTACAGAGTTGGGCTTCTACTTCATGTAACTAAGTATGTCACAATTCACACAATATGAATAAAATTGGTAAAAATATTCATTTTCAAGGCTTAATCTGAGAGACTCATGATACCTAACATAATCAAATCTCAAAAAAATTATAGTTCTTTAATTCATTGTGATTTTGAATTGATCTTTCACAGTCTTTTAGTTACCAAACTATTAAATACATTTCAACATTCAAATCTGTGAGTAATGCAGATGAATCCTGTTAATTTCTTGGTGTGAGTATGTTTGTCTGTGTGTATGTGCATATATGTGTGTATATGTACCTATATTTCCTGGGGTACTCAATGCTAGTTATCTTCAACCCATTACTTAAATCTCTTCATCCAAGTTCCACTTCCTTAGGCAATAGATCCTAATATATCCCATTAAATATATCCTAAAGTGTATAATATATCACATATAAATTATATAATCTATACTAATAAAAGTAATATGCTAATTAGACCAGGAGACCTTCCGGATGTCCTTCCAAACAAAGCCATGCTGGTGGGAACGAGGCAGAGGCAGTTAGGGGCAACAGGCCGGCAGGGGAGGGCAGTTGGGGGCGATCAGGC
>NW_005356259.1:5252292-5261011 GCF_000412655.1 Myotis brandtii
GGGGGGGGGGGTTGTTCCTCAGCCCAGCCTGTACCCTCTCCAATCTGGGACCCCTAGAGGGATGTCCAACCAGCAGTCGGACATCCCCTGAGGGGTCCCAGATTGGAGAGGGTGCAGGCCAGGCTGAGAGACACCCCGCCCCCATGCATGAATTTTGTGCACTGGGCCACTAGTAATTATATAAGATAGCCTAAGACATTTTCCTACACTAGCTCCTTAAAGCTTGAATATAGAAAATATGAAGAAAGTCTGGAACTTCCTTGTATGGTGGTGTGGAAGTCTCCAGAAGATTCAGGGAGATGGGAATGTTAGAATAGATTTACCATGTAAGACTTGAGCATCCATCTCCTATGATAGACTTTATTGTCATTGCTAGAGCATCAAATTGTGATATTTGTGTGAGTGCTTCAATTCAATAAATTTTTCTATATACATACTTATATTCCACCCCTTGTGGAATAACTGAATCTCTACTCCCACATTTGCTTCCCAGGTTTCTGCTAGTACTTCCTATTCAGTGTATCAATTCCTTTAGTGCATAAATTAAGATCCCTGTGTGGGCCCAGAAGACACTCTATAAGAAATGCCCTGCTGAGTGGGCACCAACATCTCTCAGAAGCTTGGCTGGTGGTGGCTGCACTTCACAAGCTGTGGTTTATGGTGTCAATTGTTGCTATCAAACTGGGCTCTTTAATATTGATGTGAATGAGGCTAGGGCATAGCACTTAATCACTAGAGGTAAGATAGATATAATTACCAGCTTTTCATCAAGTTGCCTTGACCTTCAGATATTTGTGATAATAGCTAATAGGTCATGGTGTCCTTAGACATGAGATAGATAGGCAAAGGAAGAGAAATGAAAAAAAAGATGATAGGCAGAAGGCTCACATCAGCTCTTATAATGGGAAGTTGTTGACTCCTCACCCAACTTCCAGATCAAAGTCACTTCTCAAATTCAGAACTCATTGATTGAAGCACATGGTTCTTTTGAGAAAGAAGCCTGCAGTGCCACATGCAATTTATACACTAAATTTCCCCACACTTTCCAAAGGAAAATGTAACCATTTCCAGGGTAATTCAACATGGAGGAATTGGAAAATCCAGACATTTCTAGGACTGTTAGAAGGTCTGAGCTGACACTGATGCCATAGAATCTGAAACACTACCATGGTTCTAGTTAAATGGGAGTTTATGGAGTTTAACAGTATTTACAAGTATCTTTGGACCTGACCTGTGGTTACTTCTTTGGTCCTCATGTGCATGATTAAGAGAGAAAATACTTAGCAGCCGGGAGAATCTGAATATATGGCCTATGGAATCAGAGCCACTAGGACATCACTCTTGACATCACTCAAGTGGAAGCCCTGAAAACCACACTCCTTCCCTGAGGAAAATTTTAAATCAGAAGTAAAAATAGGTTTACAGATGTGAGTATGTGGAACACAGTTTATTCTTGTATTATTATTATTTATTGTATTATTTTCCATATGAACAATTGTAAACCTACTTTGCCCCATCCTGTATTATAGAAAGAACTGCTGAGATTAATACCACTGTCAAACACTTAGAGGATGGAGGGGTGATGGTTTACATATTTCCATGAAATTCACTTATATGTACTAGTATCCTGCAAAAATGAAATGAATCTTGGTAGATGTATATATTACTATAAGTTTACCAAGTGGCAGTTCCAATCACAGCTGCTGTATTATACTATCTGCCACAGAAACTGCTATTAGGGCTACCACTCGGTTACGTGACAGTAGATTAACATAGGTGACACGTCCATCGTATATAAAAACTGCTGTTTGAAATTTTAACCCTGCTATTTTGGCTTCTGTAAACGCTTGCTTGCTTAAATAATAAGGAAAATAGACTACTCGCATTCCAGAGAGGCCATAAACTATGCCCCAGACAGAGTTGTCAGTGCTGGCACCAGGCCAGGCCTTGAGATATGGTCTTATGGCCCCTTCCCAGCACGCAGGCCTTTGTTCTCAGAAGGCCCAGAAGTCTCATTCCAAATTTGGGAGACAAAGGACTGGAAAAAGTATAAATAGAGAAAGTTTCCTCTATGTTGGGGGAGGGGGGGGTGGCAGAATTTGAAAGACACATTTTTCTCTGGGCCTGCGCATAATTATAATGAAAATGTAACTCCCTTTCTCTAAGCATGGCCTGGTTTATCTCTGGTCTTCTATAACATAGGCTTTGGCACTTCTTATAGGACTGTTGATCTTGCAGAAAATATATATTTTTTCCAATTCTCTTGGTTAAAAGGGATCACTTGTTTTTTATCCATACGGTAAGAACAGAAGTTCACATATACTCTCTGCCTCAGGGATATGCTGTCTCTCTGTCACAGTTGAAAATTCAAGTATCTTGATCGTCTTGAAGGACAGAACACTAGACAATGATGACGTGATGATCTGACTTGTGAGCAGGAAGTAGAAAATACACTACATATCCTAGTAAGACACATGGGTCAGAGGATGGGAGATAAACTTTATGAAACTAAGGGCTCACCCCTAAGGAGTACATTTCTGAGTCTCCCTGCCAAGAAAGCCATTCAGAACCATGGATACAGACAATAGTGTGGTGAAGGCTTGGGGTGGAGGCAGGGACGGAGTGGAGGGAGTCAATGGGGAAAACAAAGGAACATATGTAATAATTTCATGGAATTCGTCAGTTTCTTTCTTGTTTCTTATGTTTTCCTAACTTTCTTATCTCCCTATATGTAAAAGTTCGCCTCTGCTTATTTTCACTGCCTATTCTCCAGATCACTACATACTAATGTCTGTTGTAATATTTAACCAGTATTTATAATGTCAGCATTAAATTAGAGGAGAGAAGTCAGAGATATAATTTTAAGTTCATTTGCATAATTATTGTAGTCATTTGGGAAGATAGTGAACAGAAAAGAGAGAAGTGCTCAGAGAGCATAAGAAGAAAGTCAAGGATGGGACCTTGAAGAATTTTCAATGCCTATGTTTTGTGATTTTGAGGAGGAAGATCCCATGAAGGGGAGAGAGAAGAAAGGAAAGAAATAAGAGAATTACTGGGATATTTTAAATGTCCTGGGTAGGATGGGTATTTCAAAAGGTGGTTATGGAATGCACATCATTGATAACTTCTGACAAAGTGGTTTCAGTGGAATGTGGTGGGAGAAAACCATACTGGAAGTGGTGGAGGGGTGAATGGTTGGCAAACAATTAGAGGCATCCACTTGGTATGTTGTAAAAACTCATAGATCATCTGTAGAAACCTCACAGACCACATTAATGTGCTCTCTTATCGCAGAGAATAACTTGAAACTCTTCATACAATAGTCAGGAAACTGGGTTCTATTTTATTACAATCAATCTATCCTATAAGTTAAGGCAATCTATTTTAACCACTTTTACTTTCTTACCTAAACTTTTTCCCAATACCTAATTAAAGTGAAATTAGGAAGAAGTTTATGTCCCAGTGAAAGAAAAGACATTCAATTACCATTTAATGGCCATTTTTTCATTAAACTTGTCAGTATATTTTTAGAAATTTGTGAGACTTTATATAAATATTAACTGATCAAAAGTTCTTAATCAGATGGTGAGAGCAGATATTTTATTTTAGAAAATATGCTCATTTCTAGGTTACTGTGAAAAATACCCTCAAGAAACTCAGATGAGACATATTTTCTGCTTACCAGGATCTCATAATCAACTAAGAATGTAAGTCAAACTACTAAACATATACTATTACAGGAAGAATGAGTTTGTCACCATTTCCCAGTTCATAGGTTTCTCTAATATCGTCATTCAGACTCTATTATATCCACAGTAAATGGTCTGGGAATGTCTTACCTAAGAATTAAATCAGCCCTATGATAAAAGATAAAGCAATTCTTAAGCTTTTGAGAGAAGTTCAAAATTGAAGCTTTTCTAGTACTTAGTTTTGCCAAAAATGGGCAGTGAAGGCTGATTGTTCTGTTGCTTGAAAGAGTAGTTGTAATGATCCCCGCATTTCTTATGCACAGAAAAGAATCTGGGCGTGGGTTATAAGCAGGATGAACTGAGTGCTGACACCATTCACATTGTAATGTAGGACAGTTTTTTCACTGTGCGTGAAATATTCACAGCAGATTATACTGTTTTGAGAAAATGTTACTCTTTTTTTAAATATGACTATGAAGTGTATTATTAGTGAGGATTAATATATGTCCTCAGATGATATATATGTATGGGTATATGAATGTGTGAGTATATGTAAGGTGTGTGTGTGTGTGTGTGTGTGTGTGTGTGTGTGTGTGTGTGTGTGTGTGTTATAATACTTGATGATCAGAGAGAATGAGAAGGCATGTACCACGAACCAAGAGACATTGACAAGTCAACGGCCACCTTACAATGTTCTTCTGAAGCCCACCTGCTTCTAATCATGATTTTATAATTTATATTTTGAGAATTATATACTACAAATTATGTGCGATGGTTTGCATTGCTGAGGGAGTTGAGAGTACAAAAGGACATATTTAGCTTATGAATCTCCAGGACCGGTTGTTACTCCTTCCCTACAGTCCCTCTTGCCAGTTATATTCCAGTTTCTCCACATCCTTGTCAGTACTTGTTGATGTCACTATTTTTTATTTTAGCCATTCTGATAGGTGATATTTCATATTGGTTTCAATCTGAATTTCCATAATGATTAATGAAGTTGAGACTATTTTTGTGTGCTTATTTGCCAGCATGTTCTGTGAAATGACTGATCATATCATCTTTGGACATGATTCTTTCCCTTTCCCAATGTACACTTACCAAATTAAATGGCTGTGGTTTCCTTCAGGAAAGGAGTAGAAGATTATGACCATTTATACTTATCCTGGTGTTCCAGGGGGAAACCCTACATTTTTTAATGAATGAATTATGAGTCCAAAAACTAGCAAGAGATCATGACTTTTTATTGGGGCAACTATATATAAAATCAGACTTCTGATTATTCTTAAAATGTTTTACTTTTACAGGTTGTGTAGTAGCCTGTTCACTCTCCTTCTAATTTGCCCCAAGGGAAGCTATGTTCTATTAGCCATTTCCATAAATCAGTGTCTATCAGGCATCCCTACCTGTCCCTCTGACATTACCCTCATAATAATTGCAGCCACTTTGCTTCTGTCCCTTCTTGCTGTTTGGGCTCCATTATTTTGAGTTCCTATCATAACTATTGCTATTGTGTGGCTATGTTTTTTAATGTCATCTTCTATTATTAGCTCTTGCCTACAGAGGATAACCACATCGAACTGTAAAATGCTGCATATCCTTGTGATTTTGGTAAATATTGTGAGTTTTCTGGCCTTATACTCTAGCAAACCCACTTTTGTTAGTTTTTAAATAAACTTTTCCACTATCCGTTCTGACAATTCAAGCATATTCACTCACTTAGTATGGCCATTGCATTTTCCATGCTTCTGGGAGCCATCCTAGTAGGATGTTTGTGTCATCTCTTTAGGAGAGGATACACTGATAATTTTTCAGTAGTCAACATTACACACTGGCACTCGTGATAAACCTCCTTCAGGATCTAGTACTATATATATTCTACTGGCTTCTCCTGCCACATGGTGGCTGCGTCCTGCAGCTCTTTTGAGGTTCAGTCCCTTTCCTTCCTTACAGGCCCAGCATGCACTTGCTCAGGAAAAATTTTGAGAGTTGGTTTTGTGGGAAAGAGGCCTCTGTACCTTCTTTAAGCAAGGGAGACTTGTTTCCTTTTTTAAAAAATATTTTTCTACAGAGATGTGGGCCATTGCTGCAGCTTCGGCTAGTGTAGAGGAATTTGACCATCAGAGTTTTCAGGGACATCAACACCAGAGTTATTTACGCATTCTGTGTGTCACGGTTATGTTTTTTAACCCCACAAGGGTTCTGGCCTAGGCATAGCAGTTTGGAGTTGGGCTAACTTGCGAATTAAGTCCTGGGTTTGGTGCTTCGTTTTCTCTGCCCTGTTACTTCGGGAGATAACACTCTCCCTGAAAACCTCCAGGGAGGCAGCTGGTCTTTCACACTTAGCTTTCAGTTGCTGTTTAATCAGCTATTCATTATCTTATTCAGAGTGACCAGGTTTAGCAAAAGTCACTCAATTCCACTGTTCTTATAGTTGTGGTTTCTCTCATATCTCTGAAGCAGCTTACGCACTGCACCAGCTAATGCTATTCCATCCTTCAGCACGCCACCCCAGGACACCACTAATAACAGTTTTCACAATTGCATTGCCATGTTCTGCCAGTGGCTATCTCTGTTCAATTCTCAGTTTGCCATGTGGCGAGGAGCAATCCATCTTGAAATTCCCACCCAAGTTTGGCTCAGAGAACTCCTCCTGGCACTGGCACTGATCGGATTTCCTGGGAAGCAGACCCCTTGATAGAGATTAGTGTGTACTTGGCTTATTGTAGGTTTATTGGGATTAACACTTTAGAGGGGAAGCGAAGGAAGCAGGATTTTTCAGAGGGAGAAGATGAACTGGATCCAATCTCAATTGAAGCCTCAACTGCCCCTCTCGGGGAGATGTCAAGGTGGGTTGACCCTTCAGATGCTCTGAGTTGGAGAGAGACAGGCCTTTCTTTGCTCACCCTCTCTTGAAAAGGAGGTATCACTTTAGACAAGGTGGCTATCTTCAATCACCTGATGGTATTGACATGTGAGGGATATCTGCCTGAGCCTCTCTTAACAGTTCATTTAACAAGGTGAACAGGAAATCACTTCATAGTAGTCTATCTAGATATTTCTCATTCCATTTTAAAGGTGCATGCTATTTCATTGTGTACATATACCAGAGTTTATTCAGTCAATTTCCTTTTGATATATACATTCCAGTTTGTAGGTTTTAATAAATAGTGCTACTATAAATAGCCTTGTGCTTATATCTTGCTGTATTTTTGTTAGTGTTATTTTGGGGCAGACTCAGAGAAGTAGGATTGCCAGCTCAAAGGGTAAATATATATATAATATTGCTGGGTAGTTCTGGTATCCCCTTGTTAAGAAAAAGAAACAACAGGCCCAAAGTGGCATCACTTGTCCCTAGCAAAACAGACCAAATCTTAATTGCAGTTTCAGCCCTCCTAGGAATGTGACCTTAAAACAATCACTCTGGAATTTTCTAATCAGCACTCGTGAGGTCATCTGCCTGATAAAACCCCTGCTACCTTTCCCCCCAAAATAGATGCCTTTGTCTGAACCAATGCTTTTAACATTTTTCGAATGTAATTGACCCTTGAACAACAACAGGTTTGAACTCTGCAGATCAACTTATATGCAGATTTTTTTCAATAAGTATACAGTTGGCCCTCCATAGCAGAGGTCTTCACATCCTCAGATTCAACCAAGGGCAGATCAAAAATAGTACTTCTTTGCTTGTGTGGGGGTGGGGGAGGCGGGCTAGAAGAGGTCAATGGGGGGAAAAGGGGGGACATATGTAATACCATCAACAATAAATATTTTTTTAAAGTACTTCTTTTGTTTTTTAAAAAAATATTATTCTTCAATTACAGTTGACATTCAATTTATTTAAGTTTCAGGTGTAAGAATACTAGTTAGACTTATTTATATAACAGTACTTATTTTTAATCTGTGGTTTGGAATCCTCAGATATGGGGGCTGTATGCATTGCTCTTTGACATTTTACGTACAGTAGTTACTTGGTATTTGAGGGGGATTGGTTCCAGGACACCCACCATCCCCAGTTATAAAAGGATTTTTGACTGTGCAAGGGTTTGACACCCTTACCCCCTGTGTTGTTCAAGGGTCAACTATAACTTGTCCCACCCAGTTTTTGCCTTTGGAAAACCTTCCATTTTGTACTTCTTGGAACACCCCTCAATTTGCCAGATAGGATACTGCCTGATTCATAAATCAGTCAATAAAACCAATTAGATATTTAAATTTACTGGGATGTTATTTAACACCCTTCATAGGCATTTTGCCATTTTGCAGCACCAACAGCAAATAACAACAGTGCCTGTTTATTCAAAATCACGCCAACAGACTGTGTTGTTAAACTTCTGATTTTCTGATCTGATATGTAAATAATTATATTTCAATGTAGTTTTAATTTGCATTTATCTTATTATGAATGAGACTTAACATCTTTTCATATGGTTAAGAGTCATTTGCATTTTTAACCATCTCTTTGTATTTCTAGCTCATTTGTCTCTGGGGGTTGACAGTCTTTTTTTCTAATTTTGTCTCTTAGAAGTTCTGTATATACATGTAAGTAGTGACTCCGTGTCTGGAACATAACCTACAAATTCTTATTTCAATTTTTCATCTGTATATTTTGCTATACAAAGTTTATGTAATCAAGTGTGTCCATCTTTTTCCATATTGCTTCTGAATTATGGTTGGAAAACATTTCCTCACTTCTAATTCATAGGCTTAATTCACACGTGATGATTTTTGAGAGTCCAGTGAAAATCCTATGTGTGATCTGGCAGGTCCAAACATAGGCAATTATAAAGCAGTTACCTGCCAAGTCTGTAGGAGAAAGCTGCCCCCCTCACACCAGACTTGGTGCACAGTCTGGACAGAGCTGCAGTTCAAGATTCAGCACTACCAGGCCTCCAATTCTCTTAAGCATATAACTAAATTTTTACTGTTAAGGCCTCCATCTGGAGACCTGATTGGTTGTGGGAGGGGCCCAGCCCAAGCCTTTCTCAGGTGCCTTTGTTATGGAAACCGCCTTATGGTGGTAGTGGTGGCCC
>NW_005356259.1:5261067-5270313 GCF_000412655.1 Myotis brandtii
AGGGAGGGTTAAAGACACTTTTCTCCACTTTGACTCAATATTCAGCATCTTTCTACCTAGCCCTTCCTGCTGGTCCTCAGGTCCATACAAAGTCAGGAGCCTTTTGTTTGAGACTCACTCCCTTAGCACTGAGATTTCCCCCACCTGCATGTACCTGACCCTCACCCTACGCAATTGCCTTGGGAGAAACAAAACACTGAGGAAACTGGTGTTTTTTTCCCCTGCTTAGCCTTGTGCTTAAAATATCTCAGTGAGTGAATAGAGGCCTAATTGCTTCTTTCATTTTGACTTATCCTAATTTATCATCTCGGCTATTGACAATTTAAAATACTTATATTACTTCAATTTCTACACTCATATTGATACAGTTGTAATTAACCTAGTTATTAATAACGGGAAAGGAGCAAAGGGCAGGTCAAATATAGGCATGCTAATGGGGCAGCTTCACTAGGAAGCTAACGCTGTACACTCCCCGGGGAGTGTCCTGTCCTTAATTCTGTCCTTCCTTCCTTGGTTGTCTACCAATGGAGAGCCTAATTTTTTAACAACCTGTATTGACTATTCACTCATTGCTTCTTTTACTTAAATGCTATCTTTGGTTTTGTCTCATTGAGCGGCTTTTGTTAAATATCATATTAACTATATACTCTCCCAAGACACTTTCTATTTTTTTCTTCAGTACTGTTCCTAGTGCTACAGTCCATCTCATCCGTCTCAGGATGAAACACACCACCTCTCACCACTCTCTGTCTCTCAGGTTGCTTGTATTTGCACTGTCAGTATGAATGTTGAAAAAGTAGTTGCTTTTCTTTTGGAGTCAGCAAGAAGAGATAGGGAGTAGAGAGAATGATGGGTACAATTCCTATCTGTCCCTATGCTGTGGTATATTTGACTTTACAGTCCTCACATTCCTTAGGCCCTAAAGACAGAGTCCGGCAGTTGTATACATCAAAGCCCTACCCTACCTTTCATAGAGCTACTATCTATACAGTTAAGAGTGCAGAACATGTGCCATTTCAGAATGCATTTAAAAAATTCAGCAAAATTAGTGATACACTTAGGAATAACTTACTAGATATTTGGGACATAACCTTTTGGTCCCTTCAGTCCAAATTGTGGCTCTCAGCTTCTCTCTTTTTCTGAATTATTATGGATATTTTAATTGAAAGTTGAAAAAGGTTAAATCAGGTCTAGGTAGATTGCCATCATTATAACTTCAAGATGCAAAAGTAAGTGGAAGCACATAACATGTTCATTGATAGGAAGAAGTAACATCTATAAATGTCCATACTACCTAAAGCAACATATAGATTTAATGCAGTTTTTATCAAGATGCCACTGGCATATTTCACAAAACTAGAACAAATTTTTCAAAACTTAATATGATGGGGAAAATGAGACAGTTTTAGGGGCTAGCAATCTGAAACTATGCCAGTTACCTAATGTACATTCTTGATAGCCTATAATTAAGTCACTGCCCCTTTCTCCACAATCTGGTCATGCAAGACTGGTTTACCTAAGTACTACTCCCATTTTACAGAGACTATAAACCATGAACAATGCCCAGACTGGGTTTTCAGTGCTGGCGCCAGGCCAGGCCTTTAGATGTAGTCTCACAGCCCCTATTCCAACACCTGGGGCTTTTTGCAAATCATGTGAAAAGTCCGGAAGTCCCATCACATATTTGGGGGACAAAGAAACCAAAGAGTGTAAAGGGAAAGCTTCCTCCATATTGGCTTGCTCAGGATTTGGAGAGAAGCAGTCTCCCCTGAGTAACTGTACCGGTACGTGTGAAACATGCAAGACTGGTTTATGTAAGTACTACTCCCATTTTACAGAGACTATAAACCATAAACAATGCCCAGACGGGGTTTTCAGTGCTGGCGCCAGGCCAGGCCTTTAGATGTAGTCTCACGGCCCCTATCCCAACACCTGGGGCTTTATGCAAAGCCCGTGAAAAGTCCGGAAGTACCATCCCATATTTGGGGGACAAAGAAACCAAAGAATATAAAGGGAAAGCTTCCTCCATATTGGCTTGCTCAGGATTTGGAGAGAAGCAGTCTCCCCTGAGTAACTGTACCGGTACGTGTGAAACATTGGAAAATAAATGGGTTTTTCCTATGTCTCCTAGTACTTCTGTGTGTTCTTCAGTCACCTTGTAAATTCTGTAACAAAACCACAAAAGACCCCAAAATAGCCACAGCAATCTTGAGAAAGAAGAACTATCCCAACACCTGGGGCTTTATGCAAAGCCCGTGAAAAGTCCGGAAGTACCATCCCATATTTGGGGGACAAAGAAACCAAAGAATATAAAGGGAAAGCTTCCTCCATATTGGCTTGCTCAGGATTTGGAGAGAAGCAGTCTCCCCTGAGTCACTGTACCAGTACATGTGAAACATTGGAAAATAAATGGGTTTTTCCTGTGTCTCCTAGTACTCCTGTGTGTTCTTCGGTCACCTTGTAAATTCTGTAACAAAACCCCAAAAGACCCCAAAATAGCCACAGCAATCTTGAGAAAGAAGAACGGAGTTGTAGGAATCATGCTATCTAATATCAAACTATATTACAAAGCCATGGTAATCAAAATAGTGTAGTACTGGCATAAAGACAGACTTACAGTTTAATGGAACAGAATAGAAAGCCCAGAAATAAACCCACACTTTTATGGTCAATTAATATTTGACAAAAAAGGCAAAAAACATATGATGGGGTAAAGATAATCTATTCAATAAATGGTGTTGACAAAATTGGACAGGTACATGCAAAGAAATAAAATGCTCACCTTCTTAGGCCATACACAAGAATAAACTCAAAATGGATTAAAGACTCATGTTAGACTCAAAATCATTAAAATACTAGAAGAAAACATAGGCAGTAAAACCTTGGACATTCCTTGTAGCAGTATTTTTTTTTCCTGATATAGCTCCTCGAGTAAGGGAAAGAAAAGAAAAAATAAACAAATGGAACTATGTTTTGCATAGAAATGGAAACCATCAACAAAAGAAAAGATAGCCCACTGAATGGGAAAACATATTTGCTGATACATCTGATAAGGGCTTAATAGCCAATATTTACAAGGAAGTTGTACAATTCAACACCTAAAAAAACAAACAATCCAATTTAAAAATAGGCAAAAGACCCGAATAGACACTTCTCCACTAAGGACATACAGATAGTCAAGAGACATATGAAAAGATGTTCAATGTCACTAATCATCAGAGAAATTAAAATCAAAGTGAGACATCACCTCCTACCTGTCAAAATGGCTATCATCAATAAATCAACAAAATGTTTGGTGAGGATGTGGAGGAAAGGGAACCTTGTGCACTGCTGGTGAAATGCAGAGTGTTGCAGCCATTATGGAAACAGTACTGTATGGAATTTCCTCAAAAAATTCAAAATGGAACTGCCTTATGACCCAGCAATTTCACGTCTGGGTATATATCTTTAAAAAACCCAAACATTCCCTATGTTCATTGAGTATTATTTATAACTAGAGGCCCGGTGCATGAAATTTGTGCCCGGGGTGGGGGTCCCCTCAGTCCAGCCTGCAACCTCTCCAATCCAGGACCCCTCAGGGCATGTCCGACTGTCAGTTTAGGTCCTGGATCAGGGATTGGGCGTAAACCGGCAGTCAGACATCCCTCTCACAATCCGGAACTGCTGGTTCCTAACTGCTCACCTGCCTGTCTGCCTGATCACCCCTAATGGCCTCTGCCTGCCGGCCTGATTGCCCCTAACTTCCCCCCCTGCTGGCCTGGTCGCCCCCACTGCTACCATTTGCAACAGCATGGAAGGACCTAGAGTGTATTATACTAAGTGAAATAAGTCAGACAGAGAAAGATAAATACCATATGATTTCACTTATATGTGGAATCTAAAGAACACAATAAGCAAATAAACTAAATAGAAACAAATCCTAGATGCATAGAACAGACTGATGATTGTTACATGGGAGGGCTTTGGTGAGCTGGGTGAAAAAGGTGAAGGGTTTAAGTACAAATTGATAGTTACAAAATAGTCATGGGAATGGAAAGAACAGCATAGGAAATACAGTCAATAATATTGTCATCACTATGTCTGGAGCCAAGTGGGTATTTAAAATAAGGGTGGATCACTTTGTAAAGTACATGATTGTATAACCACTATTCTTATGTCTGAAACTAATATAAAATAATATTGAATGTCATAGTACAAAATAGTATTGAAAGTAATTTATAATTCAGTAGTACAATTTAAAAAAAGAAATAACATTTTTGCTACCTAGAATTTACATTTTAGCAAGTCTTGGAAAAAAAATAGTAAAGAAAAAGTAGAAGAATCTGTCTAAGAAATACTTTTAAATATTAAATAAGTAATACATAAAAATAAAAGAAGAAATAAGATTCTGGGAAATATTTGCAAAATACAAATTTTTGCAAAATAAGATGAGGGATGTTTGTGTTGCATAAATATTTATAAGAAAATGATGTGTCTCTAATAAATGGATGACAAAATATGTACAGATAAGAAGAATGCAAGTATAAAAAGAAGGCAGAAGTACAAAAGAATAAATAAATTTGAATTCCAGAATTATTAGAAAGATGTGTAGGACTAAATGCATAGTTACTCATAGTAACAAATGAAAATGTATAAATAAATTAAATAAATAAATAAATAAAGGATTAAAATAAAAAACAAAGCAAAAAAATATATCAATGCTGGAAAGTGTGTAACAAATGCCAATCATTGCTTGGCTTTCAAACTCAACGTAACATTTTCAGGAAACAATTTGTCAGAGGGTCTACCCACGGATTGAAGGCTTAGTGGTTCAATTCCTTGTCCAAGGGCAAGTACCTCAGTTGCAGGTTCCATTCCCAGCCCAATTGGGTGCATACAGGAGGCAACCAATCTGTGTCTCTCTCACATGGATGTTTCTCCCTCTCCCTTTCCTACCTCCCCTCCTCCCACTCTGTCTGAAGTTCAATGGAAAAAATATCCTGGGTGAGGATAAAAATAATAATTTAAAAAACAATAAAAATAAAATAAATCAATATGAATATTTAGCCAGGAAAATTATACTTGTTCTAATCTTTGAAACTTCTGTTATTTAAGATTTTGATTTGGTGGAGTTAACTTATTTATTTCAAGAATTTTAGTTGCCTGGAAGTCAGGATATTGCTTGCGGCACATAGATATATAAAGTTTCTTCTCTGAGACTTACAAGCATTAAAAAGATTAATATTTCTCTAAAGAATTTCAATTAACTAAGCAACATAATTCAGGAACAGTGGCACTGTTAACTTGTGAATAATTAAATATCATATTTAGAATAATTTGAAAAAAATGTAAAAAATGAAAATTATTCTTGTCATATTTATACTATTCAGAGAAAAATTATCATACCTCCAGGCAGATGAATTGGATTCAAATGATTTTACAAATTTAATCAGGGGCTCTAAAAAAAAAAAGATAAAACTCTAGCTAATTGTCTGAAAAGAATGATCTCATGTCCAGTTCTCTGTCCTTTAATAGAATTTTTTAGCTTAGAGTTACTTCTTTGATGTATTTGTGACAAAAAACACTCAGCCCAAAAAGAAAAAGAAAAAAAACAAACAACTAAATAACATTATATGGTATTTTGTTTGAACCTTGACTTTGAGTTTTATTTATTTATTTTGTACTTTTTTAAACTCATATATATATTGATTTCAGAGAGGAAGGGAGAGGAAGAGAGAGATAGAAACATCAATGATGAGAGAGAATCATTGATTGACTGCCTCCTGCACACCCCCAACTGGGGATAGAGCCCTGCAACCTGGACATGTGCCCTTGGCTGTAATTGAACCTGGGACCCCTCAGTCTGCAGGCCGACACTCTATCCACTGAGCCAAATCAGCTAGGGCTATTTTTATCTTCTAATAATTATATATAAGTGAAAGGATTATACCACTGTAATTTAATCCATTACAAATAGATCAAAAGTGGAAATATGTGAAAATATTTGTGACATTATGAAGTGTTATTATCACCAATATGTTACAGTAGGCAGTTAGTTAATGAAAGAGAAGGGAGCCAGACATCTGACTAAGCCAGATTAACTAGGAAAGAACAGTTTCACAGTCATTCTGGGTGTTAGAGTAGTCAGGAAAGAAATTTTTTTTAAAATATATTTTTATTGATTTCAGAGAGGAAGGGAGAGGGAGAGAGAGATGGGTCAGGAAAGTTTTTTAAAAAATATATTTTTATTGATTTCAGAGAGGAAGGAAGAGGGAGAGAGAGATGGAAACATCAATGATGAGAAACAACCAGTGATTAGTTGCCTCCTTCATGCCTCACACTGGGGATCGATCCTACAACCCTGGCATGTGCCCTGACTGGGAATTGAATGGTAACATCCCGGTTCATAGGTTAACACTCAACCACTGAGCTATGTTGGCCTGGCTGAAAAGAAACTTTTCAGTCCCCCAGAGAGCAACTGACACCAGTCTGCCAGATTAACAGGGGTGTGAGAGAACCAGAAGGGAAATGCCTCTTACTGAGTGCATGCACAATAGAAGCCAAGAAGACCACTATAAAGAGGAGGGAGACTAGCCTGGAAAAATCTGGAAAAAATGATTGGATAGGATGAGGGCACGAAACCCTAAAAGATCCAGGAAAGTAATTGGATATGATGAGGGCAAAGCACAGTCCCAGGAAGATCCAGGGTAAAGATTGGATAGTTTGAAAGAAAGCCTGCTATTTTTCAAATCCAAGAAAATATATGGAGGCTTAGCAGGGACCTCGAAGTAGCCGCTGCCCTAGAGCCTGCCCCGTCTCTGCCTCTCCGAGGGCATACTATCTCTATTCACTCTTGCCACTATTGTTTAAAATCCTCGTGTTCATATGTCCCTGAAATTCCTTTCCTGTGACACTGCAGAAGAATCCTATTTCCAGGCCATGGCTGGGCAGACCCACTTGGGTCCCAGTCCTACTCTGGTAACAAATATATAAAAAGCTATCAGTGTCCTAGCTGGTTTGGCTCAGTGGATAGAGTGTGGGCCTGTGGACTGAAGGGTCCCAGGTTTGATTCCGGTCAAGGACACATGCCCGGGTTGCGGGCTCGATCCCCGGTAGGGAGCATTCAGGACACAGCCATTCAATGATTCTCACCTCATTGATGTTTCTCTCTCTCTCTCCCTCTCCCTTCCTCTCTGAAATCAATAAAAATATATATATTTTAAAAAGCTATCTGTAATAATTGGGTGCAAATTAGGTATAAACATGCAATTCAACAAAGAATAAATAAATAAATAGTTAATTAGATCTAGTAATAATCAAATAAAATCCTATATAATAAAAGGGTAATATGCAAATCGACCAAACTGTGGAATGACCGGTTGCTATGACGTGCACTGGGCCTCTAGTATTCAATAAATCTCCAATCTTTTTTTCTAATAGATATGAAAACATTAAAAAATGATAATCAGCCCTAACTGGTTTGGCTCAGTGGATAGAGCGTCGGCCTGCAGACTGAAAGGTCCCAGGTTCGATTCCGGTCAAGGGCATGTACCTTGGTTGCGGGCACATCCCCAGTAGGAGGTGTGCAGGAGGCAGCTGATCGATGTTTCTCTCTCATGGATGTTTCTAACTCTCTATCCCTCTCCCTTCCTCTCTGTAAAAAATCAATAAAATATATTTTAAAAAAATGACAGTCAAGTATTTTTTGCAAGTGTGGGGAGAGAAACTGCTGGTGGAGTATAATTAAGCAAATTATTTCTAAATATTTTAAGTCATGAAGGTATCTTTACCTAAAACACAATTTTAGCCCTAGTGGGCATTCTTTGCATTTTTTTTTTCTCTTTTTAATTTTAAACACTAAAAGGCCTACAGGATTTTAAAAGGCCAAGCATATGTTCATCATTATCAAATGACTGTGATATCATTTACTTTCCTGAGTAGTGAGACAGTGAAAGGAATGTGAATTTCTCCTTATTCTGAAATCCTTTCAAGGTCTTCAGTGAGGTCATTGCATCTGTTTTGAGTTCATTGCTGTAGAATATTTTTTGGATTAGCATTTAAGTTTGTGAAAGGAAATAGAAATCCTTAAAACCATTAAAAAGTGTTTATTTGTTGTTATGTTTCTAAAGTCCCATTTCCCATATTCAGTCCTGGAAGAGGTGCAGCAGGGATTCAGCAGAGCTAGAAGCAAATGTAGAGTCCAAAGTTTCGGTTCCACGGTGGAGCTGGGTCCAGTTTAGTATTAGGCTCCTTGCAGTCCATTAGTCCATGGTGTGTGGGGTTCACATGGCCCACCGTCACGTGGGTAAATTAAGCAGCATGAGAGTCCTGCAGGCCAGGAGTGAGAACCAAGAGGGTGAGAGAGTAAACTCCTTTGTTGAGGAGTTTAAGTGTCTCAGATCTTCCTGTGCTTGCAGTAGCCATGCCCATTCTGGCCAGTGACCTGTTCCCAGGTGTGACTGAGAAGCAAGCACCTTCCGGATGTCACCCAGACTTTATTGGGCTTATATCCATTTTCCCCCTGTCCAGTCCCTGGGGAGTGTTAAACTGCAGCTTCCTGGCAAAGTTGCACAAATGGCATGTCTATAAAATTTGGTCTTCCCTTTGCTCCTTTTCAGTTATTCATATCTAGGTTAGTTACAACAGTGTCATTAAGACTGGTGAGTTCAGAAGCAATGCTACGTGGAATACCAAGATGGTGGATAAGGAATTCTGCAAGTTATTTTGGAAGAAGCATTGCATGCAGGGAAGACAAACTCAGACCCAGAGTGTTTATTTCAGTAATAACAAAGCACTACCCCACTCATAACAGAAGCATTTCAATGTAATCAACCTGCCAACAGGCAGCTGGTTGTTCACCCAGCGGAAAAGTGCCATATCAAGAATTCTGTGTTGATTTCAGATGCTGGCAGATTGGGCACTTAGTAATGGTTGCAGCCAGGTCAGTCTTGGAAAGTAGAAGTTCCTTTTGCTTAACCCATGGATAATCCCCAACGCTGCTAAGGGCCACTTTGTTCATGAGTCTCTTGGGTACAAGAGGAATGGCTGGGGAAAGAAGCTGATTGATATACAAAAAACAGGTCACCTTATCCACTTGGTTATTAAAATCTTCCACTCTTGATTTCAACTTTTGTTGGATTAGGGGAGCAAAATTTTCCACCCCAAAATGTGTCTCTTTGACATTTGGATTTTTTTAGGCTGATTTTTTAAGAAGCAGAAGATTCAGATGGTATTTTTTAAATATCCCCCTTTTAACCGCCTAAAAAA
>NW_005356259.1:5273180-5319258 GCF_000412655.1 Myotis brandtii
GGTCTCAGGGAATCAACAGGGTGGAGCAAACAGCTATGGTTGATGCTCAGCCCTGCCCTAAGAGGCCCCGGGTCTCAGTGTCCCACGGTCATTGCTGCAAGCACCTCTGAGAGAAAGCCGCCCTCGAGTTCTGCCCAATCCCAGACAGTCCAGTACCTCCCCGTATGAGTCTGGGTCCCCAGAGACTTGCTGGGAACTGGAGTTCAGAGCAGTCGGGAGCTTGTGTCTCCCTCCTGACTGAAAAAGGCAACCGTGTCCTCAGTTGCCAGCCCTTTCCGTGTGCGCCTCCGTACCTCTGCCCTTTACTTCCTCACCTCCTCTGAGTATCAGTGTGCTTTTCTCTTTCCTTCTAGTTGTAGAATTTCCACTCAGCCAGCCTTCCTGTGGTTCTGGATGATGTCCATTTTGTCTTTTAGTTGTATTTTTGAAGTGGTTGTGTGAGGCAGCAATTTCAGGTGTTTACCTATGCCACCATCTTGGTTTCAAAAAATCCAGAACTACATTTCTTGGTGGTAAAGCCCTGAATTGTCTCGATTATTCGTTAGCTGAGAGGACTGAGAATAAATTGTGATCTGCATTTGCTCTGCTTTTAAGAGAGAACAATGTGACAGGCTGACCTGGTAAATGAGGATGAGAACAAGATTCCTTGGCCTGAGGATGGTTATTTCAGATTTCTATAGGTTGCCTGTCCTCTCATACTGGAACTGAGTGGGGTGTCAACAACAATTGCTAAATGTTCTGATCTGATTTTGGGAATAGCTACTTTTCATGGGTTGGATCCTTTATCCATGTATTGTATCTATTATTTAAATTTTCCTTTGCCTCGTTTATCTTTCCTCCATCTTACTTCAATACATTAACTTACTGTTGTCTTATTTCTGCTATTCAATTACCTTTCAGTTGGATTTTATTTCAGTTGCTGTATTTTTTAAAGTTCACATCCAATGTGTTTTATTTTTTAAACACTTCATTTTATTTTTTTCTATGTAACACTATTTTTCCTATCATGAACTTTCCTGTTTAACTCAGAAACTTTCCTCTATATTCCTAATTTTAACACATTTTTTATATCCTCAACACTGACATACTGATCTTACTTTTTGATCGTTAATTTAAGATCCATCAAAATATTGCCATGGGGGATGCAAGTGTCCTCAGCTTCTAGCCCTTTTAGCTCCCCACTTGCCAGCTGTCTGGTTCCCCTTACCTCTGACTCTGCCTGGCACTAGGCTGCCTGTTCCACAGCCAGCAGGGCTTGCTTCCTCCCAAGATGCTCTGTGAAGTTCCTTCCAGCAGGGAAGGGCTTTCACTGAAGGAGAACCCTTCTTGTGTTGGGTACCTCTCAAAGTTTTGACTCCTCCACATTCTGCCTGATTTTGTTTGCTACTTAGTATCCACGGGTAGTTGATTTTGTATTTCGAGTATCAACCTATGGCTATGTATGGGCCTACCTACATAGCTATACTAGAAGCTGAATCTCTGTCATGTCATAATACTCACATACTAATACATACTGAGCCATTGGGTAGTTTTGGCTAGGTTGCTATTGAGAAGGTTTACCTACCTGTGCTCTTTTTTCTACTGAGGTGCATAGTTTTATATAAACCAGAAGTCTAGGCAGATCTGGCAGTATTTTTCAGCTTTCTTTCAGAAGATATACTGGGAGTGCCCTCTAGTCCCTGATCTTTGTGTCATGCTTCGAGACTAATTTCTCCTGTTTCCTATAGTGTACTCTCTGTTGTAGAAGGAATGGACCCTCCATATATCTTTTCTGTCTTATGACTGATAGCTCAGTAGACTCATAATTCAAGCTGATATTGTAGTTTTGTGTTTATTTATGGAGATAGTTCCTTTTTTGGATCTTGCTATATATGTCTGGCTTACTTATTTTATATGTAATGTCACTGCTACATACTTGAAGCAAAGGGGGCTCCTTACAGCCTGCACTTTTAGAAGTTGCTGTTTCAAAAGTCATCTGGACAAGAAATGTCAAACTGTGTCTTAATATCATAGTATCCCACACGGGGTCTAATATTGCACTTGAAAAAACAAAACATATTTATCAAAGTATCAGTAAAAAACTTCTACATGATTTATAAATTTACTAAAAAAAAGCAGAAAATTATTCTTATTAGAAATGGTTCTTTGTTTTTTTATCAGATTAAAAGAAGTATAGGTCTGCATTTCATAAGAGCAACACAAATGTGATTCAGTTTGCATGGCGTTTAGTCTCAGACACCTTTGTGAAGTGAAATATACCATCACATCCATGCAGTCTGCCATTTTTCTTCACGGGCACCAAGAAACAAATCTACTTTAACTTGGTAGGGCATAGTGGGAGACCTAGCTGTCACTTTCAAAGAAAATTAATACCTCTGAGTCATCAATCCATTGTGCTTTCTATGCACTAATTCTTGCTCTTTTCAGATCTATCTGGATGTTTGACCTTTCTCAAACTATAAAACTTACTGGATTCAAGTGCTGTAATTGATCCCTGCTTTCCCCTCTCATTTGGCTCTCATTCCAAGAATGCCTCCATTTTTAGAAGTTGCTGATTCAAAAGTCTAACAAACTCTATTGGTTCCAAAATCCCTTTCTGTGGTGTCTCTCCTCTTCTTGAATTTCTTTTTTCTTTCATCTTTTATTTCTTTACTAGAGGCCCAGTGCACAAAATTCATGCATGAGTAGGGTCCCAAGGCCTGGTTGGGGATCAGGGCCAATCTGTGGGGTGACCAGCGGGACAATTGGGGGGCCCTTCCCTGGCACCCACCTGGCCAGCCTGGCGCCACCCGCTCACCAGCAGCTGGTGGGGTGATCGGGAGGTGGGGGAGATGGCACCAATCTGCTTGCTGGCTGGCCCCGCCGCCGGTCACCTTCCTCTGCAGGGCCCCCGCTGGCACCCGCCTTGGCTGGTCTGGGGCCTGTGGGCTGGGAGCAGTTCCTGCATTGAGCGTCTGCCCCCTGGTGGTCAGTGCGCATCATAGCAACCGGTGGTTCTGCCGTTCGGTTGATTTGCATATTAGGCTTTATTATATAGAATTCTCCAGCTTTTTGCAATCCCAAAGGATTGGTTTCATTCTATTGATCTATAAGCTTGGCAAGTACAGAGATAACATTTGCATTTCTCAGTATTGTATCACCATCACTTAGCACAGTACCTGATTTACAGTAAGCACTCGGTGATAGTTATTTTTTTAAATATGTTTTTATTTATTTTTAGAGAAAGGGGAAGGGAGAGGGATAGAGAGATAGAAACATCCATGAGAGAGGAACATCATCGATTGGCTGCTCCTGCATGGCCCCTCCTGAGGATTGAGCCTGCAACCAAGGGATGTGCCCAGGACTCTTCAGTCCACAGGCCGATACTCTGTCCACTGAGCCAAAGTGGCTAGGGCCTTGAATTAGCTTTTAAACTTTTTTAGGTCCAGATCTTACTTCACCCCTTCCAGCATGCCCTCTTTACTGATGCCTGAGCACATGGACCTTGCCGCTTCATTATGCTTACCACACTATACTGTGATTATTTGCTTATGTGTCTTCTCCTCTAACAAGCTTCTGCAGTCCCAGCTCCAGGACAATGTCTGGGAGATAGTAGTTGCTCAATAAATGTTTATTGAATTGGTCTGTTGAACTTTTTAGTAGTGTCTTAAAATCAGTTAGGTGCAAAAATTGAAAGGAAGATGGTGAATGTGACAGTTACATGGTCTAAAAATTTAGAAGACTATAATTTCCTTGAAAGCAGAAATCATAACTTTTAAATTTTATTTTCATTGTACCTAAGAGTTGCCAGTCAGAACATAAATTATCATAGAATTAAACTGAATAAATTGATAATAGTCAAGAATTGAGTCAACAAGTATTGGTGGGTGAAAGTAGAAGAAGCTAAACTTTGGATTTTTGAAAATTCTCAAATTTAAAAATTAGAGTTAATCGGTTGCTTTTAAAAATACAACTGATCTCATTGAATATTATCAGGTTCCTACTTGACTCTGATATTCTGACTTTTTTTTATTTCTCATAACTTTTGAATCTCAATTTTATTGCTTATTCCTACTTACTTTCTTCTATCTTCAATGTTCATTCAGATCAAATTTCCCCTTCCATGAAGCTTTCCCTGACTGTTCAATTAATACTCTATCTCCTTTATAAACTTTACTAGCCTTAACTATTGTGCAATGGGGAATGTTATGTGCTTTGCTATTGAAATGCTTAAGAGCCAAATGTTGTAACCAGATTTCTTGAGTTAGAATCCCACCTGCACCACTTCTGAGCAAATGTCTTAGCTTTTGTGGGATTCAATTTCTCTTCTATACAATAAAGATAATCAATAGTTCCAGACTTATTGGATTGTTATTTTGTCATGAAGATTAAATGGGTTAATATATGTAACTAGAGGCCTGGTGCACAAAATTCATGCACTTGTGTCCCTCAGCCCAGCCTGTGCCCTCTCGCAGTCCGGGAGCCCTTGGGGAATGTCTGACGGCTGTCAGTAGGACATCCTTAGTGCTGCCATTGAGGTGGGAGAGGCTCCCACCACCGCCATTGAGCTCACCAGCTGTGATCCCAGCTTCTGGCTGAGCGGCGCTCCCCCTGTGGGAGTGCACTGACCACCGGGGAGCAGCTCCCGTGTTGAACGTCTGCCCCCTGGGGGTCAGTGCACGTCATAGTGACTGGTCGTTCCCCAGTTGGGCCAAAACTGGCTTTCCGACATCCCTTGAGGGGTCCCAGATTGAGAAAGGGTCAGGTCGAGGGACCCTACTGGTGTATGATCGGGGCCAGGGAGGGACTCAGGAGGTTGGCCAGCCAGGGAAGGACCATAGGAGGGCTCCACGGTGTGTCTGGCCCCTCTCTCGCTCAGTCCCAATTGGCTGGACCCCAGCAGCAAGCTAACCTACTGGTCGGAGTGTCTGCCCCCTGGTGGTCAGTGCACGTCATAGTGACTGGTCGTTCCCCAGTTGGGCCAAAACTGGCTTTCCGACATCCCTTGAGGGGTCCCAGATTGAGAAAGGGTCAGGTCAAGGGACCCTACTGGTGTATGATCAGGGCCAGGGAGGGACTCAGGAGGTTGGCCAGCCAGGGAGGGATCATAGGAGGGCACCAGGGCCCCTTTCGCTCAATCCCAATTGGCCGGACCCCAGCAGCAAGCTAACCTACTGGTCGGAGTGTCTGCCCCCTGGTGGTCAGTGCACATCATAGCGAGTGTTTGAGCAGCCTTAGCATATTACGCTTTGATTGGATGAATGGCTTACCAGATGACCAGACACTTAGCATATTAGGCTTTTATTATATAGGATTACTTGGAACAGTGTCTATATAAGTGTTAATGTTTTTTCTCTTTTTATTACATCTGAAAAATTTTTTAACTCCTTAAGTTTAATATGTTATCCTAAAATTAGAATGAAATATGTACTTCATTAAAACGGACATAAACAGACCAGTGAGAAATAGTGTGAGGTAATGGCTAGGAGCATAATCACTGGAGCCAGACTACCAGAGTCTAAATGCCAGTTCTGTCACTTATTGGTTGTGTCACTTATGACAAGTTACTTTAAGACTCATGACCTCTCATACCTTCAATATTCTTCCCTTTAAAACTCTGCATAATAGAGCATCTATCTAATAGGATTATGCTGAGAATAAAAAGAGTTAATGTATGTAAAGTGGCTAGAAAAGTGACTGATACATCATTATAACTACTCAAAAAGGTTTTGCTATTTTTATTAAACCACCCAGACTAATAAATTATCACATATTTCAATATATTACTTTTAATACAAGTTTTGTTTTTCTCTTAGATTATCAACTGTCAAATGGGTACTTCCCTTTCACCCTCCCCTCCAACATCCTGATTTAGGTCAAGGCTGTATCCTTTATTCTTTGTGTAAACTTGTGCAAGTGATGTTGAACTTTACCCATCTATAAATTGAACTTGAATTTAAACGAGGCTTAAATAAACTTGATATGTATTTAATTACCATGCAACAAGATGCCAAGAAGTAGGCAATTGTTGGCCTTGGTTCAATGTCTCAAGGATTTCAGGGTCAAAGTCTTGTGAGATTTCAAGACTTCTTTTCATCATTGAAATATCACTGCTTTGTTGTCTCCACTCTCTATGGATACATTCGTCAAGATGAAAAAGTAATGGAGGAGAAGGAGCAAGGTGTTGTATAAAGAAACACACTTTCCTGATATCCCTAGGACTTCCATATACTTTCCTTGGTTGGATTGGCACATGGCCTGCGCTACATGCAAGGTTGTCTAAGAAGATTAATTTTTAGCTTTAATATATAAGAAATAAGAGAAAACAGGGATGGACTAAATGTTGATGAGTTTATTTACCATATAAGTAGACTTATTTCATAAGGCTTTTACACACAAATGATTTAATGGGTGTAAACTTGCTTTTTAAACTTTGTAAAAAGAAATGTGGAAAAATAGAAACAGATATTGAATTTCCTAGAACATTTAATTCTCAGTATGTTGAACATGATTCTTCCTAAGAAAGAAATAATGTATAACATTTTGATAATAGTTAATTTTCTATTTACAAAGTTAAATTATTTTATTTCTCTCAAAACACTGTAAGTTTAAGTTGTTTTTTAAAATGTAATTTAATCCTTATTTAATCATAAATATTATTTGAAATTGGAGAAATACTGATAAATGAATTTTTTCACTCATTCATGCAATATAATGCAGTAAGTGGGTTCCAGAAAATCTAGACTTATAAATGCTGGATCACATTATTGCAAATTTTATAAGACCATTAAATACTTATGGTGCTTATGGTCTAACACACCTACCAAGAATTTTGATTCCAACTGTGGTTTGGCATTACCTGGTATCAGATGTGCACACTGGCTTCATTGTCAATGGAATTAATGCTTGTTCTTGTGGCTGTGATGAAACATCTGTAAGAGTAGCAATGCGTTCAGTAATCTTATAGTTATTTAATGCCCCTATTTTTTTCTGGTGCGAGGAGAACAGGTTGGGAGACATGCTGGGAAGGTCAAGAGACACCTTTTGTGAGATAGGGTTGCCTGTCCCACAACCTGTGGTTAGTCTTTCAACCCTCTGTTCCAGTCTCATCCCTCCCTCCAAATGTAAGAACTTAACCTCACTTTTTTGGGCTTTAGGGGCTGGGTGAATTTACCTCATTATGGGATTTTATTACAAATACTACTTAGTACCTATTATGTGGTAGGCACTGTATTTAGAACCAGGGGACTTTTGGTAAATGAACAAATAAATATATAATTATTAATTTGGATAAATGTGACAAATGTTAATGAAGCACTGCAATAAGGGGAAAAAATGGCACCAATACAATGGTTGGAAAATGACTTGGTGTGGAAGTTACATTTAAGGTAAAAACTGAAGGATAAGAGAGTATATCAATACTCCTTGCAGCAAACAGATGAATAACCTAAGTGGTTAGTTAATAAGCATCTTTAAGCAAAGGAACAGTTTAAGAGGAATGGCATGGTATAAGAAAACCTTATGGTATAATGCAGCACTTCAGGTCTCCTAATAATGTGTGTTGGGGTGGAAGGGGGAGTACAGAACTTACTACCTCTTGAAGAGGCAAGGAAGGGGGGAATTAATTATTCTGGAATCTGGGTGGAGAGGAATACTCATAAGAGGGGGAGTACAGAACTTACTACCTCTTGAAGAGGCCAGGAAAAGGGGCAATTATTCTGGAATCTGGGTGGAGAGGAATACTCATAAAATTTTTGTATGTGTTGTAGAATGATACAACCACATCCTGGGAAGGCAATTTGTACTACGTGTTCACATGATCATATGTTTTTATAAATTTGAAAAAAACAACAACAACCCACGAATACATTTTAGCTACAATCAGTCATTTTCCTTTCTGAATTCCCCTCTTTCATGCTATTAATGGCCATTTTAGGGATCCAGCCAATGTGAATTTTAAATGATTGAGATATTTGGATTTACTGGGCTTTACATGTGGTTTGTAATCACTTTCACAGAAGTTAAGTTATATTTAGCCATTCATGTGTAATGCTGTTCAGCAAAACTTCTATTACCCATTTGCTGACTCACTCTGCTTAAGTGACAAATCCAGAAGTCTAATCATTGATATCTTAGGGTGCTAAGTACTGGGTACTAAGTACTAGAAATATTTTGAGTAGTGGAAGAGAAAGTAATGGGTTTTAAAATGCAAAAATCCAAAAGCTAGTCTGTGGAAAACCCAACATTCAAACAGGTTAAAATTTGGAGCAGAAGAGTAGATATCTTTGATGCCTTGCCAATTGAAAATATCTGTGAGAAATATATTTAAAAATGCAGAGAATAAAGTTAAAATAATACCATGCATTTTTTCTTTTATGGTGGAAATTGTACAAAATATAATTTACCAGTGTTCCTGTGTTTGGAGAACACCAAACTAAGCAATAATGTAAACATCTATGTAAATTATAATACATATTTTACAAATCCCAACTATCAATATTTTTTTGAAGTCTAGTGATATTTTATTTAGAAAAACAGATACCACTGAAGCCACAAGATTTTATTTTTTTCTTTTAAATGCCACACTAATTAGGTGTAAGATAGTCCTGAATAATAAGAGTATTTACACATTGAATACAAAATAAATATAAAATAACTGAAAAATTAGTTATCCAGTGATTCATTTTGCATTTCCACTGTTCACCTTCTGTTTCATTTTTCTTTGTCTTTTGAAAACCCTTTTCTTTCTTGCTTTTAAATCAAATTTTGGCTCTGGTTTTACCCACTATATTTCTATAGGTTTTTCCTCAGCTGATGTATCAAAAACATCTGCCGTGGAATCATGTGGAAGGATAGTCTTTGGTTCTTTCTTTCTCAGTTTTTGGGCCTCTTTAACTTGCTGTTTCTCCTTGTATTTTGCAGCCGGGATGGATCTTATGCATGTCTTACGCTAATGCATGTTTGGTGACTGGTAGTGAGGATTTTCATATAAAGTTGGTCCTCCAAAACTTCCCTGGAAAATCTTTATGAGATTTAAGATGAAACAAAGTCCTATTTCTACAAGAGCAGCATCTTCTCTGATCTGAAAGTTCCGAAACCATATCCTATTATCCAAAACAGTGAAAGTAAACACGTGGTCCACAAATGGTTGGTTTTTGGGATGGTAGCGTGGTGTACTAAAGATCAGAATTAAGAGTTCTTTTAACAAAGCATAATGTGGTAATTCATCAAAAGCAGGGTCAAAAGACAAAAGGGGCCGAGAACCTTTCAAACAGTTTCCAGTCATCTTTAGTTCAGGGAAGGTCTGAATATTTTGAAGTAGGAATTTAGCAGATGGTCCATGATGTGAATTAGAAAGTCACATATAGAGATCTTGTTTCTTCTTACCTTCAGAATAGATACATTTATTGCAGTTTTTCATTTCACAAAGCTCATTAATCACAAATAACTTATCTTTACGATCCATTTTAGTATCTGCTTTAGAATGAGGCATCAACATTCCTAAGTCTTGCATTAAATGTCTTGTTCTGGAATTTATTCCTCTGGAAGAAAAGATGAGAATCTGTTCCTTATTTTTCCACTTGCCCTTGCAAAAGGGGCCTGGGGTGCGATTTCTGTCTTCTTCCTCCGCCTCCTCTGCCTTGTCAGGCTGCTTAGCTGGAGGCCGCACATCTTTTTCTGTTCTTTCTTGGCCTCTTCATCGGGATTGTGGGACTGCCAGGCCTCCACGCTGCTTCCTCTTGGTCTACCAATATTTTTTAACAACACTGGTAGATAGAATAATTATCTTTCTGTTCACTTGATGGAAAATGTTTTCATGAAATCAGTGTCACATGCAGAGGTGATTAAAGAATATGCAACCACATGCATATAAGCATAACCGATGGACACAGACAACAAGGGGTGAGGGTGAGGGCAGGACTGGGGGGTGGGGGGGCAATGGTGGGATAAGCACACATTTGTAATACCTTAATCAATCAAGGGGAAAAAAAGAATATGCAACCAAGTAATATACTAGAGACATGTCAATATTATTACTTTATCTCCTAGATTTTTTAATTTTTATGATATTTGTCATGCCTTAGTTAATTTTTATATGTGACTTCTCTTCTTAGTGTAAATATTTATACTTCTATCAAATATTATGTTCATAATATTGTTTTCTTCTTATATTGGCTCCACAAAACTTAATCTGCCCTTGAACCAAGGGTGTTTTCTGAATAATTATCTTCTCCAGTAAAGAAGGAGATAAGGAACACATAACAAGCTTCCGATGATTTACCTTACTTGCCCTTAATAAAACCTTCTTAAACTGGTGACATAAATTGAACCATTTCTGGGAAGATACTGCCTACTTTGTTGTTAGAAAAATGCCAGCAACCTTCCATGATCAATTATACTCTTTCATTCGCAGGAAGTAAAATGCCTTGTGTGAGAGAGAACTGATTCCAACTAATGACTATCCTAAAAACAGATCTCCATGACATCATGTAAGTAAATTAGTAAGACATTTTTTTCTAAATATTCTCTTGTATTGAAGCCATTACATAAGAATACACATAAAAGGTAATATTTTCAAGAAAATTTTCATCTAATAAATCATATCTCACTCAGAAGCATATTCATTGTTTGTGTTCAATATTGAGAAGCCTTATCAATGGCTCATAATTGTTATTAACCTTATGATATCTACATTTAGCTATTAGCATAATTGGTTAAATTATATTAATTATTGGTTAAAAACACACCAGATTATTTTAATTTTCTATCTATGTTAATCTAAAACATATTCTTCTATTTCTAAGTCAAACCTTTGGAAAAATATATGTAAGGAACAATGTTGAAATGCTGCTACATTTGTCCTTCAGACTTAGGAACATTGCAAAGAATGTGTGTCTACATATAAAGCTCAAAATATAAGTCATTGTTATTTGTCATCCAAGTATGTATGTCCTTTGGTGAATAGATTTGCTTCCACAGAACAGAGTGATATGTTTAAAACATGAAACTGATTATCACTCATATACTTAGCTTCTTCATTATCTCCTCATGTCTCTAGAATAGAATTGGAACCCCTTAACACATCTCCAGGCCCTGACTCATTTCTCAGTACTCTGCCATTTCATACTGTACCATGTCATAGTATCTGATTATTTGCATAACATCGTCGACTGTTTTGGCCTCCTTGCACATTTGTATTTAGTAAGGACAGTACTTATAGTTATTTTAATCAAATTTCATATATTTGGAATAATACTTTTTCTATTAAACAAAGCTTTTGAAAAGATGATGCAGGTGTTATAAGACTGGTAATTAGTTTTACTAATGTAAATATAACTATATAAAATGATCTAATATTGAGATATTAAATATTTTTCATTTTAAAATATTTCTTGCTTGACTTCAGATATGGTTTGAGCATCTAAAATCAAAGATGAATATGTTAAATAATAACACAAAATATTTCCAAGTTTTAAGCATCTTTCTATTAGAATACCTTTGTCATAAATCACATTTTTAATTGACTGTTTAATATATATGAATAGCACAAATATACAATATATATAAACAGTGCAAATTTTTAAATCATTTTTTTAAATCTAGGAGAAAAATAGTAAAGTTTACATTTTTTTAATGTAAATTATTTCCGTATTATTTGTATTATAAGAATTATGTTTTTAAAGGGATGGAAAAGATTTTTCCACTTAACATTTTTATGCAATTTTTATACATTTAACAGACTAATAAAATTCCCAAGTAGTTATTCACAAGTTGCTACACAGAAGCATCCATCAAAGTAATGTTTACCTTGAAACATTATACAACCTAGAATTTCTATATCTTATGAATGAATAAATAATGGCCTTATAGTCTATTGTTGATTCACTCCTGTATTCCAAAAAGGCTAGATGCAAATACTGTGGACTTAAAAAAAAGCAAACAACTTTATAGCAAACAATTATAAAAGTAAATTTTATGTTTATGCTTTTATCTATTAATAAAAAGTAATATATGTTTGTATATCATTATTTATCCGTGAATTTAAATTTAAAAAGTAAGTCAATTTTTTTTGCATTACATCTATAGTGAATACATTTGTAACAATGTAAAGTTTTAATGTTTAAAAGGAGATGAAAATAAATTTACCTTACTGCCTATATTACTAGATTACCTTTAAGTAAAAAATAAATAAATAAATAAACTAACAGTATTGGGAAAGCTGATATTTAAGTAGAAATATTTAAAAATTGCAAATATGTTATGGGCCTCATATACTGCCCAGGCTGAAAGAGCTTATGCCAAACCAGAGGCTGGGTGAAGGGTTTCACAGTGACTGGGTGTTGACAAGGATCCCACATCAAATTACAGTACAAAAAATTACAGTCCAGAAGCTCACTGGATGTCACGGCCAGGGTCAGGGGCAGTTCGAAGGGAAGTAGTCAAAGCTAGCAGAACTGACAAAAAGACAAGTCAAGAGGATGGAGGTGATGATGTATTCATTTTGAGTTCTTGGAAACCCACTCCCATAAGCTCATCAAAACTTGATAATAAAATGTAGTATGGGAAAATCAGTATAACATAATAAATCCTCGCCAAAAATACAAATATTTCCAAGTCAAATTAAATACTGTAAGTCAGGCTACAGGTTTTACTTGACATAAAATAAAGCTAATAGATATTTAATTGACAAACTCGATGACTTGCTTCAGAAGTATTTTTTTTTAGATCAAAGATGGTAAAGGATAGAGTTACAAAGAACAATAGCTTTGAAATAGTGCATAAGGAGTAAAATATATTTTCAATAGAATTATAAGGTGAAAAAATTTAAAATCTTCATCATAAGCATCCAGGGATGAATTCTTTATGATAGAATTTGATTGAAATAACTATTTTCAATTGATCTTGGAGTTATCCAGGCACCCTGCGTGTCAAATCTCCATGCTACCGGACAGATATAATAAATGCTATTGAAGAGAACCAATTAAATGTTCTCAAAGCAAACCAAATGGAAGCTAACTTGAATTAGAATGAAAATCAGAATATACTTTCTGATGACTTTGTTCTCAAATATGCAGTGGGAAAATAAATTAAAGCAGGGCCAAATAACACACACATATGAAGATAAACTAGTGGTGAAAGAGGCTAAACTGTAAATGAGACAGACTCCAAGAGATTCGTAACTAAGATAGTACCCAAATGAATGCCATTACTTTTTCCAGTATTTTCACCCTAGAAATTCATAAATCCCACAGCAGAATGGCTTGGCACAGTTATCAAATGGGATTGAAGTATACAAAGGCAGAGAGCCAGAGATTAAACCATTGTTTCAATCAACAAGAATTAGATTATTACAATTGCTATTAGCAAATTCAGATTGGATACTCTAAAAAATTATTCAGAGCTGTAAAATATTACTAGATTTTCTTCTTTCTGTTTAACAAATAATTGAAATTGTCAACATTACTATTGAATGATACTTTTAGAGGAAAATCATTTTAATGACTTTGGCACAAAATTGTACAGGAATATATTCATAACTGATGTCTTTTTAAGGAATGACATTCAGGAGGTAATACAAAGTAAGGATTATGAGTATTTAGGGTTCAAATTAAAAATAAAACCTTTGACCAACGGATTGAATTCTGGGTAAAAAGAGCTATTGATAATTATTTCAAAACTATCACTTCATGAAGATGCATTATTTCCCAATTTTACTACGAGAATATATTATGCTTATTTATATTTTTGAAAACATAATATTAAAATAAATGATAAAACTACTCTATGCCCAGTATTAAATTAATGCAAACATTAAATTAATGTGGCCACATGACAAATAGAATCTAAAATTTTTCCACAAGCTACTAAACATTTGCATTTACAAAGATCAATCAATGCAAACCAGCTGGTAATATTTTAGCAGTTAGAAAAAAATAGCAAATAGAAAATTTACTATTATTTATTTTGTTTATGTAAGATACCTATTTGACTTTCATGCAAGCATTAAAGTATTAACTTAGATCAAGAAGATATAATACGTAGGGAATAGACTTGTTATTTGGGGTAAGGTCAAACTATATATGTTATATTTGAAGAAATATGCAACTGTGTGTGTTCACACATTTTTTTTTTCTTTTTGGATAGTCAAACTTAGTTACATCTGAAAAGTGAAATTTTTGATGTAGTATACATTAAGATGGAAAAATCATTTTCACATCTGCTTTTAAGCAGGTCAGAATTAGAAAGATTCTGGCTGCTGACATTGAAAAATGTTGATTATAACATTACTAGAGGCCCAGTGCACGAATTCGTGCACAGGTGGGGTTCGAACAGCCAGGCCCCAATCAGAGGATCAGGGTGTGCCTGAAAGGAGGAGATAGTGGGAAGATGGCCAGCCAGCCCACCCCAATCCAAGCCCAATCAGGGCCGGGCCATCCCCGCCCCCAATTGGTGTGGTGGGACGGAGCTGGCTGGGGGAGCAGCCATAAGCCGACCAGGGTGGTGGAGGCTGATCGGGGGTGGGGCTGGCCATGGAGAGGGGCTGTGGGTGGTGGGCCAGCTGGCCCCACCCCCAAATGAGGGGGCAATTGGAGGCCAACAGCCTGGGGGAGGGGCCATGGGTGGTTGGCTGGCCGGCCCTGCCCCTGATCAGGGTGGTGGGGCCCATCTGGGGTGGGGCCAGCCAGGGGGAGGGCTGTAGGAGGTTTGCTGGCCAGTGCCACCCCCTATTGGGGTGGGGGGGCAATCAGAGGCGGGGTTGGCCAGGGGAATAGGCTGCAGGCAGATCGCAGTGGTGGGGGCCCATTGGGGGTAGAACTGGCCAGGGGGAGGGGCTGCAGGAGGTTGGCCAGCTGGCCCCACCCTCGATCTGGCCAGTTTGCTGGCCACAGTGGGTGTCATAGCAACTGGTCGTTCTGGTTGTTACGGCATTATGGTCGCTGGCTTTTTATATATATATAGATCATGTGCTTATGATAATATTTTGGAAATAGATGGATATCATACATACAATTCTACTAGTATACATATCATCTTCATTTTGAATTTGTTTCATAATGGAAGGCTGAATAATGGCCACCCAAAGATGTCCATATCATAATCCCAAATTTGTGAATCCTACTTTACATAATAAAGGGACCTTGTAGGTGTGATTAAGTTAAAGATCTTGTGATGACTTATTATCCTGGATTATGCAGGTGTACTGAATTTAATCAACAAGGGTCTTTATTAGGAAGAGGCAGGAGAATTAGAGCGAGAAGTAGGAGACATGACAACAGAAGCAAGCAAGAGGTTGAAATAATTCAATGAAGAGGCCAAGAACCAAGGAATGCAGGTGGCTTCTAGAAGCTGAAAAAAGTTAGGAAGCAAATTATTCAGAGGCCTCCAGAAGGAAGGGAGGCCTGCAGATTCCTTGATTTTAGATTTCTGACTCCAGAACTGTAAAAAACACTTATTGAACATAGAATTAAATATTGTAGCATATCTCATCTTCCAGATGCATCAGATGATTTATGAATAATTTAAAATTTTGGACATTTAGGCTGTTTCCAAAATTTTGCTCCATAAAAATTCTGTGACAAATTACATTGATAATTCACTGAAGATAGACTTCTTGAAAAGAGATTTCTAGATCAAAAGGCATAAACATTTTTCAAGTAAAATATATGTTGATGATTTGCTTTTAAAGGAGGTTGAGCCTCTCTCCTCAGCTCATTTAATTGCTTTCTTATCAGCACTGAGTATTAGTTATAATTTTATCTAATAATTTCTTAAGTGAAAAAAATGGGCACTTCAAATTTGCATTCCTGATTATTGGTAAAGATTTTTTAAAATCATTGTACATTAGTTTTAGGTATGTTTCTTTTGTAAATAATTTGCCTATTCCCCATCTTTTTTAGTAGTTTTCATAATGATTTATCAGTTCTAACCATATTTTTTAATAAATTCTATTTTGTTGAAAATTCATATTGTGACCACTACTGCATATATTTATTTGCCTGCCACATTGTTGTTCTTCAATGTTTAGAAAGAAATAATATTCAAAGTGCATAAAATTTGATATTTTAAATAGTCAGTCAATATAAAATTAAATACTAAAATTATTTTCATATGTTCTCAGAAGTTACAGTTCTCAAGTCTTCAAAAGTAATAGGCAAAATACTTAATATAATGACTAAATATCTATATTTAACCATATTTACTTAAAATGCTAGAACTTTTTATTTCTAAAATTTACTTAGATTTGTAAAATATTTTTGTAAGAATAAAAGTATTCACAAGTTTATCATTCAATATCCATCTGGCTTTAATTGTAAAGAACATGTATCATGTCTACATATGATTATTTAGCAATAATATAAATTATATTAATATTGCTAAATTTTCCTCTTTGTCTAGTGCAATACTTGCAAAATTCAACTGGGGGCAAAATTCAACAAGTTTAGGAACTAAAATTGAACACAAAGGAAATCAAGGAAATGTATATTTGGCAACCACTGGGAAACCATACTTTGTTACACAAGAATCTAATGCATTCATGCTTTCTAAGAGAAAGGATATTCAAGTTAGTTTGTGTTTTCCTTTACCTAAGTGCTCTGCTTCTCACATTTGCTCTATATCCCAATGTAGACTTTTTCTCCAGAGTCAACAAAGGTACTCTCATAAACCCTCATGATGTTTGGATTAAGACACTTCTAATTTCAAAATATGGGGGCAAGAAAAGTGAAGAAATATTCCCCTTGGACTTAAATAGCATTAGTCATGAGAGTAAATGTTAGGGTTACAGAATTGCTCATGTGTTCATTAATACATTTTTGGGGTGGATGAGTTCCTGAAGTTTTAGGCACTGTAAAGTGTAGGTCCTGGGAAGGGCCCTCTATACCAGGTGTAAGGATGGTACTAGGAACTAGTGTATGTGTAGTGTGTTAGATTGGGAGCCTGTACTGAGGGTGAGAAAGACTTCTTGTCTTCTTTTAACAAAATATCTTTGTTTCCAACTTGAAAAGATGTGTATATTATTAATCTAGGGTTATTTTTATTATGTTAAAAAACCACTTAACAGCCCTGGCTGGTTTTGCTCAGGGGATAGTGTCAGCATGAGGACTGAAGGGTCCTGGGTTTGATTCCGGTCAGGGGCACATGTCTGGGTTGAGGGCTCCATCCCCAGTAGGGGGCAAGCAGGAAGCCGTTGATCAATGATTCTCTCTCATCATTGATGTTTCTATCTCTCTCTCTCCCTCTCCCTTCCTCTCTGAAATCAATAAAAATATATTTTAAAAACAAACAAAAACCACTTAACATAAATTTTACCATTTTAATAATTTTTAAGTGTACTACATACAGTACCATAGTATATGCAACAAATCCTAGAACTTTCATTTTTTTTTAGAACTTTCATTTTTAAAAACTGATTTAGGTGGACTTTTCTTTGTTGGAAGATATTTGTTTATTGATTCAATCCCCTTACTAATTATTGGTCTTCTCTGATTTTTAAAAAAATATTTTTTTTCATTATTCAGTCTTGGTATATTTCTAGAATTTTATCTCTTTTCTTCTAGATTGACCATTGTTGGTGTATAATTATTCATAGTAGTCTCATATGATCCTTTTTATTTCTGTGGCATCAGTAATGTCTTCTCATTCTTTTCTGATTTCTGTTTTTTCAGTCTTACAGGAAATGAAAGTTTGTGTCCCTCCAAAATTCTTATGTTGAAATTCTAATTCCCAACATGATGATGTTCGGAAGTGGGGCCTTGGGGAGGTAATTAGGTAATGAGAATGGATCCCTTGTGAACGAGAATTGTGTCTTTCTGACGAGAGACACAGACAGCTTGTTTCCTTTCTTGACTCTCTACCATGTGAGAATACAAAAAAGAAAATGGCCATCTGCAAAGTGGAAAGCGGGCCCTCATCAGACAAAGCACCTGCTCACTCCTTCGTTTTGGAATTCCCAGCCTTCAGACTGTGAGAAATAAATGTTTGTTGTGTAGGCCACCCAGTTTATGGTACTTCTTTGTAGCAGCCTGCACTGACTAAGACATGGTCTCTTTATTTTTTTCTTATTTGGCTTAGCTAAGCGTTTGTTGATCTTTTTTTTTTTTTAAAAATAGCTCTTACAATAAAGATTCCAGTCAAGATAAGGTTATTTGCAGGCCAGAGTGTATGTGATTGGTTCAGTCAATATAGGCCAGGTAGGGCCAGGCTAGCTGAACAAAAGTCCTATGAGTAAGGATATACAGAAGAAGCCACATCAAGACTGGTAGTAGAGGTGGAGACTCAAAAGGGCCTGGCCCCACACCCATGTGTGGAGGTTGAGAATCCAGAGGGATATCTCAGCTGCACAGGTTCCCTTTGAGCAGCAAGCCCAGGCTCACACTGGGCTCTTTAGCCCAGAGCACCAGGAAGAGGAGCCCCCCCACAACTGGCTGTGAAATTCAGCAGGAACTCTATTCATCCAGGTGAGAGGGAAGGCTGCTGGAAACATAGGCATAATCTTAAAGGGCCCTTTGCACAGATTTACACCTGGGCACTCATGCTGGGCTTAAGCTAAAGGGCAGTGGTCCAGGAAGCACCACACACATATAGGGAAAACCTGAGTTGTGTGGCTTCATGTCAAAGTTTGGAGGGAGAGCCTTGCCCCCTCCCAGCCAAATCTGCACCTGCATTAGTCTGGTCAACTCCACCAGCTCCACTCTGATGACACTGCCAACCAAACTGCACACCGCTGGAGGCTATTTTGGTAGTGGGCAGGGCCTTGCCTGCACTGCAACCTTTCTTAAAAATCTCTCAAAGGTTCACATACCCTCAGGCTGACTTTTACATACCTTGTGCCTTTTGCTTAGTAGTCCCAGGCTCATCACTTGCCAAATCTGAATCTGCATTAAAGACACTGCCCAACCAAACTGCACACCGCTGGAGGCTATTTCGGTAGTGGGCAGGGCCTTGCCTGCACTGTAACCTTTCTTAAAAATCTCTCAAAGGTTCACAGACCCTCAGGCTGACTTTGACGTACCTTGTGCCTTTTGCTTAGTAGCCCCAGGCTCATCACTTGCCAAATCTGAATCTGCATTAACCTGGGGAACACCACTTGCTCCATCCTGGTAAATGCCTGAGACCCCGCCTCACCCAATGCATGTAATACCTAAGGCTCTTTCAGCAGCTGAACCTTATGAGTAGCCAACAGGCAATGGCATGACTCAGGACGCCCTATGACTTTTGCTGAACTGCCCTAGGCCTGATACAGTGGGTGGAAGCCAACCTTGGTTAACAGCAGTGTTTCTCCCACAAGCCTCCAGGTCCAGCACGGGCACCTGCCAACCACGTATCACCGTGTAGCTCCTATCAAGTGGCCTTGAGCTAGTCACAGGCAGTGGCTGAACTTGGCCTGCACCAGAGACCCTCCCAAGAGGCCCAAAACCAACATACCTTCTTGCCGACTGCAGACCACAACAGCGTAATATTCGGATAGCTCCACAAGCAGCACAGCCAAATGGTGTCTTTGGTAGGCTCCACAGCCCAGTAAAGTCAATCTCTCTGCACTGGTTGTGGGCAATCCTCACTGCCAATCAGCCTGAAGGTTAGTCCCACTTACTGATGTTCCATTAGCAATCAAAGCTCAACTAACTACAACAGGAGGGCACACACAACCCACACAAGGGAGACTTCTGGAGCACCTGGAGCAAATAATGAGGGAGACGGTGCTACTGGGCCCCACAAGAAACCTACTAAATTAAGCCACCCTGCCACGAATGAAACATATGGCAGATCTACCTAATATGTAGAAATAAACACAGAGAGGCAGCCAAAATAAGGAGATAAAGAAACAAGTTTCAAATTAAAAATATCAGAAAACTCCATAAAAACAATGAAATCAAATGAAGGCAAGCAATATAACAGATACAGAATACAAAACACTGTTTATAAGAATACTCAAAAAATGTAATGAGAAATGCAATAAAGAGAAAGTAAACATAAAAAAAAGACATAGGGGTCTGGCCAGTGGGGCTCAGTTGCTTGGGTGTCATCCTATGCACAGAAAGGTTGCCACTTTGATTCCTGGTCAGGGCACATGCCTGGGCTCAACCCCTGGTGGGGATTATGCAGGAGGCAGTTAATCATGTTTCACTCTCATATCAATGTTTCTCTCTTGTTCTCTCTCCCTCTTCCTTCCACTCTCCAAAAACAATTTAAAATCCTATATAACAAAAGCCTAATATGCTAAGTGTCCAGTCATCCAATTATCTGTTCAACCAATTAAAGCGTAATTTGCTAATGATATGGTAAGGCCACTCAACTGCTCACTATGATGTGCACTGACCACCAGGGGCAGACGCTCAGACTGGTAGGTTAGCTTGCTGCTGGGATCTGGACGATCAGGACTAAGTGAGACGGGCTAGACACGCCCTGGAGCCCTCCCGTGGTCCCTCCCCAGCTGTCCAAACTCCTGCGCCCCTCCCTGGTCCTTGTTATGCACTGGTGAGGTCCCTTGGCCTGGTCTGTGCCCTCTCGCAATTCAGAACCCCTCAGGGGATGTGGGAGAGCCGGTTTCGGTCTGATCCCACTCAATGCAGGAGCTTCCCCCTGGTGGTCAGTGTGCTCCCATAGGGGGAGCACCACTCAGCCAGAAGCTGGGCTCACAGCTGGCAAGCACAGTGGTGGTGGCAAGAACCTCTCCCACCTCTGTGGCAGTTGGACTGCAAGAGGGTGCAGGCTGGGCTGAGGGACCGCCCCCCCTCCCCCATGCATGAATTTCATGCACCAGGACTCTAGTCTTAAATAAAAGACATAGAAACCAAAAAAGAACTTAAATACTAGCAAAGCAAGTGTTGCTAGACTAATGCCATGTAAACCTACATGTCAAGATTTGAAAATATATATTATTACTTTAAAATTATAGTAGAAAATCTTTTATCCATCTCCTGTTTACATCCATTTTAATGAGAATTATATTATTTTATTTAGTTAGTTTTTGTTAATTATCACCCAAGGATATTTTTTCCACTGATTTTTAGAGAGAGTAGAAGGGATGGAAGGAGGATGAGAGAGAGAGAGAGAGAGAGAGAGAGAGAGAGAGAAAGAGGGAGAGAGAGAGAAGAGAAACATCAATGAGAGAGAGACACATCAATTGATTGCCTCCCATAGGCACCCTGCCTGGGTCAGGGATGGAACCTGTGACCCGGGTAGGTGCTCTTGACTGGGAATTGAACCTGCGACCCTTTGCTGGGTGGGTTGATGCTCTAATCACTTAGCCACATGGGCCAGGGCCATTTTAATGAGAGTTTTAAGAAAACTTGTTCTGCTCACAGCCCAGAATAGGTATTCAAGTTTGTACCATGAGTCAATTTGATAATGATTCATTGCTAGTTAATCTATATTCAGACCAACAGTAAGGTTGTATGTCAAATTTTGTTAAGAAATAGAGACTACCGAAAGTCAGATGGTACTGGAATATGTTGTATATCTGTAAGGTCATGTAGTGCCTGTGACTACAAATATTTTAAATAATTTGACAACTTATATACTGAAAGTAAACAGAGAAGTCATAAATGTAATGAAATAAAAATAATAAAGAAAACAGGTTTATTTATTAGTCTGATTTACTATATATATGATCTCAAAATATCAGTGGATTATAGTAATTACTAGTGGCCCAGTGGCTTTCTGAGATGTGCTCATCTCAGTGACATATATAGCAGTATAAGAGGCCAAGCCAGACAATTCAAATTATCTGAACCATGCTTGTTTGCTAAAATTTCATTGGTCAAATTAAGTCATAAGTCTACCCCAACATTAATGGGGTGACAAAATCTACTCTGCCCACACTAGTGAAAGGGGGTATGAAGGCAAGTGACAAAGGCCCTTAATGTAATATAAAAGGAGTAAAGCATTGGGAGCAAATATTCAGTGTACTATTAGGAGAAGAAGTGAGAAAAAGTAATAAAGAGAGAAGATGACAAACATAACTGATGATTTTTTAGTTCACATAACACCTATATGTACCTCTTGTAAATACATATGCCGGATTCTCCCTGGAGCTTTCCTATATGAAGTTAAATAGATTCCTTTTCTTTGAAACCAAAGGGTTACTGAACAAAGAACACATTTAATATTAGCTAAATTGAATAGAATATATGTTAAGTAAAAATTATATTAAATCTTTCCCAAATTTAACTACATATAAAAAGTACAAAACATAAAATGTGTTGATCACAGAGTCTTCTACAATGCTTAAATTTTACTTTTGATGTATTTTCATGGTAACTCTGCATCATTTTTTCAGTTATTATGGAGTATTTTGTTTAATAAAGCCCTTTTAAAAAGATGTCACTCCTGCCACCTTCATCCTTACAATACTGTCTGTATGAAGGAGTACTCTATTTAAAATATTTTAAAGAAATTTCAACCAATTTTTACTAGCATTATGTTTAAGAAGTTACTGATGAAGAAAAACCATCAAAGTCTTCACTCCATTCACTTTCCTGCTTTAAAAGAGAAGTTTGAGGTTTTTATTGAGTGCTTTTTAATAAAAGTGAAGCACAAATACAGAAAGTGACTTTTAAAAAGTTTTAACTTTTCTTATGCCTTTCTGTGAAACTATAAAGGCAAAATTGAAAATATTTGACCTGAGAATACAAGGACTTAAAACTGAAAATTTAAAAATCAATCAGCTTTATGAGGCAACTTCTATAAAATCTAAAATGTGGCAATTTCTAAAATGAAAAAGCTTAATATTTTAGTGTTCAATTTTTATTGGTTTTTCTAAACTTCCAAAGCAAAAGCTATAAAGGAGAACATAAGAAACAAAAAGGTGCACAGCACAAAATATTAATGCAGTAATTTCTTGCATTTTTATTATTCCTTCAGTACTACAAGTACTTTTAAGGCAATATTTAAACCTTATATCACCTTGAGAAGGACTATTGAGTTAGTCATTAAAATGTAATTCTTGGTTATCGACACTATTAGAAATCTTGACTAAAACTCACCCATAATTTTATAAAATTAACCCCATTGAGCACTGTGTATTGTCATAGACTATTTTGCTTAAATATTCTCTGCTTGGGGGTGAAGTAAAAAAAAAAAGTGGAAAAAATGGAGTACTGCTGCATTTTGTACAAAGCTCTTACATAAACACTGAGTTCCATGAACATATTTAATAATTCAGTAACTGAAATTACAAACTTCTACATGATTTACTTTTATAGATACTACCCAATTTTGTTTAAACAAGAAGTTCTTAATTTTTCAGAGGTTGGGAAACTGAGAATTTGATAAAAATTAAAGGATCTTCTTCCAAGAAGAACAAAACTTATGCACTATACACAACCTACTATATACAATTTATGGGAGGAAAGAACTTCTGAGACCTATCCTGGTATTCTGCAAGCCCTTGAACCCCAGTTCAGTATCTCAGCAAGTTCAGACTAGTCTAATTTCTTCTTTGCCTTCATACTTCTTTTCTTGGTTAAAAAATATTAGTTTTGGGGGAAGAAAACTAATGGGATATATTTTCTACAAAGAAAACAACCATAATTAGGCTAATTAGCGATTTACAGATACCTATTGGGAATGTTAGGATAAATATTCAGATCTACTTTATTAATTGAAATAATCTCTAACTCATGATGATAGAAAATTACTTTAACTAAGTTAAATATTTATAACACTGTATAATTTATAAAAGGCTTTCATAGTCAGGGCCTTTCTAAAATCCTTATAATAAAATGGTTAAGTATGAAAGGTACATATTATTATTAGCCCTGTTTTGTAAATTAAGATGGTAAGAATCAAGATTCAAGAGGCTAAATAATTTGTCTAAGGTGATTCAAATAGTATTCTTTAAAGCAGGAACTCAGGTTCTGTTCTCATGTATCACACTATAATAAGGTAAATTTAAATGAATGCATGAATAATACAATTGTCCCTTGAACTTACTGCACATGCTGTCCTATTTCTTGAAAGGCTCTTACTGGTATATACACACATATATTTCTTTATTCATATGTAGTTATTGGATAGCTATCTGCTCTGTGCCAATGTGCTTTAAATAATGTTTACAATTGAGAGTCCAGTCCCTGCTCAATTGCAACTTATAGTGAATTTTGGGGTATAGCATTCAATTATCTTCTGTGCTTCATTTAAAGCCAACATATCAGAAAAATTAATATATTTGAAAAGCAAACTGAAATCTTGTTTAAGTCATTAAAACTATATAATCGTTTCAGATGTGATGATACTTTGACTATGGATCAAAGATAATATATGCAGTAGAAAAATGTTTTCTAAATAGTTTTTCTGTAATGGTGATGAGGTACACTGATTCTTCCACATTTTTTTACTCAAAGCTTATAAGAAGGCTGTCTCAGTGTTTGGTTTATAACCGAATGAAGTTAATTGACACATTCAGGAACTTGCAAAAATTTGAAAAGTTAATTGTTCTAAAGTGCCTGGGATTTGTTCAATATCATAAGATTTCATAATGACTTGTTGAACAAAAGGATTGATGAGGTATTATTGCTCAGGTTTAAAAACTCTTCCATTGAAAATTTGAAACTGCTTAGGGGCTTGCCTAGTATATTTTTTAAGGTGGGGGAGAGAGGCAGCAACTAAGATCATGTAGTAGGTCTATGTTCTATCAGATCTACAACTCAGAGCACCAAATATTTGTGCAGATGAGGTTCATTGTTAAAAGCATTCATATCAAGTTCTAACTCAATGAATGTGTTGATAGATGTCTGCTTTGCCAAAAAAAATTTAAAGTCCTAAAGGATAAAATAAATTAATTGATGAATATCTCAACACACCAGTTATTCTTGGACATTCAACATATTAATAATCCTGTGTCACCTTCAGTTGACAAAAGTTAAGCATTTTTTCTTAAATTAAAAAGACTTTGACCCATTGTTATTTACTCTTGTGTGTCTGATCTCACAAGAGTAAGAATAAAATCTTACAAAACCAGTTCATGGTAAAAAAAAAAAAAAAGTATATGCTCTTCACAATCAAATTAAAATTCTATGAGCCTAGAGTTAAGAAATTCTCTTAGCCTATTTTAAATGCCTTAACCAGCTGAAATTCTTTAAGTACTCTCCAATTTATCTTTTTGAAATATGGGTTTGCCTTATAATGAGAATTCTGTATTTCTTTCTTTTTTAAAAATATTTTTTTATTGATTTAAGAGAGAAAGGGAGAGGGAGAGAGAAATATCAATGATGACAGAGAATCATTGATCGGCTGCTGTATGCCTCTCCCTGGGGATTGAGCCCACAACCCAGACATATGCCCTGACTGGGAATTGAACCATGACATCCTGGTTCATAGGTCAACATTCAACCACTGAGCCATGCCAGTTGGGCTGTATTTCTTTCTTAAATAGAAAACATAACGTTCTTGGTTTAGTTGTTTTCCAAAGAAGTAGATCTTTTTATGTGTAGTAAAGAAACAGACTGTGGCAAATTTATTTCAGACATACCAGATGAAAAATCTGTTCCTATAGCAAAACAGGCTTCCTTTGACTTTACCAAGACATATTCTTCAAGTAATGAGGTATTTTATGGAAATAAAACCTAAGTGTCTCCATCACAGGTTTCTCTTTGATATATTATCCCAAGAAAACCACTTATCTCCACAGCTGTTCAAAGTCTGTCATCTCCCCCCCATATACCTAAGACTATGGGGCTCATGGTAGTCTATCAAGGTTTATCCATGAGCTTACGTTGGCTCATCTGTTCTTTCCTTCCTCATACTGCTAGAGTCTGGTTTCTTCCACAGTGTTCCTAAAGGTAATTAAACACATGCCCACTTTATTTTGCAAGGCACCACTACAAAGTATTTGTTACTTACTAGATTTTTACAGGTCAAGGTTAGAGATTTATAGAACAAAATATCAAAGTGATGTGTAAGCAATAGACAGACATGAATAGAGTAGGAATGACAGGCCAGTGTTTACTTCCTCACGCATCATAAGTCCTAATTTTGGTTTATTATGTTTGTTTTCTCTGATCTTTTTATTGTATATTTCTCCACTTGCCCAATCTCCAGCTCAATCAAAAAGCAGATCAAAAGCGCGCTCTCTCTCTCTCTCTCTCTCTCCCTCCCTCCCACGTTCACACCTTTCTTTCCCCTTAGGCATGCACCTCCTAAACTCTAAGGGTCTTCACAAGGCTTGCAACCAGGGGAGCAATGAGCAGTGGCAGCTCTCCCAGGATAAGCCTTGGAACCTGCCTCAAAGGCCCCTTTTCTCTGACTGTCCCACGAGCCAAGGCAGCCCTGCCTAGGCTCTCTCATTGTTTCTTCTATCTTGAGCCCTTCCTTGTTTCACTCTCCTCAGATTTAATAAATGTATTCTCAATATCACCTGGACTCATATTGTGAAATCCTTCCTGCATTTCCACAAAGAAAAAAAAGAAGCAGGTCACATAAGATTCTTGGCACATGTCTTATGGTGACACTAGGGATATTTCATAAATCTCTCAAGGATATCTCATAAATCTCTCATGGGAGCAGCAATTGAGTTTGATTGGGTGCCTGTCTGTATGCCACTTGCCAAACGAAGTTCATGGGTCACAGCTACACTGTTTTGCTAAGTGTCTTCCCATGGGTGGAGAGCGTTCATTTCAGACCTTGATTTCATTTTGTGACCTTGATTCTTTCCTCTCCAAATCATCTGTATGGAGCTTTCGTGTCCCAGTTACTTCAGGCAGGGATCAAAGAACTGGCAGTACTTACCTATTTCTGAATTTAATGCCAAATAGATCTGAGGCTTTGTGCCTACTTTGTAATTTCTAACATATAGCAGTATATTCTTTTTCTTGTTTTTGAGCATAGATATATATCTTTAATTTCCAAATATTTTCTATTGGTAACATTTGGGATGAAGAGGTGCATTTGAAAGTGTGAACTTAAGACCGTTTTTCTTGAGAAATCTATTATTTGTTTGATATTTTTTGTTTCTAATTTTTTTGGTTTTCCATTTGAACCTATTTTTAATTTCTTGTGCTTAACATTTTTAGAATACCAATTTTCTGAAACAAATTACTTAGAGATAAAAATATCACTATTCACATTTTAAAAATATTTTAAATATCTATCTAAAATATTATATAGCTAGATTTTTATGCCTACTGAGGCAGCTTATATTTCCTATCTATTTCAGTTATGTTGTCTTTTATTGTTTTGATTGAAGTATTGTAAGAGACCCTCACAGATATCTAGTTGGAAAGAGTGGAAAGATTTTATTAGTTTTTTCAAATAATGCTAATATTATTTTTTATACTATTACTACCAAACAAAACTCAAATGGTAGTTTCTTAAAAGTTGTTTGCTATATATAATTTGATAGAACATCAACAAATTTTTCATACTTTATTAAATTAAAATACTTGGCCTAACTGACATTTCAAATGGATTTTTTTCTCATCTGATTTTTAACACTATTAATTGATTGTTGGGGTCCATTTTTCTGTTTATATTTTCTCTTTTTTGTGGTATGTGGATTATGCTAATATACCTGTGTCCATTGGTTATGCTAATACGCATGCATACAAGTCCTTTGGTTGCTTTCTAACCCTCCCCCACCACCTCCCCTGCCATCTGTCTCTGGATCTATATATGGACCTGGAAAAGCTTTTTAGTTTGAGAGGCCTCTGGTAATTGACTACTTAGTGCTATCTCTAAGTTTTATGTAAGATGAAAAAAAAAGGTCATTAAAATATTCTATCTGGCCTAGAGTCAGTGGGTTACAAAAACAGACAGAAATTTAGATTTAAAAAACCCTAGTGATGAATGAAGAATTGTTCTTGAAAAGTGTACCTACTATATCTTATCTGTTAGTAACTGGAAAAAAGGAATTCAATGTAGGTAAAATATCCCTACCTGAGGTTCAATCACCTACAGATAATAATAATAATGATGTACTCGAAAATATTATTTGGAGCCCTAACCGGTTTGGCTCAGTGGATAGAGCGTCAGCCTGCGGACTCAAGGATCCCGGGTTCGATTCCGGTCAAGGGCATGTACCTTGGTTGCGGGCACATTCCCAGTAGGGAGTGTGCAGGAGACAGCTGATAAAAAGATCCCCCTCCTTTAAAAAAATATTATTTGGAAAATGTAGACTAATAATTAGAATATCTTATAGTGAAATACACAGTTATATCATAAAAGCAAAGCAAAAGGCTTCCTAGGTGCCACTGGCTAAGAATTAAAGATAACTGCCTTTTAAAACAATACTGCTTTTCACCAATGTGTTAACATTTGCAAGTCATAAATACACTTAAGCCTGAAAATCACAAAATAAACCAAAATATACCGAAGCAATGTCTTTATCTTCAGAAAGACTTGTGTATTGTGTAGCAATTGAGATAAAGTTATGCTCTTTACAAAGGTCTCTGCCATGTTCTAACATAATGATTTTATAAAGTCACAAAAATCTTTTAAGAATATGATCAGTCCAGCTGGCATAGCTCAGTGGTTGAGCATTGACCTATGAAATAGGAGGTCGTGGTTTGATTCCGGTCAGGGCATATGCCCGGGTTGTGGGCTCGATCCCCAGTGTGGGGCATGCAGGAGGCAGCCAATCTAATGATCCTCTCTCATCATTGATGTTTCTATCTCTCCCTCTCCTTACCTCTCTGCAATCAATAAAAATATAATTTTTAAAAATGATAAAAAAGTATATGATAAAATGCATTTTCTCTCAAAATTACCTTAAAGTATTATTTGTAAAAAAAACAACCACCTGATAAATATTGTCTTCCTGAATCTCAAACACCAGATAAAAAGATAGGATCCTGCCTAAAAATTACTGTGTTAAGGAGAAAGGTACTATATCAAGGAGGATATCAGAAAAAACGATCTTACCTGATATATTAGATCAACCATAGACTCCTTTTAAATGAAGACCACCACTGTTTTAGAGCACAAAAAGAATGGCAATGCAAGATCTTGAAATGACTTTAGAATTACTCAAATTCAGGATTTTTAAATGTTCTGAGTTTTTATAAATCTGAAGTGCATCCATTCGTTACCTCTGTTGAGAAATGTGATTTATTAACATTTTCTGGCTTTAGGAGGGAACAAAATTTATTGTAATAGCAACAAACTAGACCCTAGGTGAATATATTGTTAGCCATCTTCCAGGTCACTTATGGCAACACATCAGAATGATATATCCTATGTTGTAGTTAAAAAAGTTATTCCATGTTAGGACTGTGGAAGAGGTGGAAGGAAATAAAATGACATGCATTAAGTCAGAATCAAGTGAGTGGAAAATGGGGCACAAGATTAGGGAAAAAATTAACCCTAGTATTCGATTGAACTAATGAATAATGATTAATTACAGCAGAATGCAAAAAAAAAATGATGGAAGGATTCCTTGGATAGTGGCTTCATCCTATTAAATGATTAACTGAGGTGTGTTAAGTTTTAAGACTTTAATTGAGCAAAAAATAGTTTGAATCATGTAGTTCCAAATAGGAAGTAGTTAGGAGTGCTCCATTGACAGGAGCATAGGGAGAGACTTTTATAAAAAAAAAAAAAGGCAGAAGAAACGCAAGGAAATTGTTGATTGGCTCTCGCTTAAGGCCAAGTTGGCTGTTTAAGATTGGTAGTCCTTGGGTTTTAATGTTGTAATCTTGAGGCATTTACAAGCTTAGATTTGGGTTTGCTTACATAGATTGCCATGGTATTAGAGCCACCACAGTCCAATGGCCTCCTTGTTTAACTAACTTAATAATACTAACTAAAAAATTGCCATATAAGAACTAAACTTAGCTTTTTAAAACAGTTTTAGATTTACAGAAAAATCTAGCCAATACTACTGCTTCCCTGTTATTTATACTTTGCATTAGTGTGGTATATGTTACAATTAATGAACCCAAACTGACACACATTATTATTAACCAAAGCCCATAGTTTAAATTAAGGCTCACTCTCTGTATTGTAAAGTTCTATTGATTTTGACAAATATATCATGTCATTGATATCTTACAGTATCATAGAGAATATTTCCTGAATTTCAAATGTTCATCCCTCTTCTTTCCTCCTTGATCCCCACCCCAAACCTTGAAAAACCCTAATCTTTTACCATCTCCATCGTTTTGCCTTTTCTAGTATGTCTTTTAATTGAAACTATACTGGCTCCTTTCACTTATCAATATGCATTTAAGTTTATTTCACGTCTTTTCATAACTTGATAGCTCATTTACTTTTAGCACTGAAATTGTGGTATGGATACTACTGAACAATATCTTATTCAGCTACTGAAGAAGATCTTGTTTACCTACAGTTTTGGGCAATTATGAATAAAGCTGCAACTAACATTCACATTCAGGTTCTTGTGTGGACATATGTTTTCAACTAAATTTGGTAAATACCGATGAAGGAGATGGCTGGATCATATGATAAGACTATAATTTAGTTCCCTACAAAACTGTTACACTGTCTACTAGAGTGGTTGTTAGCCATTTTGCATCCCTAACAATAATGAGTAAGAGTTACTATTGCTCCACATCTGATATTTGGTGTTGTCAGTGTTTTAGATTCTCACCAATCTAATAGATGTGTAGTAACACCTAATTACTGTTTTAACTTGCATTTCCCTAGTGATGTGCAATGCCGAGCACTTTTCATAAACTTGCCATCTGTTTATCTTCTTTTCTGAAGTGTCTGTTTAGATCTTTGTCCATTTTTAATGGGATTGTTTATTTTCTTATGGAGTTTTAAAAGTTATTTGTGTATTTTAGATACAAATATATGCCACTAATATATTTTTCAAGTATTTTTTCCTAGCGTAAGGGTTATATTTCATTCTTAGTGCCTTTAGCAGGCAGGAAGTTTATTTTAATAAAGGCGAACTAATTAATTTTCCTTTTAAGGATTATGGTTTTGGTTTAGTATCTAAATACACTGGGACAAATGCAATACTATATAAATTTTCTCCTATGTTATCTTCTGGAAGTTTTATGGTTTTGCATTTTATACTTAAGTCAATGATTCATTTTCAGTTAATTTTTGTGGAAGGATTAAATCTGTGTCTAGATGAACTTTCTTCTTAATTTTGCATTTCAACATCTAATGTTCCAGCAACATTTGTTGAAAAGACTATCTTTTATCCATTCAGTTACCATTCCCTCTTTGTCAAGATCAGTTGACTCTACTGAGTGGGTCTATTTCTAGGCTTTTAATTGTTTCATTGATGTAGTTGTCTACTCTTTCACAAATACTATACTGTCTTGATTACTGCAGCTTTACAGTAAATCTTTTAGTCAGTATCAGTCTTCTGACTATGGTCTTCTTTAGTATTGTATTAGCTACTCTATATCTTTTGCATTTTCATATACACTTTAGAATCAGTTTGTTGATATCTACAAAATATCCTGCTGTTATTTTATTTGGGGTTGCTTTGAATTTATAGATACATTTGGGAAAAATTGGTATCTTAGCAATATTGTCTTCTTATTCATGATCAAGGAGTATCTATTATTTAGACCTTTGATTTCTTTCATAAGAATTTTCTAGCTTTCCTCAGACAGATAGTGTGCATAGTTCGCTACATTTGTTCTTCTCTTTTTATGGTGTTAATTTTGAATTTGAAATTAAAAACATAATACCTAGTAAGCTGATCTCAGCTACAGTTCTCTGTGACTCATGCCTTACAAATGTCAGGGTGGTGATTTGCCTTGTGACCTCAATTCTCTGTTCATATGGTACTTCTCTTTATTCTGAGTAGTATTCCATTGTCCACTCATCTACTGCTTCCAAATCTTGGCTATTATAAGTAACACTGCAGTAAACACAAAGGTGCAAATATATTCTTTTGAATTAGTGCTTGGTGTTTTTCTGGATAAATTCCCAGAAGTGGAATTGCTGGGTCATAAAGCAGTTCCATTTTTCATTTTTTGAGGTAAATCCATACTGCTTTCCACAGTGGCGGCACCAATCTGCATTCTAATCAACAGTGCACAAGGGTTCACTTTTATCCACAACCTCACCAGCACTTTTTTGTTGTTTTATTATATAATAAACCATCCTTTTCATTCTCTGTGATTTTTTTCTTTTCCTTTAAAACTGTGAAGTTTCATCATCTTGAAATAAGAGAAACACAAAATTGCAAAATAACATAAATGAATAAGATGGGATTTAACATATGAGAATTATGCATGAAAACATTAAAAATTTACAAAAATTTCACAGAGTGAGCCTTTTTTCAATACTGGTAGCTTAAATTTCTAAAATTGTAAGTAAAGATTGTATGCATATCATACTAAGCAATATCCACTGCATTAAGGAACAGACGATAAGAACAGCAGCCATCCAGAAAATAGAATAGTTGCACATGAACTGTCTGGCTCTCAGACAGTCGTTGCCCTATTGAGTGAATCCAGACTTCCTGGAAACATGATAAATAATAATTCAGAGAGCAAGGAGTCAGCGGGGGTCTTATTTCATCAGAGAAAATCTGGTCAGGTGACTGTTCAGGAGTTAACTGTCCAGCCTCTATTACTAAATTAAACATAGCTGGATTAGTCTAGAGATGGGGGTTGCCTCAGTGGCAAGGTTATTAACACAAAGTCTCTGCATGCTCAATTTAGTTAGACAGAACTTAGCATTGTCATTTTCACACATTCCCGTAACTGTAGGACACCACCCTGGTAGTCAGGGACCTCAGACTTGGGTCCTGTTTGGGGGCATCTTGTATTGTAAAGGGTTTCTTCTCCTCTCTTCTCTTCTCTTCTCTTCTCTTCTCTTCTCTTCTCTTCTCTTCTCTTCTCTTCTCTTCTCTTCTCTTCTCTTCTCTTCTCTTCTCTTCTCTTCTCTTCTCTTCTCTTCTCTTTCTTACCCTCCCCTCCTCTCCCTTCCCCTCCCTTCTCTGGAGTACACCAGTCTAGTTTGTGTCTGTGCACACACATTACACTCACTCTCTCACACACACAAGAACTTAAAATTTAATAAAAACCACATGGGCTTGTCTATCACTTGGGATCCAATGTGCAGTACTGATAGGACTCCACCAGTAGCTCTAAATATCTGTTCTCAAAATAAATGCAAGTACCAAGGAAAAGAAAACAGTTCTCCACATTCCTGCCCTATATCCCAGAAGCAAAAGTCAATTAAGTCCAAATGCCATGAAGGTTTGTGGTTTGGATTGTTGCTGACATTGGAGAGGGACACTGTTTCAGAATTCTAGAAGGATTTTGTTGGTGGAAGCTTTGGAAAGAGAAAAGACACAATTAACATGAATTTCTTCCTCTTAAGTGGCATAAAATAATTGATATTTGCATAATGAAATATGATTTCACAGTTTGCCAACCACCTATTTTCTTTTTCTTTTTATGTCTAAAGCTTGGTTCTAGAAGTACTCAAGAATTATACTTTGTGAAGTTATATAAGGCAACAGAAAAAATAATTTGCAAAGTTAAATAATTCATATTATTCTCAAATTTATATTATCTATAGATCTAGATAAACATGGATGAAGGGCATAACAATTGTTCACATCACTTTAAGAGAGCACAAGGCGAATTTTTAGATGAAGGCTTAATTTTTCTGTAATCCTATATAATAAAGAGCTAATATGCTAATTAGACCACATAGCAGAACGACTGTCTGGATGATCTTCCAGACAAACCCGAGGCTGCGAGGGCCGAGTCCCTTGCAGGAATTTCATGCATCGGGTCTCTACTAGTTTGATAATTATAGTTTATCACACATGCAATTCTTTTACAATGTTTGAGTATGATAGGTAAATTGTATTGTTAATTTCTGAATCAAAGTTTACTTTAAGGAATTTAGAGACTCATTCCAATTCAGTGACAGTTTCAGCAGAGCAGACTGTAAATTTATATAAATATACACTATATAAGAAATATAATGACTCAAGGTCAATAGCCTGGGTTTGATAATGTACTACAGTTTTGCAACTTCCACCACTGTAGGAACCAAGTGAAGAATACACCTCTTAGCCCTTAATTTAGTGTGATTTCTAGGATGCAATTTTTTAAAAATGAAGACTTTAGTGACTTAAGATTCTTAATTTCATTTTTGCCAGCCACTTCCAAACCTTTGAGTGGCACAGCAGTATAACAGGCTAGAGAAATGCCAGAAGTCCATCCGTGTTTCCATAAGGCTGATGGATACGTACTCCCTGCAGCATTTAACCTGTTCAACTACACAGACACCTCTGTTTTCCTTACCCACCATCCCGAACCTGAGTTTGCTCTTTCAACACTTATATGACTCAAAATTATAGGAAATATCAGTTAACATAAATTGCAACAAAGAGCATCTCTCTTTGGCTTGAAAATTTTGTAGACCAAATCAGGAAGAGACATGCTTTCTTGTGGGAATTTGCTAAAATCGGCACAGGCCCAAATACTCAATTTTTATTATTGCCCTTAAAGTTATCGTCTGAGTCAGTATGTGGTCTATAGCAAGCTATAGTTATACTGAATGTTTTCTTCATATAACCCGAAGCAATACCTTCCTACCCAGAAATTGTGAGTGCTTTGCCTCCCAGGTTTGTATCTTTTTAACACTTAGCAGAGTCAATATTTTTTGGGGCACCCCAATTTCAACAACACATTTTGTGTTTGTTAAAATCCTGATTGGCTGCAAATAAAGACAGGTTTGACAACTATGAGATTTTTCTATCCCACTCAATAAGAAACCTATAGAAGCTATTCAAAGACAATGTCTTCTATTTCTTCCAATGGCACATCCCGTACATGTGTCTTTTTTTCTGGTCATAAGATGACCCTGTTTTCTCAGAAATTATATCTACATTTCAGGTAGAAGAAGAAAGGCAAACAACTAAAGGCAAACAGGCTGGCTGAGTCTGTTCGATTAAAAAACTTTTCTGGAATCCCTACTGAGTGACTTCTGCTGACATTTCCTGTGCAGAACTGGTTATCATGTTACGTCCACTTTTAAGATAGCCAGGAAAAGTAACGATTTCACATTTTTAACCTGTTTATATGAGGAAGAAAAGGGGAAATTTGGTTGTGAATGGGCTTTTGTGTAGCTAACTTAATAGTGTTTACCTTATTTTCTTTATTGGATCCAGAATTCAAAGCTATATTTATCCTAAAATTATGCTAAATTGTTTACATTAGCAATTGGGATTATATTTTTTAATAAAACCTTTTCTTTCTGTTTCATTTAGAATATTTAATGCTAGTCTTTCAAATTTTCTTTTTTTAAATTTCTTTATTGATTAAGGTATTACATATGTGTCCTTATCCCACCATTACCCTCCAATCCCCCCACTCATGCCCTCACCCCCCTGTTGTCTGTGTCCATTGGTTAAGCTTATATGCATGCATACAAGTCCTTTGGTTGAGCTCTCCCCCTTACACCCACCCTCCCCTACCTTCCCTTTGAGGTCTGACGGTCTGATTGATGCTTCTCTGTCTCTGGATCTGTTTCTGTTCATCAGTTTATGTTGTTCATTATAGTCCATAAATGAGTGAGATCATGTGATATTTATCTTTCTCTGACTGGCTTATTTCGCTTAGCATAATGCTCTCCAGTTCCATCCATGCTGTTGCAAATGGTAAAAATTCCTTCTTTTTTACTGCAGCGAATAACACCATAATTTTACACCAGTTTCAACGAAATGAATGTTCTTTTGTTCAGAAATATTTATTAATAAAAGTGACTAACATTTTAATGGAGATAACAAGGCTCTCATATTCAGAGTTTTGGGGAGAAAAAATTTTACTCTACCCTTCTCGATTCTTTTGCTTGTCTAATAATTAAATTGACATGGGACAGGTTATCAGGAAAAAATCAAATTTAATTTTGTGCACATGGCAACCTCACATACCTAAGAGAGTCAGAGACACCACACACATGATAAATTCAAAGTCAAAAAGGTAAATTGAGGTATATATGAAAATCCTGAGCTAAGGAAGAAGGTAAGTGTCTGGGGTTTCAGGGGAGAAGAGGATAATTTACATGACAATAAGAAGAGCAGATATTCAGTAATTAGATGTTTACCCTCCATGAGATAGTTCATAAAAAGTTATTTCTTGTAATAAACCTATCATGGGCAAGGTCCTCAATTTAAAAATTTTAAAGTATAGATAAAAAGTTTCTCTTGAGGCTGCAGGGTCTTGATTGCCTCCAGCTCACAATAATCCACTTGCCAAAATAGCACACTGTGGCCAGGTCTATTTGAACCCCTTCAAGAGTGCAATGTAAGTCTCGATATAAGTAAGACTTATTGAGTTTTAATATAAAGAACAAAGGAAATGGCATTAGAAGATTCATATTTTGTCCAGATACCATAAGCTCTTCGAGCATCAGATTCTCCATTTCTAAAACGGGATTATAATATCTATTTCCCAGAAAGTTTGTGAGATTTAATGTCTGTGGAATCAGTTTGTGAAGTCTGAGGCACTATGTATCACAGCCAATAGTTTGAATTAACCCCAAACGAAAGAGAAGTCACTTTTTGCCAAATAGTTATATACATCATGGACTAACACACACACACACACACACACACACACACACACACACACACACAACTTTAGATATCATGTCCATGTGAAATTTTTCTTCCCACTTTATTTGAAAAGAAAGCCAAATTTTTTGCAATTTTTACTGACTGCAATTCTCTGAATTCATAATTTTCTGCTTTCTTAGGATCATTAACTGAAGGCAGTTAATTTGAAAAAGTTTGAACTTTTCAGGTGAATGTGTGTACAATGGTGCACTCTGGAGGGCTTCTGTTTCTCTGTCAAGTGTCCTTACCAAAGCACGCAAATATCCCCTTGTGATGGACTACCCTTAAAGAAAATAACAGGAATGATCGAAAAGCAACTCAGATGACTCATATCACTAAAAAATAAAAATAAAATAAAATAAAAATAAAAAGAAACCCACCACAGCTTAGAAACAATGACTCTGTTGTGTTATCTAAAAAACTGACAACATTATCAACTTTGCAAAATGTGTTTTCATTTCTTTCATTTCAGTTCTGTGAGAACATATGAATCTTGAGGATACTGGCATTAAAAAGCACACACTTTTAAAATAACCTGAAAAGAGATAAAGGAAAATGAAAACAGCTCAGTTAGATTTATGTAGGATATAAAGGTAATAGAATAGATTTGATCTCCTTCTAAGCAATAAGTAGAGATCCTAACAAATTTAACTTCCAAATTCAGAAATTTAAAAAATATGTATTATTATTTTTTGTGTAAGAATCATATTTATAATCTGCAGATCTTACATTTTTTCTTGATTTATTAGCACTCTGAATTTGGGGGATAATTTAATAAAGTATTGATGAATTAAGGATATGCCATTCTAAAATATGCTGCTTTAGATTTTTAACTGGTAGGAGACTGGCTTCGGAGACTCTTCTTGGAGACACACTTCAGGGACTCACTCAAAGGAGCAGGCCCCAGAAACCACTTATGACTTGGGTGGTGCTTGGATTTTGACCAGAGTCCACATCTGATCTTCACTTGGGGAACCTGATGTTAAATACAGGGAAGGTGACAGGAAGACTAGATGTCAGCTGCCCACTGGAACTCTTCTTGGAAGTTCCTACTGACTTCCACAGAGAGGGAGGCCTGAGCAGACCTCAGCTTCTCACTTCTCCTCGCTCCTGGTGGATCACAATGACTGAAGGGAGTCTCTTCTGATAGTCACCTTCACTGCACCATGGCCTTTGCAGCTTCCCTGGCCAAGTTCCAAGCAGAGGCCAGCTGTCCCATCTGCCTGGATTACCTGAGAGACCCAGTGACCATTGCCTGTGGGCACAACTTCTGTTCCTCCTGCATCCACCAGCGCTGGGAAGGTCTACAGGGCTAAGCTAGGGCAAGATTTTACTTTTCATTTTAGTTTGCTCCTCAGCCAAATGGGATTAAAGGGTGTTGAAGTATTCAAGGGAGGATTATAAAGGTACAAATTAGATTATGCATGTTAACAAGGTTAGTCCCTCCTAGCTTTCAGGAATAAGAGGAGATCCCATCAACCAGACTTCTAAAGATCCTCCTAGTACCACCCTTGCCCACAAGTTCCACCTCCAGGGAGGAGCTTTGGTGGGTGAGGTCTTAAAGAGATTCACCCTCCTAGTGGTATATATAGGCCAGGCTCACATTACTTAGCATTTAACGGGTAGGAGACTGGCTTCAGAAACTCTTCTTGGAGACACTCTTCAGGGACTCACTCAAAGGAGCAGGCTCCAGAAACCTCATATGACTTGAATTGTGCTTGGTTTTTGACCAGGAGCACTCTACATCCCTTGTGCAAACTGGTGTTAAATACAGAAGAGGGCGACAAGAAGACTGGACTACAGCTTGGTGGCTGGAACTCTTCTTGGAAACTCCTAGTGGCTTCCACAGGGAGCAAGGCCTGAGCAGACCTCAGCTTCTCACTTTTCTTCACTCCTGGAGGATCACACTGACTGAAGAGACTGTCTGGGAACAGATACCCTCTCTGTACCATGGCCTTTGCAGCTGCCCTGGCCAACCTCCAGGAGGAGGCCAGCTGTTCCCTCTGCCTGGATCACCTGGGAGACCCAGTGACCACTGAGTGTGGACACAACTTCTGTTTCTCCTGCATCTACCAGCGCTGGGACCTTCTACAGGGCACCTTTCCCTGTCCTGTCTGCCTCCACCACTGCCCTGACAGGAGCTTGAAGAGGAACACCCAATTATGTCACATGACTGAGATTATTCAGCAGATTCCACGCATAAGGGGAAAGAGTAAAAGGCAAGAGGAACCCCTGTGTAAGAAGCACAGTGAGGGTCTGGCCCTGTTCTGTGAGAAGGACCTGCAGCTGTTGTGTGCCCAGTGCAGTGTCTCCTCTGATCACGGGGATCACCCTCTGATGCCCGTTGAAGAAGCTGCAGCTACTCACAGGAGGAAGCTCAAGAGCTATATCGAGTCCTTGAGCGAGCAGATTAAAGATACTGAAAATCGGTCAGAAATGCAAGTGTCAAAATGTTTTGAAGTGAGAGAGAGGATAGAAAATGAAAAGGATGAATTGGACTCTGAAGTTAAACAACTTAAAAATTTTTTGGAAAAGGAACAGAGTGCAATGCTTATCAGTTCGCTAAATGAAACAACAGATGTTGAAGAAAAATTAATGGATGAGAAAAACCAAATATCAAACTACAGCACCATATTAAACAGTCTGCTTGGAGATATTATCAGTAAGTGTTTGCAGACAGACATGGATTTACTCACTGGTATTGAAAGTATCCACATCAGGTATGATAACCTAGAGCCCCCGGCCACCTTTTTATATGAATTAAAGGAGGAGAGTTGCTCTCTCCCCCCACATTATTTGGGCCTGCATAGAATGATCCACACATTTCAGGTAGATTTGACACTGGATCCTGAAACAGCCCATCCATGTCTCATTATCTCAAGAGATAGAAAAAGTGTGACCTATAGAACAGCATTTGGTCTTCATAATCTTCATGGACGGACTTCTTACGCAGCTGTCCTGAGTTCTGAGGGATTTGATGCTGGCAGGCATTTTTGGCAGGTAGAAGTGAGAGGCACAGGGGCATGGTCCTTAGGCGTGTGTAAGGAATCTTTCCCCAGGAATCCTCCTATGCCACCATCCCCAAGAAATGGCTGCTGGCAGCTTCAGTTCTGGGCAAATACATCTGTCACATGGGATTCAGGCAACTGGGAACGGATAGGCATTTTTCTGGACTATGAGTTGGGAGAAGTTTCATTTTATAATTTGAAAAATAGATCACATTTGCATACTTTCAGTGAAAGGTTTACAGAAAAACTGATTCCCTATTTCTGCATAGGACTTTTTACAAAATCACTTGAAATGCGTGTAGTCAAAGATGAAAGATGAACCGCCTTGCAATCTGTTTGATGCGTTCTACTCTTCCTGTTAATAGAGAGTGCTTGTAATAAAAGGCCCAAGTACATTTCAAAAAAAAATAATAAAAATAAAAATAAAAAAAATAAAATATGCTGCTTTAGTATATTGGTTATTTTGAGCTGAGGGTACTTAAAAAACAGCAAATGCAAAGAGAGACTTTCTCTGAACTCCCCTCATTTACCTGAAGACCAATTCTCCAAAAGGAAATCAATTATCATAAATCCTTTCCCCAGAAGTTTCATCAACAGGGTAGATTGATTTTTATCACAGGAGAGGAGACTAGAAGTTGACACCACATCCAGACCAACTTTGTAACAAACTATTTTATCAACCATCTATTCTTCTAAGAGCCCATTCATCTTTCCTAAAAATCATTTACCTTTCCCTAAGTGACCTACATCTCCCCTTCCCTTCCTCTATTGAGACGACATATAATTTTTCAAACATTACTTCTTTCGGAGGGTATTTACTTTTTTTCCTGTAATGCCCCGTGCATGCAATATTAAAATTTAATAAATTTGTTTACATTTTCTCCTGTTGATCTCTCTGTTGTCAATTTATTTCAAGGAAGCTGCTATAGAATCTATAAAACTCTCCTTTCTACACACATGTATAAAACCAAATGATTTTTGCAAGTGTTTTTGTCTCTCAAAAATGAGTTTTTTTGAAGTTATTCCATTATAATTGAAATAATTATACTGCAGTTTCTCTTTGGTTAGTATTGGTAACATCTATTGACTTTGCTATGAATTTACATTTGTAGAAGTATAATGCTTGTTTGCTGGCCTATTAGGCAATAGTAATCTATAAACACCAAGTGACAAGGAGGGACTGAGTTTAAAGAGTCTCCATTTGTCTTATGTTGTGACTCAGTCTGTTGTTTGCTACCAAAAACATCTAATGGAAATGGTACTACTTTCATTTTATGACTGTTCTTATGGGGCTGGCAAACAAGTAAAATGATGAGGGCAAGCTAAACAACAAAATCAAATACAGTTATTGAAATATGACATAGGGACCTAGCTCTGTCGCTGTTAATGCCTGTTATTTCCCGCGTAAGCTGCTGATGAGATACATGCCCAGAAAATCATTTTCAGTTTGCGGTAAATTATCCAGACCCCCTCTGCTACTCGTGGTATTGATCGAGTGTGTGCCATTCCTTTCAATTATTCTGTAGTCTGTGCAACATGTTACAGACCTAATAGATATTTTATTGACAAACTGTCATTTTGGTTACAACAAGCTATGTGTCATGCACACATTTATTAATAAATATTGAGATCATTATAATATCATACTGCTAACACCTCTGAACCAAATCAGCCTTATAACAATCTGTAAGGATATTATATTTTTCCTTGCTTCCAATAATATACAAATGAGGAATTTATTCTGCAATTTCAAAAATACCCTAAAAACACATTTTGAAATGTCATTGTCATAAGTTAAGACCTCTGCTTAATGTCATGAGCAATTATTAATACAGTATTTATGAATAAATATAGCTATAAGAAAATATATACTATTTCCAGGATGATACATCTCAGATTTCTTTAAAAACATAGTAATTTGTAGACTATTCTCTATTTTCCAAAGATGAAAAGTTAAATTATTTAATTTAAATTATAAATACATTTAAAATTTTTTGGTGGCTACAGGTAAAAAGCGATAATAAATCCTCAGTTAACATCCTAGGAAGGGGAATATACTATTTAACGTTAACATTTGTCCATCTTGAAAATGAATAGTTTTAGAGTAGACTAATTAATTTATCTCTTTTTTTTCCATGATGTCACAATTTCTATAAACCAAATATAGATAAGTACATCTCTATGAGGAAACAGCAAAAAGGTCTCCATTTAATAATACTTTAATTTTAAGTCTCAACTGTGGTTAGTAGTTTTTCAACCAGCCAATATTTTAAAAAATATTTACTAAGCGTCATGTATTGTGACAATTATTGGAGATATGCACAATGATTTCTATTTTAATATAAAATGACTACTAATTTCCACATATTAATTCTACAACTTAATTCTTCACAAAACTCACTGTTGTGCTAGTTTTCCCTTTACCTTTTGGAATTTTTCAGATATCTAATTATTATAAGAGTTAGAGCAATCTCGTGGCACTCACAGTCTAGGAGACTAAGTTGGGTAACCATAAAAACACCAACAATAGAAATATACAAGACATACTTGACGAGCCCGTAAGGAAGGTGCCTTGGTGTGCTTGAGGGGATCTAGGGAGGCATCCTGGAGGATAAATCGTGTTTCTTTTGTTTGGGTTGTGGTAGAAAGATTAATGCCACACAAAAGTGCCCATCCTAATTGTTGACATCTGTAAATATATTTACAAAGTAAAGCAAACTTTGTGTACAAGATTAAGGATTTTGAAAGGGGAAGACAGAGATCTGGCACATAGTTGATCTAAAAGCCATATATTTTAATTTCTTTTATATGGTTTAAATTATTTACTGTTTAAAGTATTACATATGTCTCCTTTTCTCCCTATTGACCTCTCCTCAGCCACTCCCACCTCCCAGCACATGTCCTCATCCTCCTAGTGCCTGTGTCCATTGGTTATGCTTATATGCATGCATATAAGACCTTTCGTTGATCTCTTACACTGTACCCTATCCCCCACCTCCCGCCTTCCCTCTGAGGTTTGATAGTCTGTTTGGTGCTTCGCTGTCTCTGGATCTATTTTTGTTCATCAGTTTATGTTGTTGATTATATTCCACAAATGAGTGAGATCATGTGATATTTATTTTTCTCTGACTGGCTTATTTCGCTTAGCATAATGCTTTCCAGGTGCATCCATGCTGTTGCAAATGGTAAGAGTTCTTTCATTTTACAGCAGCATAGTATTCCATTGTGTAGATGTACCACTGTTTTCTAATCCACTTATCTGCTGATGGGCACTTAGGCTGTTTCCAAATCTTAGCTATTGTAAATTGTGCTGCCATGAACATAGGGGTGCATATATCCTTTCTGATGGTGTTTCTGATTTCTTGGGATATATTCCTAAAAGTGGGATTACTGGGTCAAATGGGAGTTCCATTTCTAATTTTTTGAGGAAACTCCATACTGTTTTCCACAGTGACTGCACCAGTCTTGCATTCCCACATCCTCGCCAGCACTTGTCATTTGTCGATTTGTTGATGATAGCCATTCTGACAGGTGTGAAATGGTATCTCATTGTTGTTTTGATTTGCATCTCTCAGATGATTAGTAACTTTGAGCATGTTTTCATATGTCTCTTGGCATTTTGTGTGTCCACTTTCAAAAAGTGTCTATTTAAGTCCTTTGCCCATTTTTTTATTAGATTGTTTATCTTCCTTTTGTTAAGATGTATGAGTTCCTTATAAATATTGGAGATTAGACCCTTATCGGATATAACATTGGCAAATATGTTCTCCCATGCAGTGGGCTTTCTTGTTGTTTTGTGGATGGTTTCTTTTGCTGTGCAGAAGCTTTTTATTTTGATGTAGTCCCATTTGTTTATTTTTTCCTTAGTTTCCATTGTCCTAGGAGCTGTATCGGTAAAGATAGCACTGCGACATATGTCTGGTATTTTATATTTGGTGCCTGTGGATTCTTTTAAGATATTTATGGTTTCCCGTCTTAAGTCCAAAATGAGTTTATTTTTCTGTATGGTGAAAGTTGGTGGTCTAGTTTCATATTTTTTTGCATGTATCTGTCCAATTTTCCCAACACCATTTATTAAAGAGACTGTCTTGAATCTGTTGTGTGGTCTTGCCTCCTTTGTCAACTATTTATTGAGCATAATGGCTTGGGTCAATTTCTGGGTTCTCTATTCTGTTCCATTGGTCTATATGTCTGTTCTTGTGCTAGTACCAGGCAGTTTTGAGAACAGTGTAAATCTATTTGCTGAGTAGTAGTGAACAGAAAAAAAATCCAGTTTTTCTTGGAGAAACGGAGAAACTATACATAAGTCAACTTAGGCTAAGCAGTGGAGCAGTGACAGCAGATTATTTTCACTGATAATTTACATGAAATGTTTCACTACTGTCAAGAAATGAAAGTGAATGACCCTCTTTTAACACTTCACAAAATGTTCAATTACATGTAGGTGGAAATGGAATTTATTTAGTTTTCCCCTTCTTTGAATAGTATTTAATAAATTAAGCCAGCCAGCATAACTGTGTTTGACATCAGCTGCAGAGCATAACATATTGCTGAAATATTTTTATAGATAAGACATGAAGAGAAGATGTTGAAATATATAAAAAATTTTATGCGAATTATGATACTAGTGAGGATGAAATGACACTTCACAAAGAAATAAAAATTTGAAATAGAGCACTAATCTGAATTTTTAAACATTATGTTTCTACTGACTTGAATTTTAGATTTTCAGGGTTTATGAGAAAGCAATGAATAAGAAAATTAGGCCTATCAGACAAGTTTAAGTACAAAGATTTTTAAAAAGTTACCCAAGAGAGAACTTTATTTTCGTCCTGTCTCTAGGGAGCACGGAATAAGACAAAGGAATATGAGTCACACTGTCACAAAATGAATTCAGTCATACAAATAAGTCTAGAGCAGCTGGGAATATTTCCAAAGAAACCTGAAACACTGATTCAGAAGAATATATACACCCCTATGTTCATTGCAGTGTTATTAAAATAGCCAAGATTTGGAAGCAGCTAAGTGTCCAACAGTAGATGAGTTGACAGAAAAGCTGTGGTACATTTCCCTGATGGAATACCATTCAGCCATAAAAAAGAGGGATCTCTTACCCTTTGTGATAGCATGGATAGACCTGGAGAGCATTATGCTAAGGACCAGTCAGAGAAAGACCAGTACCATATGATTTTACTTATATGTGGGATGTAAATGAACAAAATAAACAAACAAAATAGAAACAGACTCATAGATACAGAAAACAGACTGAGAGCAGTTGGAGGGGGGGTGGAACTGGAGGGCAGAGTAAAAAAGATGAGGTCTAATTTAAATAAATGTAGTCCAAATCCATTTCTTGGCCTGGTTTTTACTATACTAAAAGACAGTTTTTAATAGTTTAACATGTATTTGCCTATTTAATTTGGGCTTTGACATCATTTAGGACATAAGGCATCATGGTTTTTGTTGTTACTTTAGGGGTTTTTTGTTTGTTTGTTTCTTTTGTTTTGTTTTGTTTTTTTTTTGCAGTTCCTGGCAAAATCTTGTCTGCTTTGTGCTCACAAAGGCTTATGACAACACAAGGTTTAGGTGCTGAATGTTGGCCTATAATTTATGCAAGTTTTTGTCTGTCCTCATGACTTTAAGTTTTACTGACTGTTAAATTTGGACTTAATTATTTTGAGGATAAAATTAATTTTCACGAAGCTTTTGGCTTAAGAATTGCCATCTTAAACTAGCTGCATTTTACTGATCATGATTTGTCATCTAAACACTTTTTGCGCTTTAAGTGAGGGACAGTCATTTTATTTTTCTTGTCATAAATGGTTATGATATAAAATGCATTATACTGGTACTTTGATGAGAATGGCTGAAGCTCTCTCCATACATAAAGCACTTTGGCTGAAAGGTACTGAATTCCTGAAATAGGCTTTCATTATTTATTGACTCACTACCCTATCATAATTTTTCTGAAGCACTTTTGATCTGTTTAATAAGTATTGTGTTTTCATTTCTAAAGTATTTAGCATGCTGAAAAACTTCCACTTAAAAAAAATTATCATAATGGCTCTTCAAAGAGAGTTTTGCTTGAATAACCTATGATGAAACCTGCTCTCTGGACTCAGGCAAGTATCTGAGAACAAGCCATCGGTTGTTTGTGAGCATTGTCATATTGGTTAAACTAGCCACAGTAATTAACATACACGAAAGGAAATGAGTGGTGGTGACTTTTGGAAAGGCAAAGGCATTAACATTCTGAAATTTAACCTTTGCCTCAATGTGTCAAGGTAAGTATGTCAAAAGCAGTTTTTACATGTTACTAGGAGGAGGAGAAGGTGAATTCTGTTAATGACAGCTAGGCACATGAAATTCAATAAATCTCTGCTGAATGCGTTAGCCTACAAATACTGTAATTTGTGTTGTCTTAACCCAGTCCTGGGGCTCGTAAACAAATTATCCTATATAATAAAAAGCTAATATGCAAATTGACCAAACGGTGGAACGACCAGTCTCTATGATGTGCACTGACCACCAAGGAGCAGACACTCAAAGCAGGAGCTGCCCTCTGGTGGTCAGTGTGCTCCCACAG
>NW_005356259.1:5319355-5349575 GCF_000412655.1 Myotis brandtii
AGAGGGCGCCGGCTGGGCTGAGGGGCCCCCCCCCCCCGAGTGCTGCATGAATTTTCACCAGGCCTCTGGTCTATTGATAAGAAAATATGTAGAATGGCATTTTGTACATCATACATAGTACTATGTATGTTTCATAATTTAACAAATTAAAAATATCCACTATCCCACAGTGACCAGTTCAGGGTTGAATCATTTCTTGAATTCCCTTGACCATGTATGAATCCTCCATGGCCTGATCTGACTTTCAATCCTTACCCAGACTTACTGACCTGATGACTGAAGAGCAAACCTTCTTGGAGAAGATGGATATTTTAAGAACAACTCACACTCAGTCAATCAATTTGTTCCTGTTATTCAGTTACTCTTTTTTGTTTTTCATTTATTAATTCAAATGTCAACTTCTTTGAGCTAAGTTCCCTGAATACTTTATCTAAAGTATTGATACCCCAGCACTTTATTATATATATATTTTTTTATCTCTCAGGGCTTACTGTCATCTAATATTGTCATGTTCATGTTTTTGGGTTGTTGTTTTTTTTTGTATTTTCTTTCTTCCCTATCTAGAGTGTAAGTTGCTTATCTTATTCATGATTAGGTCTCAAGAAGCATGTTGGCACAGAGTAGACACTAAATTGGTATTCATTAAATATATACATAAGCTCTTAAAATGTGCCATCACTCATATGGTAGGAAGCACATTTTCCCCAAGGAAGACGTCTATTAGTATTCCTTTTTCCTTCTGTATAATTTTTAACTCTTTTTAAACTCTTTTTTATGAGTTTCTGAAAAAAGGAATGACATTTATTCACATATGTTTATAAATATTCTTCATAACTCTAGCAATTTGCTAGGTATTTCTCAGCTGTATTTTAACAGTGTCTTTGAGAATATGTAAGATTCTGCCAGTTAGAGAGGAGTTGGGAACTGTCTCTTCCAGAGTGAGTTGGCGAACAATCTGAATATTGAAAATATTTAGGGATGGAATAATATTGGTTCATTAATGTGGCAGTAGCAAATAATTTTAAAAAGTGGGAAATTATTTTGATGATAACTTGCAACTCAGAAAACTGGAAGCAAACTATTCAATATAAAATGAAGCTAAACAAATTAGAGTGAATATAATTGGATATGTAGTAAATTAGTTAGAATGAATGAAAACTGAAGGTTTTTTAAATATATTTTTATTGATTTCAGAGAGGAAGGAGAAGGAGAGAGAGAGAGATAGAAACATCAATGATGAGAGAGAATCATTGATCGGCTGTCTCCTGCATGCCCCCCACTGGGGATCGGGCCCACAACCCAGGCATGTGCCCTCGACCAGAATCGAACCTGGGACCCTTTAGTCCACAGGCCAATGCCCCATCCACTGTACCAAACCAGTTAGGGCTGAAGTATTTTTTTAATCTTTATATTATTCCATTCCCAAGATACTTAACAACATGAATTATCACCAAGACCCATTTATTGATTTAATTTTTCCATTAACAACTTAATTTATATAAATTCTAGGTGGTTAGTAAGAAATAATGAGCAGATTTATACTACTGCAATGAAATATTAAGAAATGGTTGATTTTGAGATAAATTATTTATGGATTTGATAAGCTAGTATTCAAAATGTTATTAGTTTGCTAATAATAATAAGTGGCTTTAGAGAGGACAAACTGGTTGGACAGGAGTTTACTGACACTTTTAAAAGTCATTAAATTTATTGCACTATAATGATAAACCATTATTTTGTGTATACTATGGCATATGAACTGCCTACGATGGGTTTGTATTGGTAGTGATGTAGGGTGAGATCAATGTATTTTAAAATGACAAGTCATATGTCATATAAATCTTCTGGAATTTAATAACTAGATTTTTTGTTAATAAACTCATGCAATTGTATTTAAAAGGTTAATGGGGAAATAATTTTACTTGAGGGAGAGAATTCTTAGGTTCCTAGATTTATTTCCTTGGGGTAATAGTAATTTTTTACAGGTTCTACTAAGATTATTAAAACTGAGTTATAGAGAGTGACTATCTTTTGAATTAACCACTGATTATCAGTTAGTTTACAGAGAATGTCAGTTTCAGAAAAATAGACGGTAATTTGTTCCAAGGTCTTCAACATTTTCAGAAATGGCCAAAGGCTGTTCATCTCTGCAGTGTAGAATGTGTTACGTGCTCTATTAATTCCTCAAGAGATTGGACTCATTTGGAAATAAGATTACTTTTGAAATATTATCTCAGAGCAAGTAGCTTACAGTGAACTAATAATTATGATTACTGTACTTTTTGTCATTTTAGTCACAAGGGAAAACTGAAAGTGAAGTGGTAAAAATCACAGTATTCTTGTTAACAGAAATGGGAACAGCATAAAGTGGCATGACAACAGTTACAGCAGTAAATAATAGTTATCCAGTAGTAAAATAGTATAATGTTAGTTCTAACCTGTTTAATGCCTTCTATTAGACAGGTGCTTTCATATATAATCTCTAGTTCTCAGAACAATCTTGCAAGATAAGTAAGTTTATCCAAATTATTGGAGTAGAAATTCCGAAGACATTTAATATCTTGTCTTTTGTCTCACACTTAGTAGACAAAAAGGGCAGAGTTAGAATTTTGACTCAGGTCTCTCTCTACTCTAAATATTGTGCTCTTAAATATGAAAGTATATTTATAGCTACGAGCCTTAGTTTTTCCATCTGCAAAATTTCATTAATATATATCTTCTGGAGCACAGTGTCTTCCCATAGAAAGTGCTGAATAAATAGTATCTTTATTATTAATCTAATTATGATAATTTTTATATTTTATTTTGAAGCAAATCAGCTACTTGGGTTTTAAATCTGTCTCTAACTGTTGTGATACTTATTTTGAGGGACATCTAATTTATTTGAAATTAAAATATTCCTTAATATAAAGAAAAATTATTAGCATATCAATGCTATATATTTTGTTTCCGAGTTTATAGTCTCATGAAATATATTGAATGTTAGTATATTTTATTGGTTTTCTATTAAATAGGCTTACAGAGATTACTATGTTGCCATAAGAACACATGAGATTCAGCCACAGGAAATAACAAACAGTTCAGGTGGAAGAGAAAAGGGAAACTACAACAAGATCCTCACCATTCTAAATTATTTTATTTTCCCAGTAGCTTTTGGTTGTTACTGACAATACCTGTATCACAAGACTTCTTTCTCCCATTGTTACAAATTTATCAAAATAACACTTGTTAAGTGTAGCATAAGATGTTGGATGATGAGTCTCTCTATTCAACAAGAGACCACAAGGCAAATTGAAAGAGAGCTTATTTATTACTCACAGGTCTTGGAGGGAGTACCAGGCACCCATTGAGGAGGCACATGGAGAAATTAAGGCAAAGTACAGACCAGGGGAGAGACAGGACATGGTGCCCCATGCTTTTGGTAGGGTCCATGGATCAGCGGTTCTCAACCTGTGGGTCGCGACACCTTTGGGGATCACGACTCCTTTCACAGGGGTCGCCTAAGACCATCGGAAAGCACATATATAATTACATATTGTTTTTGTGATTAATCACTATGCTTTAATTATGTTCAATTTGTAACAATGAAAATACATTCTGCATATCAGATATTTACATTACGATTCATGGCAGTAGGAAAATTACAGTTATGAAGTAGCAATGAAAATAATTTTATGGTTGGGGGTCACCACAACATGAGGAACTGTATTAAAGGGTCGCGGCATTAGGAAGGTTGAGAACCACTGCCATGGATGAAGTGCTTTGGGGTTCCCAGGCTAAGGTGTATTGGTCAAGTTAAACCAAAAGAGGGGGCTTTGGGTATGCTTCTTGGTGGTCTTATCTAAGGGCAGCATAAGGTGAAGCCCATGGGAGGCAGGGGAGGTTGTTGACCATTAGAGCTCGTGGGAAGTTATATCAGGAACTTACATTTGCTTGTGACTCTTCAGGTTGCTATATGGATATGTGCATGAGGGGCTAGTGTCAGATTCCAGTTACTGCAAGCCGATTGGCCAAACAAAATGGATGATGAGGCAGCACTACCACTGGGAGCTTAGCTAAACTCTCCACAACCATGCATTACTTATGTTTTTCTACAAGTGCATTTGTAAGTTTACATAATTGGCCTTTACTTATATAACATAAATTAGAGTTTATAAAATAGAGAAATGAGTGGAGGGCTTTGCAGTATTCAATAAGATTCTTTAATTCACAAAGATTTATTTAAGGTCTTTTGGAAACCATGAGCACCACAAGTTCATTTAAATTATATTTCAACTTACAACAGTTTAATTAACACTGAACCATCAATCAAAATGAAGCATAGTTATGTAAGAAAAATGGAAAAATAAAAGTAAAATTGTTTAATAGATTTTCTAGAAAAGTCCACGGTGCCATGTATAAAGCAAATAGCACTATAATTGGACTTGAGTTACTTATAACAGCTCTGTTACTAATTGACTGCTTCTAACAGGGAAATCATTTAATTTTAGCTTCCTTAACTGAACCAAGAAGTAGTTGAATTAAATGTGTGGTTATCAAACTATTAAGCAGCCATGATATGCTCTTCAGAATTATTTAGACATCTGCCACAAGTGTGGTGTAAAGTGAAATTTTTGGATTTCCAACCATTCTTGTCGAATACATACAACACAATTCTCCTCTCATTTGAACTTTAGTGAATCCCAGAATATTTTCATTTGTAAGGCAGACTTACACTACTTATAATTAAAAAAAAAACAATTTCATGTCTAAAGTCATTTCTAACACTGTTCTCTTTTCCATTAACCCAAATGGTGGGATTGACACTAAAGTGCTTATTAACTTTGAAAAAGTGTTTTTGGTTTTCAGAAAATAATTTATTAGGGAAATAAACTTTATGCAACTGTTTTGCAAAGTGTGAACATTTGAGGATTTTGAGGGCTATAAAATGTGCATTTTTACAATTTTCCCTTCCTACATGTGGTCTGTTTTTTGATATTTTAAAAAATAGTTCTTATGTTTTAGATATTCATAGTAAAATATTTATCCATGAAAAGATGTCATATTTGGCATTTGCTTCAAAATAATTAGGTATGTAGCTAAATGAGTTGGATATAGATAAAACCAGGTGGCTCCAGAGTTGATAATTATTAACACTGAATAATGGACAAATGGAGTTTCATTATCATATTTTTGCAACATTTGCATATGATTTCCTATATGAATATATATTTTTCACTTTCTACTTGAAAAGAATTTAGTTCATTTACTACAAGAGTTTTCAGTCGATAGCCAGGAGCAATTACTGATCACAGGTTTCAGTGAGCAGACTGTTCCCTGTGATTTTACTGTCTTAGATGATATTTCTTTTTCTTTAGCCAAGTTACATTGCACCTTTTATTTTCACCGTCACTTCACAGATGCGGACATCAAGAAATTTTAGATGAGTCATTAATATCACCTCTGCTCATTTCCTGCCCAGACACATACACTTTTAAGTTAACTTAAAAATGGACAATTATTAGTTTGGTTATAGACATCTATACATTTTTAAAACACACTTTTAATATTGTAAGATGACTCCTTGTAGACCATTACTTTGCTATAACATTTTCAGGTACTTAGAATTACCATATAGTACACTTTCTACTTCTACACAAAATATGAATTTTAGTTTTAGTGTGGCTCTGGTGTAGAATGTGATGTTCCCACTTGTGCAGTTATTAAATGAGTCTGCTGTCAATTCAGAAATCTGGGAAATTGAAACCATTTTGCCTTTACTTTTAAACATTGTTTCAATTCTTTTTTCATTTTGAAACTGCTCTATTGTGTGTCACTGTCTAATAGATGACCAGATGGTGCTATTCAAAAGTTTCAATTTATCCTAAAATCAAACTCCAGTGAAAAGAACTTTAGGAAAATTTACACTACTGAAAGTTATGATTTAAAAACTGGTGGTTGTTACATTTACATCAGAGATATTAATAAATCATCATCTTTATTTTAAAAGTAATTAAGGGAAATCCTCTTTAGTGAATGCATCTTTCCTGTAAATGGAAGCTAACATGGAATAATATATCCCTATTCATTATAAGAGAGTTATGCATTTAAGTCATTAAGTGTAAATGATCCTTTGACCTTCATGCTGCATAATTTGTAGATAGAAATATTCATTAGTATAGAATTTAGAATGTTTTGATGTATCTTCATTGAGTGTGGGACAATTATACTTGAAATATTGGACTCAAGAAATCCAATGCCCATGTCATACACCACTATTACACTGATGTGTCTAGCCCAGCTCACATCTATGGTCTTATGGCCCCCTCATGACCAGGGAACAGAAGAGAAAAAATGCTGAACTTAGTTCATGGATGGGTAAAATAGGTAAGTAAATTCAAGCCATATCTGCTTGAGTGGATTGCTACTACACTACAGTTCTTAAGGTTGACCTTGAAAGAAAGCACTGAGAAAAAAATCGCCCAATGGACAGAGATTGTAGGGTTGCTCTTAGTCATCCAATTTATATGAAAATAAATGTGTCCTGGGATTAGAATGTATAATACTTCATAGATCTTGGCAAATAGCTTGATTGGCTGTTACCAGACCTAGAAGGAGAAAGGTTTAAAAATTAGAGACAAGAAAATCTGGGTAAAGCTCATGTAGCACATGCCTACTAGATATTATTCTCTCCAAGAACAACTCAACAATCAAATAGAATGACTTGGCTAGTAGACCTGTTTGCCCTTGCCATCAGCCACTCATATTCTGTCACAATGGGCTCAGGAACAGGCTAGCCATAGTGGCAGACAATGACCCCACCATAATGGGATCCCACTCAGCAAGGCTGGTCGAATTCTGGTTCCATCAGCTGCATCTCCGAGCCAGCTGCGCCCACCCTGTGGCTCTCAGCACCTCCCCTGGGCTCTGAGCCCGCTGCCCCCCACGCTGCGCACCACCATGACCATGACGGAACCGGCAAACTCCTTCGTCAAGGACTTCCTGGCGGGAGGCATCACCGCCGCCATCTCCAAAACGGCCGTCGCCCCGATCGAGCGGATCAAGTTGCTGCTGCAGGTGCAACAGGCCAGCAAGCAGATCCCAGTGGACAAGCAGTACAAGGGGATGATGGACTGCATCCTGCGCATCCCCAAGGAGCAGGGCGTGCTGTCCTTCTGGCGAGGCAACCTGGCCAACGTCATCTACTACTTCCCCACGCAAGCCCTCAACTTCGCCTTCAATGACAGGTACAAGCAGGTGTTCCTGGGGGGCGTGGACAAGCACACGCAGTTCTGGAGGTATTTCGCTGGCAACCTGGCCTCGGGTGGGGCGGCGGGGGTCACCTCCCTCTGCTTTGTCTACCCCCTGGATTTCGCCAGAACCCGGCTGGCGGCCGACGTGGGGAAATCTGAGGCCGAGCGGGAGTTCAAAGGCCTGGGACACTGTCTGGTGAAGATCAGCAAGTCTGATGGCATCCGGGGCCTGTACCAGGGCTTCAACATCTCGGTGTACAGCATCATTCTCTACCGGGCTACCTACTTCGGTTTGTACAACACGGCCAAAGACATGCTCCCCGAGCGCATGGACACGCACATCATGGTGAACTGGGTGATCGCCCAGCTGGTGACAGCGGTGGCCGGCATTGTCTCCTACCCCTTCGACACAGTGAGGCGGCGGATGATGATGCAATCAGGGCGCAAAGGAGCCGATATCATGTACAGGGGGACCATCCACTGCGGGCAGAAGACCTTTAAGGAGGAGGGGTTCAAGGCCTTCTACAAGGGCGCCTGGTGCAACGTCCTCAGGGGCATAGGCGGTGGCTTCGTTCTGGTCCTTTATGACGAGGTGAAGAAAATCATCTAGACGTGTCCCCTGGTCCCCTCGTCTCGATGCAGGGACCTGAAAAATAGCGCCGAAGACTTCACTCTTACAGACCATTGACCTTCTGGAAATTCTGACGTCTTTGACCGGCCTGAGCCTGTGTAGAGGTCTGGGGAGGGCTCTAGAACGGGGTTCATTGTGATCACGGCAACTGGCACCCTGATTCCAAGCATTGCTTACAGGGGGAGGGGAATCCTGACGCCCTCGTGGTTCCGCAGGCGGGGCAGCTCCCTCACACCCACCAAGAGCCCAGGTGTTTGTAGGACCCAGATGCCTTTAAGTATTTATTTAAAGAAAGTCATGTCTCCCACTTGTACTTGGTCGCTATCCTCTTTTGCACATCTGATCACTTGTGATAACGTTCTATGTTGGGCATTTTGACGCAAACAATAAAAAACAGAACAAGAAAAAAAAGAAAAAAGACCGGTTAAACTACTTATACTACCAAATGTTCAACATACCGGAGCGGAGACCAAAGCTGAGACTGTCATTCAGCACCATCTCCCAAGGAGTCTCAGGTATTGGTCACCCTGAGCCACTTTTATTCTAGAAGAGAGAGCATTTCAGCTTGATAATCAACACATGTTACCAGTACAGACTGGTCTTTGTGTCCCATAGGGCCTCAGGCAGACCACTATCCAGGGCTTATAGAGTGTTTGGTTCATCATTATGGGATACTAGCATCACATCAAGCAAGGGACCTCTCTATAGCAAAGGACAAGCAACTGTGGCCGTATGACAATTGGCTACACTTGTTTTATCCCATATAACACCCTCAGGGAGTTTCTGGGGAGACCGAGTAATGAAACACTCCTAAAAGGCACAGCTAAGGTCCTTGCTTACAAATGATACCCAGAAAGCACGTAGTGACATTTTTCAGGATATAGTATACACACTAGATTAATGATTATACACCACAAATTAATTCTGTGCCCTGTTGATATTGGATAGATGGGTACAGGAAACAAGGGGTAAAAACTAGAGTAGTCCCACTTAGCATTGCTCACAGTGACTCATGTGGAGCACAAATGTGTTTTCCATCACTGCAAATTTAGGGTCTAATGCAGTGGTTCTCAACCTTCCTAATGCCGCAACCCTTTAATACAGTTCCTCATGTTGTGGTGACCCCCAATTTCATTGTTACTAATTGAACATAATTAAAGCATAGTGATTAATCACAAAACAATATGTAATTATATATGTGTTTTCCGATGGTCTTAGGCTACCCCTGTGAAAAGGTCGCTTGACTCCCAAAGGGGTCACGACCCACAGGTTGAGAACCACTGGTCTAATGTGCATACACATACCGGTTTCTAGGAAGAAGTCTTTCCACCTGGTGACACAGAAAGAATCTCAGACTTGAAGCTATAATTGCCACCTAATCACCAAGAAATTAGTAGGCAAGGGATGGAGTCATTATCCTGCCAGAATGTAAGGTTGCTGTTAAAAAGTAGGATCAGGAAGAAATGTTTGTAGAATGCAGGCAATCCACTGGGGCATCACTTGGTATTTTCCTGGCTAATTTAGATAATAATAAACAAGTGCAGCAGTCACAGCCTCAGAAGTACATGATTACAGGGCTCAGAACCCTTAGGGATAAGGGTATGGATTATCCACCAGATAGTTAACCTAAATCAGCAGAGATGATGGCAGAGAAAGAGGGCAATCATAATGAGCAGAAGATAAGAGAGATGATAAGTATATGCAAGAGGTGATCCTCTTTCAGAAGGACTGAGATGCACATTATTGGCTGAATGCTTATATGCTGAAGAGGATGTGTTGCTCCTGCAATGTCTGGTATCTGCAAGCTAAAAGAACAGAACACCTTGAGGGAACTAGAGATTCTGAGAGAGAGGTGAGAGGATTTGTGCATGAAGACAGTGGGCTGCCTGCCATTCATACTGTGGGTGGCCAAGATTTCACTTTATACTACTACTAGTGGCCCGGTGCATGGATTTATGCACATTGAAAGGAAATTAATTAGAAGAAATATTTTAATATCGCTATTTGCACTTTCTCTGTAATAGAAGTATCATAGATGAAAGAAAATTAGTAAAATATATATGAAAATAATATACAAATGATTAATAAACCATAACAACATGATTAACAACAACAAAGACATATAAAAACAAAAACATGATATAAAAATAACAATAAAATAATATAAAACAACATTGATAAAACAATGACTGATAAATTGATTAAACTTATTCTAATATCTCCCTGTATACCACATTAAGATTAAAAACACTTTCAGAGTGCTTGATTAATTTCCCTTGGGATGAAGTATTTACAACTTTAACTTTAATGTCACACGCTCTTTGAACTCAAGAGAAAGCAACTGACCATGTCCGAAAACAGGTTCAGGTAGGAATATTCTTATTCTGCCTAGAGTTTGTCCTTGTGATTTATTAATAGTCATCGCAAGTGCTGTCATCACAGGCAACTGTCTTCGAATTAATTTAAATGGGAGGCCACTGTCAGATGGGAACAAATCAATTCTTGGAATCAGAACAACTTCTCCTTCAGCAGATCCTGTTAATACTTCAGCTTCAATTATGTTAGGTCGCAATCGTTTGATAATAAATCTAGTACCATTACAAAGACCTCATTTACTATTCAGATTTCTCAGTAGCATGATGATTGCATCTACTGTCAATTTTAATTTTTGACACTGCATTTCCAAAGGAATAATACTATTAAGAAACTCGATGCGAAAATTTTCCTTTTCGGCATCATCTGTTGAATCGATGGAATCATCACTCAAATGGTATGTTGTGCCAATAGTTGATCTTCAGATACATTCTGTCGATGCCGCCTCATTCTTTCAGTTTCAGAATGTCAACAAAAACAACCAAATTCACGATAAACAATGAAAGATCAAAACACACATGTATGATTGGCGCCAACGAGAGCTTTATATGTATTGTGCATGCGCAAGTCAATGTTTACCTTTAAATTGCCAGTGTGTGTCATATGTACCAGCCAGTGGGTTGGTTGGATGGTTGGACATACATTCAGTCGGTCACTTCGCCTTTTATATATATAGATAAAAGATAGCCACCGTAAATATAGAACAAGTTGTCTTCTCCCAAAATGATATTTTTTGCTGCAGTTTTCCCCCAGATTTTGTGTCAATGTAAGGATTTTCTTGATTTCTTTCTCTTGTAGCTGCTCTGGGATCTAGAGTCTCCATTTCAACACCAGTATCATGATCTCCGCCACTTAGAGGCATACCATTTTCATAATTTCATGGTATGTCTATCAAAAATAATAGATTAAGTGTTCAGCAGTTAATTTATATTAATGTTGAGGATGCATTTTAGTTTCCAATTATGTTAATAAAGACTTTTAGTTTAAGAGTAAAATTGCCTATCAAATACAAAGATTTTACAAATTTTTGCCATAAAAATAATCTTTTGCAAAAGAACAGAAAGGATTTCGAAAGAGCCCAGTGTCTAACATTTTTTTAATTGAAATTTTCTTAAGTGTGGCACATAGTTTAATGGGCACTATATGGCAACATTGCTTCCAGAAAATTGCCATTCCTAAATATCATGACATTTAAGAATGAAGTAAGGAATGTTCATGACAACTTTACAATATATTACATACACAAATTGAGGTAACGATTGCTAGGTATTTTGTACTAATGGATTCATTATATTACTGCCTGGTATGGTGAAGCATAGATGCCAGCTTTCCTTCTGCTCAGTGTTAGAAGCTACAAGTATGATAATTACAAAAAGATACATTGAAATAAAAAGTTAGTGAGATTTTGTTTACTTCCTCTGCAGTATTTTCTTTCAAATAAATTCAAATGTTCCACTGAAATTCAAGATAAAAATAGATATGTTTTTGTAATGGCAAATATGAGAGAACCAGAATTCAAATTCTGGCTTTGCCTCATACACTTTCAAATCCTCAACTTTCTCATGTACCCAAATGACAATTATAGTACCTCTCGCTTTGTGTTATTGTGAAAATTAAGTAAGTATTGCAAGGACTTAGCATAGTATTTGGTATTTAGTCAGTATACAATGATGATTGCTAATAGTATTACTATCACATGATTATTAATTTTGCAATAGGGTTCAGATATTTCTGTAGATTTTATTAAATATGTTTTTATTGTTTTTTTAGAGAGAGAGGAAAGGAAAGGGGTAAAGAGATAGAAACATCGATGAGACAGAAATAGCATCGATCGACTGCCTCCTGCTACATGTTCCCCTCCCCTCACACAGGGTATCAAGCCCACAACCCGGACATGTTCCCTGACCAGGAATCAAACCAGTGACCTCTTGGTTCCTGGGCTGATGCTCAACCACTGAGCCACACCAGCTGGGCATCTGTAGATTTTGAGTGTTATTTTTTTTTTATTGAAGTTAGACCATGAATCTGTTAGCTATTGCTATATAACTCAGTAGCTTTAAAAATCAACTACTTATTATTGTTTATACACTGAATAGAGGCTAGGATTTGGCTGACTTAGTTTGGCCTTGTTAGGGTGGCTCTGTTTCTTACTGACTATTTTTGGGTCCCCAGGTCACTCCTCCTGGGACTAGTGGGTTATGCAAGGCATTTTTTTTCTCATGGAAAGGGAAGATTTGTAAGGGGGTGAGTGAATTAACCTGAAGTGTTTTAGCTCAAGGCTCAGAATTGGTACAGTGTCACTTTTACCTACCTGTCATTGGTAAAAGATGGCTAAACCCAACACCAAGGAGCAGTAACAAACACTCTGCACTCAAATGAAACCATTTGGGGAAGAGGGGCAAGGAAGATGGGAGGGGAATTGGGAAGTGTTGAGGCCAAAATTCGATTTACCTCGATCCATACACTTCAAGAAAAAACACACACACACACACACCAACAAACAAAAAAACAGATGAAAGTGATTCCTAAGTCTTATTGTACTTCCCCAGGAGTGAAGTTTATTGGCCTTGTGTCATACAGAGCTGCCTATCTCTGCCTTCAAGGACTTAGGCCATGCTATTTGCCCAAGTTCCATCCTCTCATCTTTGTCCATCTAATCTTAAAATGTAAGAGAAAATACATTAATATTTACTCAGGTTTAGGAATAAGAGAGTCCTCTTCTAAAACTATACCTTGCCACTTTGTTTATATGTATTAGTTTCTACCACTTTATTCATATCACTATCCTTCTACTTATTATAATACTAGAGGCCCGATGCATGATATTTGTGCACTCAGGGTCCCCCCAGCCTGGCCTGCACCATCTTGCAGTCCAGGAGCCTTCGGGGGATGTCCGACTGATGGCTTACACGGGGAGTGGGCCTAAGCCAGCAGTCGGACATCCTTAGCACTGCCACAGAGGCAGGAGAGGCTCTCACCACATCTGCTGCGCTTGCCAGCCATCAGCTCAGCTTCTGGCTGAGTGGCACGCGCACTGACCAGGGGGCACCACCTGCATTGAGCATCCGCCCCCTGGTGGTCAGTGCACGTCATGGTTCCACTGTTTGGTCAATTTGTATATTAGTCTTTTATTATATAGGATTGTAAATGATTGCTTTTGTGCCAGTTTTTTTTTTCTCTTTACTAATTCATTTATTTTTTTTAATTCTCCAACTATTTATTGGTTAACTACTATACATAAGAACTTCTCCTATGCTCAGTTAAATGAGTGAGTCACACATGACCCCAGCTCTCTTGAAGCTTGCATTTTAGCAATGAGGAGAGATATTTAAAAAGTAAGAACTTGCACAAATACATAATAAACTACAATTGGAACAAGTGCTACAATTATGAAATAAAGAGTGCATTGAAAGAGTATAATGGAAGGGTTTGAACTAGTCTGGGAATTAATAAAACACTCTGAGCAAGACTGAGAGTTGAACTAAATTCTAAAGCGCTGCTGTACAATAAAAATCTAATTAAAAACATGTTAAAATTTAAAGTTCTAGTAGCTATATTAATTAAAGAAAAAAGAAAGTACTAAAATTTATTAACAATATATTGTATTCAACCTAGAGATCCAAAATATTATCATTTTGACGACATGTAAACCATATACAAATTAGTAATTAAATATTTTACTTTTTTTAATACTGAGTGTTTGAAATCCATTGAACATTTTAATACATATAATACATCTCAATTCTGACTGGCCATGTATCAAGAGCTCAATAACCATATGTGGCTACCTATCAGCCAGCACAGCATTAGAGTAACTAGGAAAGATAAATTTTGCAAAAAAAGAGAAGATGCTAGGAAATGCAAATTTCTCTAAGGCAAAGTAGCAAAGTCCATTAGAGAAACGACAATAAACAATCTTGCACAGAGTACAGATTTCAGGCAAAGTAACACAGAATCGAGTTAAATCACACAGGGGCTTGGAGGCCATGTTAAATAACATTGTGTTCTTTATTCTAAGTGTTTTGACAAGTAATTGAAAGATTTAAGCAGGATACACATGATCTGATTTCCATTTCTAAATGATTGTCCTTGCTGCTGTGGGGCTAATGGTTTGAAGGAAGTAGGAGGGTCTGAAGGAGTAATACTTAGCATTTGCCATCCTCTAGGCAAGAGCACATGCCAGCATAGACTAGATAATATCAGTGAAAAGCATTCAAGATATTTAGGAGATAAAATCAATTAAACTTATTATTTTTAAAATATATTTTTATTGATCTCAGAGAGGAAGGGAGAGGGAGAGAGAGATAGAAACATCAATGATGAGAAAGAATCATTGATAGACTGCCTCTGGCATGCCCCCTATTAGGGACTGAGTCTACAACCAGGGCATGTGCCCTTTCTGGGAACGAAACCATGACCTTCTGGTTCATAGGTCATTGGCTCAACCACTGAGCCACACTGATCAAGCTATTATTCTTTATTAATTTGAGAAGGGATGCCCTAAAAGATGAAATATATTTGCTCTGTTTCTGGCTTATGCAGAAAGGTTAATGGTATGCTAAATTGTTTTTTTTTAATATATTTTATTGAGTTTTTACAGAGAGGAAGGGAGAGCAATAGAGAGTTAGAAACATCGATGAGAGAGAAACATCAATCAGCCGCCTCCTGCACACCCCCGACTGGGGATGTGCCCACAGCCAAGGTACATGGCCCCGACTGGAATTGAACCCGGGACCCTTCAGTCTGCAGGCCAACGCTCTATCCACTGAACCAAACCGGTTAGGGCGGTATGCTAAGTTTGAGGGACAAAATTAGTTAACTCAGAATTGGACACATAAAAGTCCAGGAGCCAATTATATTATTTAGTCCAATAGCTAGAGATATCTAATGGGGAACTAGATATGTTGAACTTGAACCCAAATATATAGTCTCATCTGGACTTTTGTATTTGAGAGGTGTCAGTACTGATCCTTGCAGATTGTCATCACTCAGAATCTTCAGGGTTTCATTGCCTGACCTATACCTGTCACTCAATAAATATTTATTTAATATGCTTTGTTAAGGCCTCCTCTATTTGTATGATGAGATGATAGTTAAGACTTGGAATCCAAGCAGATAGTCCTTCAGCAGTATCAGATTGGTGAGACTGTGACTTTTCCTCCACCTTTACACTGACCTTTGCCTTAATCAATGATTCTGAGGCCTGGGCCATGGCCTATGCATAAGCATTAGTGAGCCCATATAAGAGTTATTGAATTCACATCAGGTTGTGTGTGTGTGTGTGTGTGTGTGTGTGTGTGTGTGTGTGATTATTAAAGTCATGAATAGCTTTACATTTACATTGTTGCTTTAATGAGCCCTTCTCCCACAGAGCCAGCAGAGGGGACCATATCTGAGACTCAATCAACCTGGCTCACACTATTTGCCCCACCCTGGTGATTCCTTGAGACACTGACCCACCCAACTTTCAGGCTCACCCAAACTGTTTTTAGTGGCTTTACCATAGGAATGGCCTGGTGGCTCATGCTTTAGATTTTCCTAAAAATCTCTCAAACCAGCAGCATCTGGCCTCAGTGAGCCCCATATCTCTCACCAAGTGGCCCCAGGTCCAGCACCAGCAGCAGCCAGCCTTGGCTTTGCCTGGGCACCTCCAAGCCCAGCATAAGAAGCAGCCATCTGCAGATTGTATTGTAAATTAGGCCTGGTGGCCTCGGGCAGAACATAGGCAGTGGCCAACCTTGGCTTGCACCTCTCCAGAGGTCCCAGAGATAGGGCACTCAGTAGACAGTTTCAGACCACATTGAAGCACCACCACCTAATTATCTCCTCATGCAACACACTCAAAGGCTGAACTCAGTGGGTACCAGAGCCCTACTGTAGTAAAGTCCTACTGCGTATGGCAGGCCCCTGCACAGCTGATCTTCCAATCCAAGGTGGTCAGAGGTCAGTGGTCAGTGGTTACAGCAGTCTTTGTAACTGATCAGCCTGGGTAAATCGCTCCCACTGATGTGCCAACAGCAATGAAGACTCAATTACAACAGAAGAGTGTACAGCTGATATAGGGGGCACACATAGGAGTGCCAAACTGGGGTGACCAGGGAGGCTGTGTCACCAACCCTACTACATTAGGCCATACTCCCAAGCCTAGGAAACATAGCAACACTACCTAATACATAGAAACAAACATGGGGAGGCTGTCAAAATGAGACAAAGAAACATGGCCCAATGAAAGAACAGAACAAAACTCCACAGAAGAAGTAAACAAAATGGAGACAAGCAATCTACTAGATGCAGAGTTCAAAACACTGGTGATAAGGATGCTCAATGAACTTAATGAGGACCTCAACAGCATAAATAAGAACCAGTCACAAATGAAGGATACACTAACTGAAATAATGGATAATTTATAGAGAATCAACAGTAGGGTAGGTGAAGCTGAGAATCAAATCAGCAATTTGGTATATAAGGAAGCAAAAATATCCAATCAGAACAGAAAAAAGAAAAAAGAATCCTAAAAAATGAAGATAGTGTAATGAGTCTCTGGTACAATTTCAGTCATACCAACATTCACATTATGGGGGTCCCAGAAGAAGAAAGCAAGAAATTGAAAAACCGTTTGAAAAAAATAATGACAAAACTTCCCTAATTTGGTGAAGGAAACAGACATACAAATGTAGGAAGCACAGAGCCCCAACCAAGATGAACCCAAAGAGGCCCACACCAAGACCCATCATAATTAAAATGCCAAGGGTTAAAGACTTACTAGAGAGAATCTTAAAAGCAGCAAGAGAAAAGCAGTTACTTACCTACAAGGGAACTCTTATAAGACTGTCAGCTGATTTCTCAAAAGAAACTTTTCAGGCTAGAGGGAGTGACAAGAAATATTCAAAGTAATGAAAAACAAGAACCTACAACCAATATTACTGTATTCTGAAAGGCTATCATTTAGAATCAATGGACATATACAGAGCTTGCCAGTCAAAAAAAAAATTAAAAGAACTCATTACCACCAACCCAGTATTATAGAAATGCTAAAGGGTCTTGTTAAAAAAGAAGAAAAATATGAATAATAAAATGGCAATAAATACATATCTATCAACAATTGAATTTACAAACAAAAAGAACAAGCAGAACAGAAACAGATTTACAGATACAGAGTACTTTTTGTTGGTTGCCAGGTGGGAGGGCTTTTGGGGGAATGGGCAAAACAGGTGAAGGGATTAAGAAGTACAAATTGGTCATTACAGAAGAGTCATGAGGATTTAAAGTACAGCGTAGGGAATGTAGTCAAGAATAGTCTAATAACTAAGCATGGTGCTGGATCAGTGTGTGATTTATTGGGGTGATCTTTTTTTAAATTATGTAATGTTTGGTCACTGGTGTGAAAATAATAGAATGATGTATGTCAACTGTAATTGAAAAACATGGTTTGAAAAATAAATTAAATTAAAATAAAACAAAAATATCATTTTGAACCCAAAAGTTAAAAAAATTGGGATGAAAATTACTAAAAATGAAATTACAAATTGCATGATGTAAGGAGAACAATCAATTCCAATTAATTATATCAGTGAAATTGGATCAATATAATTTTTTCATATCCCTTTATGGTTTTAATCTTGAGAACACTGATAACTGGGAGGATTTTATAAAGAAAAGCCTTTTCAGAGCTGACTCATCCTACTAAATTGTGTTTATGCCAGTCACAGCCACAGTTCCTTTCTTTGTGCACACAATAGTAGAATATGACATCCTAGATATTCAGTAAAACCTGCAAAATTTCAACCTTGCAGTCTAAAACTGAGGATGTGAAAATCAGGCTCTCCAACTCTAATTGTATTTTAATATAACAAAATATTAGTGAATTAAATATGTTGACATTTTAGGAACTAGTCAACCAACATTATTTTAAAGCATTGATCATGCTGTGCCTTACACATTTCTAAGAACCTTGAGAAATAAGACAAGTCCTTACCCTCAAGAAACTGACAATAAGGTTGAGAAAGCAAAGTAAATGAAATAAAGAATTATTTTTAAAAATATAAGTAATATTAGCTAGGGAAGTTGAGTATATTTGGAATTAATAGAAAAGTTTTGATGGGAATGTGTTTGGCTTGTTATTTTTGTTTTAAGTGAACAGAGAAAATGAGAAAAGTAAAAAGTTAAAAGTAAAACGTTTCCTCTTCTAGGTATTTGTGCTATAAAGATGGTGGGACCAGGATGAAGAGAGTCCTGCGGTGAGGAGATGGTCTGTGAACACTCTCCTTACAGATTGATTATAACGATGTCCTAAGAGACATGCAATAACATTGTATGAAACGAATGAATAAACCACAATGTATGACTGTAACTTATGTTTTTGTCACATTTTGATACTAGTCACTTTTTTCTTTCCCAGAGAGTCGTTTTGAAGTTGAGGATGGATATGTGACAGGCACTATGCTAGGTATTGAGGTTGAGGGCACAAAAAAGGAATGTGAAATAGTTTCTGTTCTGGAAGAATTCATTTCCAGAGGCATTTTATTATTTTAGGCCATTATCATCTTTCATTTGGACTTCCTAAATAGCTTCCGCAGTCTCCCTTCCTCTTCAATCAATCATCCTCATGCTGTCATGGATAGTTTTCTAAAGTACAAATCTAATCAAGTTACTGTTCTGCTCAAAATTACTCAATGATTTCACATTGTATATTGAATAAAATCTAGGTCCTTTAAGGTGACAAGAAGCATTTTTCAACAATTTGAATTTTTCTTGGCCATGTTATCTATATTGAAGTTACACAGAACTACTTACTGTTTCCCAGATATACTTTGTTCTTTCATCGTTCTGGGTCAAGGAGAGTGCCTTAAACACATTTCACTATGATATAAATATTTTTATAAGTTTGTCTCCCCTCCATTTATTCTTTTTTATTTGAGATGATGCTTAGGCTGAGGCTCAGGTTTCAGAGTGTAATTGGCAGTATGGACAGCAGGGTATGGTATGTGATGGTGTGGGGATTTGACTGTCAAACTAAGCATCTGAAGTTTAGACTGTCAGCAACGTGGAACTGATGATGGTTAGGTTTCTATTCTGCCTTTTCTGTTTCTTCTTATTTACTTAGAAGAAAGTTTCAAGTAACCATTGGACTAATGTTAGACTGAAAGTGAAATAATTCAGGAGCATATTGCAATAAGCCAAATATAAGTGATTATATGGTGTTACGGTGGGCTTATAAAGAACAAGTAAAGACCATAAGCTTATGGTCATTGTGGACCCTGATAAAAAAAAGATACCTACTTAAGAAGGGGCTCCTGGTGACTAATGGGGCTCAAATTTTAAAAACAGAGCCTAGCAGTCGTTTCTACACAGGGGCCTCTGAAGCAAACTGCACTTCAGGGACAAGCCTGAACTGAACGACATGCCTCTGCACTGAACTAACTGCCTGCCTGCACTGCTTCTGCCAGCTGAGCCAGCCCTTAGAGAGGAGTCCCTGGAGTCCTATTTCAACCCGTAGGACTGAGGCTTCCCCATCCAATCAGAGCTGTGCAACTATAACCCCACCAGCTTTATCAATCGATTAGAGTGGCTTCATTCTGACCAATGAGGACAGTGTCTTTCTGACTAACCAAACTGTGAAGATTTGGAGTTCTCATTTGTATGAGGACAGACCAATCAGGGACCAGGACTGAGGATTTCTGTCTATTATAAGTCAGCTCCCCTCTGGCGTTGAGAGTACACTTTTTCTTTCCACTCAAGACTGCATTTTCTGGCTGATGTCTCCCCAGGGAAGAACAAAACAGACGAGTGCAGGCCAGAGCAGACTGGCACAGAACAGAGCAGACCAGAGTAGAACAGACTAGTCCAGGGCAAAGCAGACCAGCACGAAGAAGAGCAGATGAACAAGGAGCAGAGCTTAGCTGTCTAACAGCAGCACCTCACCCCAGGGCTGCATCTCCTCAGGACCCCCTAACTACATCATATAAATAATGAGCAGACCAAATGGAATGAACATTTCTAGCCAATGATGCAGTACTCCATCTATCTTTATTAATTAAGGGCTTATTATTGGAACTGATAGAATTGTCAAACCTGACTTTGCTATCACGTTTGTTATGGTGCCAGCCACTTTAATGATCATGGGCTCAGGTCATCAAATGAAGGCTTAAGTTCTGAGGCTGAAGAGTTGTGTAGCCACTCTATTTATCAAAAAGATCCATTTATTTCACTTTCAAAAAAATGAAATAATCTGCAAATCTGATTTTTCTTCTCTTGTCACCCAATCTCAAAGGGATAAAAAGCGATGAATTAATAAGGATTTCTCAATTATTAAGAATTTACATAAAGTTATTATTCTAATAAGTTACACCCATATATATAAAATTTTATTTAACTTAAATTTATTATTTAAGGCAGGGAAGAAGGTGGTTTATATACATAGTACCTTTTATTAAACGAGTCTTTCATTAGATACTATGCAAAACAACTCTCAATTAATGATTACTATGTGCTGTTCTGGGTAAAAAGTAACTCTAAGAGAATCCTATTTTATAATGTAAATAGAAATATATTTTTATTTTAAATACTCAGATTTTAGTCATTAGTGAAGAAGATTTTACCACTTATCAAAAATTAATAAGCTTCGTGAGCCATACATACTATGTTATTGTAATAAAATTTTGTTTCTATCAAGTGTTTGGCAAACTTGGAGTGAATATTTGTGATTTGGGAGTAACTCACTGCTATGGATGTATGGAATTTTAAAATGATAATATAAATTCTATTACAGAATTCAGATGATAATATAAATGTCTTGTTTAATGTCCTAGAGGGCTGCAATGAAAATTTTACCTCATCTTTACCAGAACATCTATAAATGGAGAGAAGCAGGAAAACTCAATTATATGTGTTAGAGAATATAAAATGTAGGCGTCCCAAGGAATCAAGCAGATTCTAAGTAGAAAGGAAAAGAAAAGTCATAAATTCTGTTCCTCTTTCAAAAAATTCTCCCCTGCATTCCCAGAGGGTAGTGATGAGAAAGGGTTCTACCTGGTTCATGTTACATCTGTACTTTTGGTCTTGATGTAGCAAGAGTCACTTCCTGAGGAGGTTAGAGGCAATAGGCAATATAGGTTTCTGGCTAAAGACAAGATTTCTGAAATGATACTTATATAGAAACATCTTGAAATAAAATATTTTACAAATTCTTTAGTCATAATCATGTAAAGCTTTGTTTTAATTTCACCCTTTTTGTAATAGTGGAATTTGAATCTTTTCTCTAATGTCAATATTAGAGATATCTATGAAAATATTAACTTGAACTAAAATGGAGGAAGTTTTTCAAAATAAATTTCTTTGTGGTAGAAAAACACACAAAAACATTTACTCTCAGATTTATTTTCTTCTTAAATGTGTAGTATTTAGTTTAAAAGCTTTTTTCAATTAAATTTGACATTCAATATTATATCAGTTTCAAGTGTATAGCACGATGCTTAGGCATTTATATAACTCACAAAGTGATTTCCCTGATAAGGTAGTACCAACCTGGCACCGTACATAGAGGCAATATTATTGACTATTCCCTATGCTGTCCTGGACATCCCTGTGACTGTTTTGTAACTGCTAATTTGTATTGAATCCCTTCACCACTTTTACCTGGTCCCCAACACCTTCTCATCTGGCAACCCTCAGTTTATTCTCTGTATCTATGAATTTGTTTTGTTTGTTTGTTTTGTTTTGTTTTAGATTCCACATATAAGGGACATCATAGGGTATTTGTATTTCTCTGTCTGACTTATTTCACCTAGCATAATAACCTCTAGGTCCATCCATGTTATCGCAAATGGAAAGATTTCATTTTTTATGGGCCAAGTAATATTTTATTGTACACTAGAGGCCCGGTGCATGAAATTCCTGCAAGGGGCTCAGCCCTCGCAGCCCTGGCTTTGTCTGGAAGGTTGTCCAGAAGGATGTCCAGAAGGTTGTTCGGCTGTCTGAACTAATTAGCATATTACGCTTTTATAATTATAGATATTTACCACATATTCTTTATCTGATTATCTATCAATAAACACTGATGTTGCTTCCATATCTTGGCTATTATAAATATCCAGGGGCCTGGTGCACGAAATTCATGCACTGGGGTGGGGGGTGGTCCATCAGCCCAGCCTGCCCCCTCTCACATACTGGGAGCCATCAGGGGATGTCCTACTGACGGCTTAGGCCCGCTCCCTGCTCCCCTTAGGGAGCGAGCCTAAGCCGCAGTCTGGCCTCCCTTTGTGGGAGGTGACCGGCTCATCAGGGAAAGGCACCAGCCCCATCACCCCACTGCTGCAGCCACTGCCAGTCACCGCAGCCACCAAGGTGTTTTCATCAACATGGACTCCAGTCCCTTCACCATGAAAAAATGACAACTTTCTTTAGGCATTTTCAAGATGTGTCTTTCATAGGATATGACATTTCTTTATTATTTTTTTTATCCTCACCTGAGGATATGTTTCCATTGATTTTTAGAGAATGTGGAAAAGAAAGGGGAAGACAGAGAGAAACATCAAAGTGAGAGGAGCACTTTGATTGGTTGCCTCCTGAATGAACGCTGACCTGGGCCCCAGCCAGGGAAGAGCCTGCAACCTAGGTACATGCCCTTGGTCAGAATTGAACCCAGACCCTGTGGTAGGCAGGCCGAGGCATTATCCACTGAGCCAAACTGGCTAGGGAAATATATAATATTTCTTAGCCCCTCAAGCAGCAGACCTTCGTTTTTTTCTCCAGGAGTGAGGTGGAAAAATCCTACATCACCTTCTTGGATTCTTATTACCCAAGTTACTAAGAATATTACCAGTGGCATACAGGGAGCTTAGCCAATGAGCGGTCAGAAAATGTGTTTCCTTTGTAGTTCACACTGATCCCTGGCTCAGCCCCTGCCCAGGCCTAAGGCCTTAGGCCAGGCGTTAGGCCTGGGCAGGGGACCCCCAGCCCACTCCGATAGCAGTCTCCGCTCCTGACCAGGCCAGAGGAGCGTTAGGCCTGGGCAGGGGAACCCCAGTCCGCTCCGATCACCTGCCCAGGCCTAAGACCTCTGGCCAGAGCCATAGGCCTGGGCAGGGGACCTGCAGCCTGCTCCAATCGCAAGCTCTGCCCCTGCCCAGGCCTCAGGCCTTTGGCAAGGGCATTAGGCCTGGAGAAGGGGACCTCCAGCCTTCTTCGATTGCCTACCCAGGCCTCAGGCCTCTGGCTGGGGCATTAGGCCAGGGCAGGGGACCCCCAGCATACTCCGATCACAGGCTCAGCCCATCCTAAGCCAGAGGGGTTTTAGGCCTGGCAGGGGACCCCCAGCCCTGTTCGATCACCGGCTCCGCCCCTACCCACGCCTCAGGCTTCTGGCCGGGGCAATCACCAGCTCTTCCTCCCCAGGTGGCTTCTGGCGCTGCCCGCCCCACCTGCGGTATGCAAATTTAACAGCCATCTTTGTTGGGTTAATTTGCATACTCTTCTGATTGGCTGGAGGGCGTAGCAAAGGTACGGTCAATTAGCATCTTTGTATTTTATTAGTGTAGATGCTACATTGAACATAGCTATGCATATATCTTTTCAAATTAGTGTTAAATGTGTAGTATTTCTATTACATAATTATGTCTTGCCTTTATATTAATTCTTCTTTCGAAAGACTGTTTTTGCCTGTCCTATCTTTCATTTGTCTACTAAAATCATTCTTACCTAAGTGCTAACATTTTTGGCATAGAAGTTTGTAATAGTCTCTTAACTGGATTTACTGCCTCCAGAGTCAACTCTTACAAACCATTGATTGATTTTTGTTAGTGTCAACCATTTTTATTGCAAACTATAATATCCGTAGAGGTAAGAGTATAGAAAAATGTGCATCTCAATTTATCACAAAGGAAATACTCATGTAACCAACACTCATGTCTGGAAATAGGACATTGCCTACTGTCCTGCCCCAAAACTTACCTTTTGATCACTCTCCTACCTTCCATGGAGGGTAAACACTTCAATGCTTTTCTTTTTCATTTTCTTATGTATATTTTTTATTGATTTCAGAGAGGAAGGGAGAAAGAGAGAAAGAGATAGAAACATCAATGATAAGAGAGAACCATTGATTGGCTGCCTCCTGCACACCCTCCACTGGGCATTGAGCCCACAACCTGGGCATGTGCCCTTGTCCAGAATCGAACCCGGGACCCTTCAGTCCTCAGGCTGACACTCTATCCACTGAGCAAAACCAGCTAGGGCATTAATGCTTTTCTTAATAATTTAACAACCTAAGCATAAATCCATAAACATAGTTTAAATTATTTTTTAATTTATATACTTTGAAAAAATGCAACTATCCTTTGTTCTTCTTTACTCTACAGTATGATATGAGAGTTATCTGGTGTTGCATAGCTATAGTATCCCATTATATGTCTATATCAAAATATATGAACCCAAGCTACTATTAATGGATAGTTTGGTTGTTTTCCATTCATGGCCTTAAAATGATACTGTGGACATAGTTGTAAATGTATTTTGGAAGAAATGTTTGGTATATACCTGGTTGTTGGGCTATTAGGTCATGTGATAAACTATAAAAGATACTTCCATACAGTATTGCTAACTCTGCTAACTTGTCTTCCCATGTGCCTTCCCATTATTGTTCCTTCGCACCAATTCCTAGTCAGCACTTTTAATTTTAGTCAGTTTGGTAAATGTGTGGTGACATTTCATTTTAGTTTTAACTTGAATTGTCTCATTACTAATTGGTAGGAGCAACTTTTCTATGTTAACCAGCCATTTGGTTATCCTGTTTTGAATTGCTTACTACAGTCCCTTGCTTATTTTTTCCTATTTATCTTCTCATTTATTTATAATATTTAAAGAAATAAATTTTAGTATGATTTTATTGTAATTTATATGTATTACAAATTTACTGATCTGATTGAGGACTTTTCTCTTAATGGTATTTTTGTCAACAGCAATTCTTAATTTTACCCATTTTCCCTTTATAATTAGCACATCTTGTATCCTATTTAAGAAGGTAATAAAGACAACCTATGTATTATCTTCTAGCAATTTTATTGTTTTGCCAACCAAAATTACATAAAAATGCACCTTGAAATTACTTTTTGTATGTATGACATTAGATAACAATTATTTCCAATCAACCTTAGCACCTGATATTTAAAAAGCTGACCTTTTTTCTGTTGCTTTGTAGTGCTACCTTTGTTGAAAACTCAAGTGTTCACAATATGCCTAAGTCTATACTCCTTTCTAGTCACTGTCTGTCTAATTGTTTTATTAAGATTAAAAACATTATGTTAGTTTTAGTGTACAGCATCATGACTTGATATATGTACATGATGAGAAATGATTACCACAGTAAGTTTAGTGAACATCCATTACCACACATATTTACAAATTTTTTCCTTGTGATGAGAACTTTGAAGATCTACTCTCTTAGCAACTTTCAGATGTATGCTACAGTATTGTTAACTATAATCACCATGCTGTCCATTACATCCCCAGGACTCCGTTTGTTCTTAAGCTTTTCCCTTAATTATCATAGATTTATGTCTTGCTGTCATGTAGTACAAGGCCTCCTTTGTTCTTATGCTTGGTCTTATGAATTTTCATATAAACTTAGAAATGAGTTGTCACTTTCCACAAAATCCTGCTAGTATTTTCAATGGAATTGCATGAGTCTCCGTAAATCAATTTAGGGAAAACTGACATTTTTTTCATTAATGAATCTTCCAATCATGACATTGTCACAGGTAAAGGAAGGCTTCTTTTAATGTGCCTCAATAATGCTTTGAAGTTTTCTGCCTCATGTTCTTACACTTCTTTTCTAAGGTTTATTCTTAGATATTTGATGTTTATGTATTTGTACAAGTTTATTTAAAATTGTTTTGATTTCCTGTCATGTATTCTTCATTTCAGTTATTGTATACTTCATTTCTGACTGGTTCTTTTATTATTTCCTACAGCCATTTTTTGTGTTTCCTATCTTTTTGTTGAGGTTCTCACTGAGATCACTGAGCATCCTTATAACCAGTGTTTTGAACTCTGCATCTGGCACACTGTTTGCCTCCGTTTTGTTTAGTTCTTTTTCTGTAGTTTTGTTCTGTTCTTTCATTTGGGACATGTTTCTTTGTCTCTTCATTTTGGAATCCTTCCTGTGTTTGTTCCGATGTATTCTACCAGGGACAGAAAAGCAGAAGGAGCTGGTCCCACACTCATGTGTGTAGTATAAAATCGGGAGGGATATTTTGACTGCAGAGGACTCCCTGAGTATCCTTTTGGTTCTTTATATCCTTAGTTAGAGGATTTCTGCGCAGCTAGGCTTCAGATGGTCTCATTGATGGTTGCTCTGTAGTTTAATTGTAATTTTTTTGTGGTTGTGGAAGGATGCAAGTATTGTATTTACCTACTCCACCATCTTGACCAGAAGCCGAGGTTTTTATAGATAAAAAACTGAGATAGTTTACCACTAATATATCCTCATTTAACAAATTTTTAAAAAATACACTTTAGGAATGAAGACATGTAAAAAGGAATGGTGAACAAAGAAATAGATAAGCTCTTAAGTTAAATATAAGTAATAATGGACTATATTAAGTGATTTTTTAAAAAATCTAATTTGTGGGATTAGAAAAAGGGACAGACCTAAAATACAAAAAAAAATTTATGTACTTTAAGAAAGTGGTATTAAAATAAAAATATTATTATGGGGAAGATGTAGAAAATTAAATTTATACTGTTAAAATTTATTTAAAAATATAAAATTATCAAAATTATTAAAGGATATAAAATAGAGTATATAACTTTCAAAAAAAGTGTTTTGAAAATATGTAATAAGGGAATAAATACAACAACATACACTCAATTAAGAACAAGCAAAAATGATTGAGTCAGCTGTACAAAACAGTACACAGCCACAAAAAAATCATGACACAATTTTAAATACATGAGAAATGAACAAACTAAAATCATGTTGATCGTAGGGATGGGAGTAGGCAATGGATGAAATACATGAAGAAGACAGTAATATTTGCAATGATATGAGTAATATTCTATTTCTAATTTTGGATTATAGATCATGTCAGGTGATTTTTTCATATTTGACATAGGAAAAATACTTTTGTACATAAAAATATGACATATTTTAGAAAGAAAAAAAACATGTAGCAGTATCTGTCATTCAAATTAGAGGAAAATGTAACTCATGTTTTTTTCTTCTTCACTCACATGTATTTAACATAAAAATTTCACTTGCTGCCATGTTAAGTTAATGTAGTCTAATATTTTAAAACCACAGTTCTTTTTCCTTGTACTTTCTCTCATTTTGTCTGGTTCTGCCTGAAATGACCTGCTGGAATTGAAATTGATGGCAAATGTGCTTCACTCTACAAAGGCAGACGCTATCCGTCTTCATTATAGCCAACAGCCTCTAAGGTCCTGTCATATGTCTTTTGCAAGTGGACATCAGGTATCCAAGACACAGATATACTGTAAGGTCATTGATAATGTTTGCCATCAATTTGATTAATAATTTCAAATAGATGAAGTGTACCTTGAAAACTAAGCATTGATCTAAATAAATCAGATCTGCCTGTGTGCTTATAAAAAGTAAGGCAAAGAGCTAGACATTAAATTCTATGTTACTGGGCCATTACAAGGCTATATAGATGTACTATTCTAAATTGAACAACTCCCCTTACACTCCTTAGCTCCCTGAATTCATTTTAAAAGATACTTCATATTTTGTTCAAAAACCCGAAAAAGGAAGCATCTTTCTGCTTGGTCTAAACTTAATATTTAAACAGATTCTGCTTGAGTACCATGTATAACTGAGGCTTTACTCTTTAATCAATCCAGATTTACAACTAGAATTTTGGAGGGCTACTGTGGTTATGTAGTCATTTTCTTATATACTAGAGACCCGGTGCATGAAATTCATGCATGGGTAAGGTCCACAGGCCGGGGGCCCTCAGGGGATGTCCTACTGATGGCTTAGGCCCACTCCCTTTGGGCAGGCCTAAGCTGCAGTCTGGCCTTTCTCTGCGGGAGGTGACCAGGCTGATCAGGGGAAGGCGCCACCCCCATCACCCCATGAATGTTGCCACTGCCGGCCGCGGTGGCTGCGAGGCCTGAGCCCTGGGCCTCACAGTCACTAGGGCTCATGGCTGCCTGAGCCCTGGGCCTTGCAGCTGCTGTGGCTTTGTCTGGATGGATGTTCGTCCTAATTAGCATATTACCCTTTTATTAGTATAGATGAAAAATTTATCAATTTTGTCCTGGGTTTTCAGTGACTAGGAAAACTGAGCAGTTTATGGTAGCTTAATGAAGGTTCAATCCAGACAGAAGTATGAAGAATTCACTCAATAAAATGATGAAAAAAATTCCACATATTAACTCTCTGAGGGCACCAAAGTTTAAATTAATTGTTTTAGGTTGAAGAGAGTTATTATGAAAAGATAAGTATCAGAGTAGTACTAGAGATTTCTCCTTTTAATTATTTTAGTAAATCATGTTTCTTTTTTATTATAATTAAATATATCACACACACTAAAAATAGAATACTAAATGGATTTCAAGTGCTCACCCTCTAGCTTAAGAAATAAAGCTACAAATATATTTAAGGCCTTCTTTATACATTTTTTAAATTTCATTCTCTTCCCTCCTTTACTTCTTGGAGGTAACCACTACCTAAATTTTAAGTTTACCATTTCTGTGCATAGTTTAGATTTTTAAAGTATGTTTGCATCAAAAAATATATATATTTTTGTATGTTTTAAATTTTATATGATACTATAATAATGAAATTAAATTATATTTTAATGTATTTTTGAGTTTTATTTATGTTGATGAGATTTTCTCTATTTCATTATTTTTCACTATGTGTTCATTATTCTCTTTATAAATAGCTAAGTATTACAATTTCTCATTGTTATAAAAATTCAGCAATACACATGCCTATATATTCCTCATTGATTAAAAAATATTGAAATACAAAGGAATGTAATGGAATGAAACAGAAGAGAATAAAAGAAAATATCCAAATATATTACACATGAATTGTTCTATCCTCAAGAAAATATGTGTATGTGATTGTACCATAAAATTACTTTTATTGTGAATGGTGATAAATATATTTTTAAAAGTACAACTCTAATGCATGTGACTACATATTGAATTCCTACTGTCAATGAAATCCTTCTAGAGGGAGAAATTTTATTGTGCCATATCTTTATCAATGCTTCTCAGACTTTTGGTTGTTTCTGACAGTTTTAACTTTGATTGTCCTCACAGATGATGAGGTAGATTTTCTTTTCAAATATCTATTAATTTTATTTTCCTTTTCAGCAAAATATCTATTCATAGTCTTTGCAACTACTTTATATTTTTAAAAAATCTTTATTGTTCAGATTATTACAGATGTCCCTCTTTTTTCCCCCCTTAGCTCCCCTCCACCCAGTTCCCACCTCACCCCACCCCAGGCCTTCACCACCCCACTGTCTGTGTCCATAGGTATTGCATGCATGCATATAAGATCTTTGTCCAATCTCTTTCTGCACCCCCTCACATTCTCTTCCCCCCCGAGAATTGTCAGTTTGCTCCATTTCTATGCCCGATTCTATTACATTCACCAGTTTATTCTGTTCATCAGATTTTTATTCGTTTGATTTTTAGATTCACTTGTTGATAGATATGTATTTATTGTCACTTTGTTGTTCATATTTTTTTACCTTTACCTTTTTCTTCTTCTTCCTCTTCTTAAAGAATACCCTCAGCATTTCATATAATACTGGTTTGATGGTGATGAACTCCTTTAGCTTTTTCTTGTCTGTGAAGCTCTTTATCTGACCTTCAATTCTAAATGATAGCTTTGCTGGGTAGAGTAATCTTGGTTGTAGGTTCTTGCTATTCATCACTTTGAATATTTCTTGCCACTCCCTTCTGGCCTGCATAGTTTCTGTTGAGAAATCAGCTGACAGTCGTATGGGTA
>NW_005356259.1:5349638-5363406 GCF_000412655.1 Myotis brandtii
CCTTGGCATTTTAATTATGATGTGTCTTGGTGTGGTGCTCTTTGAATTCCTCTTATTTGGGGTTCTCTATGCTTCCTGGACTTGTAAGTCTATTTCTTTCACCAGGTAGGGGAAGTTTTCTGTCATTATTTTTTTTTCAAATAGTTCAATATCTTGCTCTCTCTCTTCTTCTGGCACCTACATAATTCAGATGTTGGTACACTTGAAGTTGTCCCAGAGGCTCCTTATACTATCTTCAGATTTTTGGATTCTTTTTTTTTTTTCTCTTCTGGTTGGGTGTTTTTGCTTCCTCATTTTTTCAAATCATTGACTTAATTCTCAGGATCTTCTAGTCTACTGTTGAATCTTGTATATTCTTTATTTCAGTCAGTGTATGCTAAATATTTGACTGGTCCTTTTCCATTTTTTTTTTTTTGGCATTCTCACTAAGATCCTTGAAGGTCTCACTAAGTTCCTCAGAGGTTTCTAGAAGATTCTTGAGTAATTTTATAACTATGGTTTTGAACTCTATATCCAATAGTTTGCTTTCTTCCATTTCTTTCATTTGTGACATATTTCTTTGTCTCTGCATTTTCGCTGCTTCCCTGTGTTTGTTTCTAAGTATTAGGTAGCTGCTAAGTCTCCTTGAGTTGATAGAGTGGCCTTTTGAGGTAGGTGTTGTATAGCGCCCAGTGGCTCAGCCTCCCCAATCACCTGAGGTGGACACTCTTGGTGCACCCCTTTGTGGGCTGTGTGCACAGTCTTGTTGTAGTTGAGCCTTAATTGCTGTTGGCATCACTGGGAGGAATTGACCTCCAGGAATTGACACTGTACCCAGAGAGAGCATCAGATTCCATAGGCTCAGTCCCACAAGGCCTCCCTCCACTTCCTATGCCTTGTGCAAGCACAGGTTGTTAGTTGTGCTTCTGACTGACCAACTACAAATTGTAGTTTCCAGTGAACCCATCCAACTCAGGATGCCATTCCTGGTCATTACAGGTGCTGAACCAGAAGTTTCGGTGACCCCCTCCCTGGGTTTGATTAATTTCCTAGAGTGGCTCACAGAACTCAGGAAGCCCATTTACTCACTAGAGTACTAGTTTATTATAAAGGATTTTAAAGGAGAGGAACCAACAGCTAGATGAAGGAACACAAAGGGCGAGGTCCCAGACAAAGAAACTTCTGTCCTCATGGAGCTTGAGGATAGGCAAGTGGCATATAAAAGCATTCTGGTTCCCCAACCTGGAAACTCTCTGAACCATTTTCTTTTTGGGGGGACGGGGATGGTGGTGGTTTATGGAAGCTTCATTATGTGGGTATGATTGTTAAATCATTGGCCATTGATAATTCATTCAATGTCTAACATTTCTCTCTTCTTCGGAAATCATTATATTCTCATCACATTGTAGTCACAGTTGGTTGCCCTGGCAACCAACGCCTATCCTTAGGTGCTTTCAAAAGTTACCTCAATAAATAAACCCAGTTGTAATTGAAAGTGGCTTGTTCTGAATAACAAGGCATTCATATGTTCTTTATGGTTCTGAAGTTGTTTTAGGAACTGAAGACAAACATCAAATATTATGGCAAAAGATGCTCCCATTGCTCTTATAGCTAAGGAAATTCCAAGAGTTTTTGCATCTGTGAACCATAAACTGTACACAAAGATCAAATATATGACAAATATATTTTGTTCATGTGAATGATCAAATATATACTTCTGTAAAGTACAATGTTGAACGCATTGCAGGACAAAATATTTTCCAAACAAAAGTTCTGAATTTTATGAAAGTCTGGATTTATGTTAATATTTTGCTTTAGCTAGACTTACCAAATTCTCAAATCCTAATAAATATACAATAGACAGACTATTCTCTTGAAGTTCAATAAGCCCCTGAACAGCGGTTCTCAACCTATGGGTAGCAATGCCTTTGGGGGTCAAACGACCCTTTCACAGGGGTCGCCTAATACCATCAGAAAACACATATATAATTACATATTGTTTTTGTGATTAATAACTATGCTTTAATTATGTTCAATTTGTAACAATGAAATTGGGGGTCACCACAACATAAGGAACTGTATTAAAGGGTCGTGGCATTAGGAAGGTTGAGAACCACTGCCCTAGAAGAAGTCAGACAACCCAAACTGATGCCAGGTATAGCAAACCAGCTGAATATCTATCCCAAGTCCTTATCTCAAATCAAGCTTCTAAGATACCAGCTCTGGGTTAGCCTTTGAGCTTTGGAATTTAAATAGCCACTAAATTATTTTGGGTCTAGAGTAGAGTTCTTCCCTATATATTCAGTGTTTCACCTTCAGAATCCCCAAATCTTCTGCTCACTGACAGCGACTTTCTACAGTCGGGAAGGCATTTGCTGTGTGATGAATTTCCTATTACACTTTTCTCTTGTGTTTCATCAAACTAACTTCCCCTGGAGCCCTCGGGCAGCATCCGCAGTATGTGAGACCACTGGTTTATGACAAATTGCTGCAAATAGCCACCTACTGGAAAACTGAAGGTTGTTGTAAAACATCAGTGGAAAGTTTGTGTGTGGCACAAACTTTTTTATACATCCCAGGATTCAGCTTCGGGGGAATAATAGATTTTATTATAATGCATAGTTAGAAGCAAAAACATAAAAGCTGATGATGCCTACTAGTATTTTTTACTTTTTAAATATATTCTAAAGGCTACGAATCTAAATTGCATATAATGATGCTAATAGTGTGTAGTCCATCATAAATATAGTTACATATCTGAATTTCAAAATTATTCTAGTAATATATATGGTGGCTTTGTGTTAATGTAATCCTGGTCTCATGTGAAATTCTTTTAGTAACCAAAGGACCATGATTGTGAACAGTGAATTAAGATTTTGCTGCAGCCTATGCCCATTGCAGGAGCAAAGTTAGAGGTCACAATGGGAATTGATTGAAAAATATGATTTTAATAACACCAAATTACAACAGATGAAACAAATTAGTCACAGATGCAGAGGTAAAATCACGATACAATGATTCACATTATACCCAGAGGGCATTTAAAAATAATAGCAATTGTAGCACTTGGTCCCCCCCTTTTCTGATAAATGTTGTTAATAATAGATTATATTTGTAATTTTTAAACTTTGTCAAGAGTAATAACAAGGATTAACCCTGAAATTTTACAATATAGGAGTATCCAAGGCATAAATGAAAGCAAAATAGTGGAAATAAATTTATAAAAGAGAGATGTCCAATTCACTAATTTTGATTATTTAAACTGGATTATTACAGAATAATACATGAAAGATTTTTTTATTCATAATTAAATTAGCAAATTATACCATTACATTATAAAGGTCTTGCTGGAAAAAAGGGATATTTTACTTCAATTTCTACTTCTTTCCAGTGGAATAAAATGGACTGCTCAGAATTTAAAAAAACATAAAAGAAAAAAAGATCTTAAAAGTAAGAAAACATGTTTACAACTTAGAAGACCAAAGGCATTGAAAAAGTAGAAGTTTAAATCTGACAAAATGGATGATTTAAATAGAAGGTTTGAAAGAAATATTTCTCTTTTCATTAGGGTACAGGTTTTTTTTCTTACGTTATGATGCCCAAATATAATACAAGGGATACAAGTGTCAGATATTTTTTCTCTTCAACATATTAAATATATGGCTGCTGCTGATTGAAGTTTTCATTTTCTCATTGTTGTTGTATGATGCCTTGTGGAGTTTTTTGTTTTTGTTTTTTATTTAAATTCTTTATTGTTTACAGTATTACATGAATCTCCTTTCCCCCCATTGACCTCTCCCTGGCTGCTCCCACCCCCCAGCACATGCCCTCAACCCCTACCCCCTACTGTCTATGCCCATTGGTTATGCTCATATGCATGCATATAAGACCTTTGGTTGATCTCATACCCCCTCACCCCCTTCTTTCCTCATAGGTTGGACAGTCTATTTGATGCTTCTATGACTCTGGTTCTGTTTTTGTTCATCAGTTTATGTTGTTCATTATATTCCATAAATGAGTGGGATAATGTGATATTTATCTTTCTCTGACTGGCTTATTTCGCTTAGCATAATGCTCTCCAGGTCCATCCATGCTGTTGCAAATGATAAGAATTCCTTCTTTTTTTACAGCAGCATAGTATTCCATTGTGTACATGTATCGCAGTTTTCTAATCCACTCATTGGCTGATGGGCACTTAGGCTGTTTCCAAATCTTAGCTATGGTGAATTGTGCTGCTATGAAAATAGGGATGCATATATCCTTTCTGACTGGTGTTTCTGTTTTCTTTGGATATATTCCTAGATGTGGGAATACTGGGTCAAATGGAAGTTCCGTTTTTAATTTTTTGAGGAAACTCCATACTGTTTTCCACAGTGGCTGCACCAGTCTGCATTACAAGGGGGCGGGGGTAGGAGATATTTGTAATAGTATTACCAGTAAAAATATATTTAAAAAGTGGCACAGATGAAATGCAAACACACACACCTTTTCCTCATAGTGATTTACATGCTGGCTATGGTGATGTAAGTGCATTTCTCCACTACAGTAGCTGAAAAGTAGGAATTAGGGCTGTATATCTCTCTTTTCTCATTCACTTCCTCACCCTTAATAGTCTTCTCCCTTTTCAACTGTATTATTCTTTCTACTGTTTTCCTTTATCCCTCTCTTATGTTTTTCTTTTTTTCTTTGCCTCCACACCTTGATCAGTTTGAGAGACATGCAAGGGCAGCTGAAATAGTTCCAGTTTTAGTTTTCACTTTATGCTAAGTTTAAATCAGGATTATAAACAACTAAAGTGTCTTAGTCATTTTGAAAGATTCTTTGTGTTTCTTTGAACTTTAGAAACACCTATCTGGTTTAAAGAATAGAAAAAGGAATCATAATATGTTGCTAAGAATACAGATTTTAGAGTAAGATGGGAAATTTAAATCTGGAAGTTCTATTTACTAGTCATGTGTCTTCATCATAAAACCAGCTTCCTCATCTGTAAAATTGAGACAATGTAACTCCATAGGGGTGTTGCAATTGTTAAATTGAGTGGTGTATGTGTCAATTACCTAACTCATTTCATGATTCTGGAAGAAACAATTTTATTTCCTTAGTCTGTGCCATTAATGCAAATCCAGCATTTAATATGGGAGGTTAAATTTAAATAGGCCGAGTCATTTGTAATTGTTGTTGATATGAGAAGAAAATATGTCTATATATATCTTAAAAAGGCAATAAAATATTTTAATGATCATAGTAACATAGTAACATATTGATGATCAATTTTTGTTGTTGATTTATTTATTTATTTATTTTTTTAAATAAGAAAGAGAGTCTCTCTAGGTGAGTTTTAAAGTCAAGTTTCATTACAAAATGAAGCAGTTTCCACAACTAGATGGAACCCATGCAGTCCTGTGGACTGAGTTATATTAATCTTTTCCTACCAGCAGGGATTTTCCCACCAGATCAGTGCCTGGTTCTTTGCCCTTATGGATTGGCTAATTGTTGTTCTGCTTTCTGCAGAGCTGGAAATTATGGCAACCAGGTGTATTATATAGTTAGTCTACCTCAATCAGGCTTCACCTGAATGGTTTATGAGTTCATTTTCCATGTCTGAAATATCTCCCTCTGAGCTGAATCTCACTTTACTTTTAAACATTCTACAAATGTAACTAAAGAGTTTTGCATATTGTATGCTTTTCTAACTTCCTAAACAGTGGATTCAGAGGTACAGAATTAGCATTTTTCAATGACTTTAGCCATGTAGTATTACAATGAATTATCTCGTAACTACAGAGAAATGGTACATGGCTATGTGAAAATTCATACAGCAAGTTTTAATAAACATGCACCTCATCCCCCTAAGACACAAGTTTTATCTGCTTCCTGCTATGTATTTAGATATCTGATGCAGCACTCACACTTATTTCAATGTATAATTTTAATAGAATGAATAAAGGACTTTAATGAAATATTATGCAGACATAGAATAGCTGTGGCCAACAAGTAATGGTATGAAAAATACCTTTGATACACAGTGATAAATGAGAAGGAATATATATTACAAATGAACAGCATTTATTATGAAAGATGCATACACAAATTAAAATGCAGAAATAATTTTAAAATGCTAATAGACATTTACATTTTCAAAAGCAATTTAAATTATTGGTGCTTGTTTTCTATATTAAAATTTCTTTAATATATTTGCATTGCTTTAAAAATAAAATACATTAAATTTGAGGAGTTTCTTATATTTCTATGTAGTTGATCTGAGGAAAAAAAGAATGGATTTTGCTTGTGGAGTTGTCTATAAATCTCAGAGAGGGAAGGCAGGAGGGTAGGAAGAGATCAACCAAAGAAGTTGTATGCATATATGCATAACCCATGGACACAGACAATAGTATGGTGAAGGCCTGGGGTGAGGGAAAGGGGCAGAAGAGTACAAATAGTATTTTAAGTCCAGAATTTTTGCTGTTAGAACTTTTTGAATTTATCTCTGGCTACTAAGCTGGTTTCTGGCTAACTAAGGTTTGAGACAAATTGCTTTCCATTTCCACTCCTGATTGGTTTTTACACAATGATTAGAATAATGGTAATATAAAAATTAAAGTGGGAGCGTCCGGGGAGAGGTCAATGGTGGAAAAAGGAGACATATGTAATACTTTAAACAATCAATAATTTAAATTAAAAAAATTAGAGAGATCATTCCTCCTGCCTGGACCACTTTGGGTAGATGCTCTCCTTCATTATGAAAGAGACAGGAGTCTGACAAAAGCCAAGCATCAGTTGTTTCTGTACATGGTTAACAACTTAATTATGTATAATGAAATAGGAACAATATCACTGAACAATATCATTTTGACAGACCAAATATGTCTACAATGTTTTTAAAATACGTAAACAAGAACAATGGTCAGCAGTGTGTTTACTGTAATGGATGGGACAAGTGTTTTATAATTTTTTATAATTCTAATGTGCAGGATGAATTAGAAAACTGGAATATGTGAAGCAAGGAAATTTAAGATATGGTGTAGAGATAACAAAAATCTCATGAATTCGTTTCCTAGGATTGCAGTAACAAAGTACCCAAAACAGCGTGGCTTAAAGTAACAGAAAGTTATCGCCTCACAGTTCTGGAATCCAACTCAATGTGTTGGCAGGGCCAAGTGGAGTCTGTGATGGCTCCAGGGAGGATCTGTCCGTACCCTTCTGGTTTCTGGCATCCTTTGGCTGTCTTATCCCTAATTCTCTTCATATGATCTTCCCTTTGTGTTTGTCTGTCAAATCTCCCTTTTTTAGAAGGGCATGGGTCAAATTGGATAGGACCCACCTTAATGGCCTTATTTTAATGTGATTCCCAAAAAAAAGATATGTGGGAGTCCTGCATCCAATACCTCAGAATTTTCCAGTTTTAGGTGTCAATATTGCTAGCTGTGGACAGAAAGGGGCATAAAATCATTTTTCTGATGCCTATGCAAGTTGTTTTGGCTTCTGAACAGTGTAAAACTGGGCTTAGATTGCTCTACCTACCTTTAGTATTCCCATTTTGCTAGGGTTTGCTTGACCTGTACAAATGGTGTTAGGTGTATTCAATAGAACATCACTTCAGTAACAATGATTCAGAACTTTGGTGCACTAGCTAAAAATACGTTAGAACTTGTGACAGTCTATATAAAATATTTCACCGTCAGAAGCACTGATTATATTTATTAATACCTTAATATAATTAAAAAGCATAAAAGTATCTAGTAAATAATCAAATGCCACAGGGTAAATAAGACAGTACAAATAGGAATTTCTTTTTCTTATAACTTTGATTTAATGGTTTATAGATGACTAATTCCTAATCTCCAATATATTTTAGGTAGTAGAGAAATTGATAACCTACCATACTAGAAACATTCTAATATATAATGTGTGAATAATTTTAGGATTATTAAAAATAAAATTTTGTGAGAAAATATTTCTTTACCAAACTCAACAGGTTAAATACCATTTTCAACTAAAAAAAAAAAGGAGATTATTTCTTCTTTTTCTGCAAACTTTTTCTTTCTCCTAATCCATCCTGCTTACAAATATTTTTAGTATTAACAATTAAAGACACTAAGTTAAATGTTTATTACTAAAATTATATATAACTATAATATATATATTCACAGATTCTTTTGATTTTGTTTATAAGCAGGCTCATTTATCTATTTAAAATTTAGAAACAAATATTTTACTATTCAATTGTTACTAATTTATTAATAGTGCTCAATCTTGTTAGAGCCATAAACTGCAAAGAAACACTAATTCCTTATTCTACTTATTCCAGCCCACTCTAATTTGTTTTGTGTGAATTTTGTTGGCTGAGTAAAATTTTAACTGCAATATGAAAGGACAAAGTAACAATGGATTAGCCCACATAGATGTTTAATTCTCTCTTATATGCCAGTCAGAACAAAAACATTCCAGGTGGGATATGATGGCTTTATGGTGCCAGGGCCCAGCCTCCCATCTTGCTGGTCTGCTGCGCTCAATGTGCAGCTTCTATCTGAGGGAGCGACTTGCAGTTGATATTTGCATTCCAGCCAGCAAGATGGGCAAAAACACAGGGCATGTCCACTCCCTTTCAGAACATCACATTCTTTCACAGGCCGTTGACTAGAACTTCACAGCTGTACCTAGATGCAGAGGAGACTGGAAATAATTCCCTCAGCTGTCACTCATGCTAAGCTTAACATTGAAAGGGAAAGAAAGAACATGTGGGTTACTAGCAGTGTCTATGAAGTTGAGTTTATTCTCATGTTATTACCATCTTGGTGTCAAATGGTAAGAAACAACAAATATAGTGTCTAATTCCTTTCCCTATCAGAGGAAACCACTAACCCTTTTGGTTAATGATGTGACCTTCTAAGAGCTTCTTAGAGTTAGAGGTCATACAAAGCCTGGTGTACTGACATTGCTGACATATTGTCATTTAGTTACTTGCAGGAAAACATTCAGATGCAATATCGTTTTTTATTGACTGATGTATAATAATAAAAATATAGTATCATTTCATTATAAAATAGGTCATTAATACGTGTATTACCATAAAATGAAAACCTCCTTTCTCTCTCCCCTATTTCTGTCTATTGATGCATTTTTAGCACATGCCTCATACATAAAATAGCAGTATAGTTTGTGGATGACATTTAAAAATACTAAAGAAAACTTAATTAACAATTATAATTCTTATATAGAGAGTATATATTTGTTGTATTATTATTTGCCTTGTTACACAGAGGAATAATTAAAACTTTTCTTAGAGGTTCTGAGTTATCATTAAGACACCATAGGATGCAATTTTCAAGGATCAATATTAATAAACTTTTCTACTGTTTAATTTTCCCCACCTTGCAGATTCGTTATTTTTACATGAAAATAATAGATATGTATAAATACATACATATAAGGTGAAACTATATACTAATAAAGCACCTTCTCAATTTCCCTCAGAAAAAATATTATATTATTAATGTGTAGCTACATTATTCATGGGTTTATATATTGTTGCTTGCGTAATCTGTGTGCATTCTTATTCTTTCATGATGAATTGAAGAGATAGAAAAATCATTTCTTCCAGATAGTCACAGAAATATAGTGATGATGGAGAAGTGGTTTTGGAGGGTGTGTATTTGAGAGCAGTTTATATAAGAAGAAAGACGAGATGTGGAAGTAAGTTAGAAGCATTCTATTCCATTTTGGGAAGGAGGGGAGTTAGAAGTCTTTATCTTCTTCATACTTGTGTTTTTCATGGTTTTTAAGTTTTCTCAAGCTGCTTTTTTCTTGTTTCCTGTATACTCCCAAATGTCCCCTCAAATGATTTTCTCGTTATCTACTAGAGATGCACTCAATGATGTATGTTTAACTATTTCATTGAGGTATTTGTACTAGTAAAATTTGAAACATGCTAAATTTCAAACAAAGGGAATTGACCAAAAATAATTTACATAATTAATGAAAAAATAGAGATTCAGTAAAAATCACCATCACATAAGCTTTATAACATTGGATAACATTAAATGAAACCAAACTTGCAATGTAAACCTGATATACAGTGTCATACATATAAATTTACATGTGCATACTCATGTGCATAGTTTACAGTGTCATATACATATAAATTTACATGTGCATACTCATGTGCATAGAAATTGAACCAGAAATATTTTTTTAAAAATTAGGTATTTCCATTTTTTGTTATGTTTCTGTAATTTTTAATATTTTTAACTTTTATTTGCAAGTCATATATCAAAAAGAGCCATAATGATAATGGCTATTGTATGTATAGCTCCCCCAAGACCTAGTCCATTTCACTGAGTACTATAATGTCAGACTTGTAATAGAGAATTGAACACATTGATGTCTATAAAACAGAAGTATAAATGGTTAAAACTGTGTACAAGGTTTAGAAGATGGACCCTCCACTGGCCAGATATCCAGGTGGCACCATTCATTTTGTTTGAGAGAAAAAATGAAATTTTGGTGCTTTAAGTCATTGAGATTTTGAGCTGTGTATTACCATAATATTTACTCAGCTTATTATGACTGATAGTAAGTAAACCTTTTTTTATCATGTATTAATAGTCAGTAGGTTTATAGGAAAATACCAGGAAACAATTTTTTAAACTACCAATAGAGCACGAATATGATAAATATATAATAGAATTTCTAAATGGAATTTGTTACTACCATCTGAAATGGAGCTAAAATTTTAATGACTAAGCAAGTATATATATTATTACTAATACTCTCAGTTAACATATTTTAAAGTGGCAAAACCATAATAGAATTAAGGCAGTTTGCCAAAGAATTATAGTCATAGGAAGGAAAAATACAATTAAAATTAAGTTAGTATCACCAAAAAGATTTGCTGTACTACATTTTAAATGATCAGTGTTTATTCCTATCTCAGGTTTAAGAAAATAAGTCTACTTTTATTTTATTTTTATTTTTTAAAATATGCTTTTTATTGTTGATAGTATTACAGATATCGCCATCTACTTTTCGTAATTTTATGATTCTTATTTTTCATTATTACTCTTTAGACTATAGTGAAACAGAAAATTGACTGGGGCCTGTAGCCCATTATTATTTTTTTAAATTTATCTTTATTGTTGAGAATATTACAGATGTACCCCCTTTTTTCCCATCACTGCCCCCCTTCACCTGACTCCTGCTCCACCTCAGGCTTTTACCACACTATTTTCTGTGTTCATGGGCAATGCATATATGCATATAAGTTATTTGGTTAATCTCTTTACAGCCCTCCCACCCCTCTTCCCTCTGAGATTTGTCAGCCTGTTCCATGCTTCATATCTGCATCTATTTTGTTCATCAGTTTATTTTGTTCATTAGATTCCACATATAAGTGAGAACATGAAATATAACAACATCAATATTATAGGAGTCCCAGAAGGAGAAGAAACTGAGCAAGGAATAGAGAACCTGATTGAAGAAATAATATAGCCCATTATTTTAACAACAATTAAGTTCATACAAGGAAAATTTATTTGAAAAGTTGAAGTTTGAATATGATGGAACTTTCTGTTTTCAAAGGAAAAGAAAAAACTAAAATACTTAACATTTTTTTTCTCCTGAGTTTGCTGGTGTCAGGGCTGGAGTAATAAAGCTCACAAGCTTGGTCTTTTCATAGTAGTCATTAATTTTCTGTGAGGTTGATATTGAGATAGTGTGGAAGATTTCCCCATCGTGTCACAATGAATGTTTGAACGTGGTTTGACCAAATTTCTTCAGCAGATAGTCTTTCTATTCACCTCAAATAGCTAAGCATCATTTGTGAATCTGGCAAATTTCCCAACCATTTAAATTATGAATTCATAGCTAATCATCTATACTGAGTGTTTAGACTCTCTTGGATAAATGGAAATAGTAAGATTTGACAAAAGGGGAAAAAAGGATTTAAATTCTGATACTTTATAAGTTTAAGTTTTGAGGAAATGTCTCTTTTATCTATTTCCCTCCTTTAAAAAAGGTTTATAGTGTGCCTTCTATTTAGAAATTATTAAAGTAATCATTTATTTTTCAAAAATCATAAGGAATGGAATAAGTTATACACAAATATGTACAATCTACCTATGAGAATTGATGACCATTTAAAAATGAATTTATAATAATTATATTTTAAAACAAAAACAGATAAAATAAATTTGGGCAGAGCACACATCAAGAAAAATAACTTTATCATAAAATTTTTATTATATCTTTTTAAATAATGTCCCTAAACTATTGTAGCACATTTATTTTATAAATTGAGTCACAAAGGAATTTTTTTTTTCAGACTCAAATTGCTAAAATTATATGGAGCATGAAAGAAAAGATCAAAAGGGCCAACTGGGAACAAAACACAGTGATCAGAATTCAGAGTAAGCCACAACACATAATAATCCTAATTACCGATCTTTAATTAAACCAGAGGGAGAATTTATGCCCTGGATAAACTTGTTCTCACAGCTTTTTCTGACTTCAAGATGGAATGTTTTGATGTTTCTAAATATCAGCCAAAGAGGAAGCTTATTATTTAATGTCTTATGATCTATAGAAATCTAAAGTCAAGAACACACGTTAAATGCAAAGTTCAAGAGAAAAATATGGTCTTCAAGGGTGTTGTTGCAAAATATTTGAATTCAGCAAGCTAATTAGTTGTGACATAATTGACAAATTTATGAATGCCCAACTGATGAATTAAAGAATAGAATATATTAACAATATCTTTAATGAATTCATTTAAAAATAACCTGCTGTTGCAAAGTAGATTTCCTCTGGAGACAAAAAACAAAACAAAACACAAAACAAAACAAAAAACCAAATGTGTTTATGTGTCTGGGTATAGTATTAATGTGAATTAGCCTGCACTTGGAGAAGTAAGTAGCCTAATCAAGTACATTGAATATATTTCCCATCTTCCTGGCTATTGGGCTGACAGTTTTTATTTTTTTCTGACCCCGGAAGTTCCTTCTTTGAGAGCCTGTATTTAAGTATGCCATAGTTTAATCAAGGAAGCAATTACATTGAATGATTTTTCCAAAAAGGAAGATCAAATGTCAATTTTCACGTTAAACTTAGTCAACATACAATGTTAGAGTCTTCCCAATAATTAAAAGTCTCTTCTAAAAGAGTTATTTTTGTCTACAAGCAGTCCTAATATTTTAAAAGCACTTTTTTTAGTTTTGGAATGTATTTTTTTCCTTAGCTTGAATTTTTCAGATATATCTAGAAAATTGCAAACTGTAATATAGTATTCAATACTTTTTTGCTAAGCCTAACCTTCACTCTCACAGAGGTAGAACATCTGTGTCTTTGTCCATTTGTGTTGCTATAATAAAACACCATAGAGAACTGTCTTCTCTCTATTCTCACATGGCAGAGGGGCCAAGGGAGCTCTGCAGAGTCTCCTTTATGAGGACACTAATCTAATTCATGAAAACTCTGCCCTCCTGTCCTCATCACCTATCATAGGCCCCACCTCCAAACATCAAAACATTGAGGATTGTGTTTCAACATCTAAGCATCCAGGTCCTGCAGGTGCCAGTGGCCCCTCCTTTGAAACCACCCTGCATGCCCACCCTACTCCAAACCTTGCACTCTGCCTGCAACAGGAGTGGCAGCTCTGAAGATCTCTGAATCACCTATAGGGTCATTCTTCCATGGTCCTAGAGCCATCGTCGGCAAACCGCAGCTCGCGAGCCACATGCGGCTCTTTGGCCCCTTGAGTGTGGCTCTTCCACAAAATACCACGTGAGGGTGCGCT
>NW_005356259.1:5363444-5379384 GCF_000412655.1 Myotis brandtii
GCAGAAGTCGGTATTTTGTGGAAGAGCCACACTCAAGGGGCAAAAGAGCCGCATGTGGCTCCTGAGCCGCAGTTTGCCAACCACTGTAGACCTAGAGAATTGTGCAAGCTTTTCTAAAAATGGCTGATTCATGCTAATACTATCAAAAGTGTTCTCATTCTTAGTGTTCTCATTTTGCAATATAGATAGGCTGAGAATTTTCAAATCTTTAAGTTCTGCTTCCTTTTTTGTTTAACAATTCTATGTTTAAGTTGTTTCTCTGTTCTCATTTTACTGTAAGAGGTCAGAATGAGCCAAGCAACATCTTTAACACTTTACTTAGAAATAGTTGCACAGCTAAATATACAGTTACATCAATTGGGAGTTTTACCTTCCACAAAACACTGGAAACTCACCACAATTCAGCCAAGGTTTTTTTTTGTTTTTTTTTGCTAATTTAGAACAAGGATTGCTTTTTCTCCATTGTCCAACAATATGTTCCTTGCTTCTTTTTGACACCTTGCCCTTCCTGTCCACATTTTAACACCATTCTGTTCAGGATAAATGAGATATTTTCTAAGAAGATTGAGGCTTTCTCTAGAGTTCTCCTCTTTTTGTCTTAGCTCTCACCATAATTGACTTTAAAGGCCCATTCACCACAATGTCAGCTTTCTTCTAGCATGTACCTCTAAACTCTTCCAGCCTCTATTGGATACCAGTTCTAAAACTGCTTTCATATTTACAGGTACCTGTTATAGCAGCACCCTATTTCTAATACCAACGCCTGTCATAGACTTTCGGGGCTGCTGTACCAGGACACCATAAAATGAGCAGCTTACAAACAACACAATATTTTCCTCATTGTTCTGGAGGCTGGTAAGTCCAAGATCAAAGAGTCAGCAGAGTCAGTGTCTGCGGAGAGCCCACTTCCTGGTTCACAGATGGCATCTTCTCCTTGTGTCCTCACATGGCAGAAGGAATAACAGAGTTCTCTGGGGTCCCTTTTATGAAGGCAATAATCCCATTCATGGGGGTTCCACTCTCAAGACCTAATCACCTCCCAAGAGCCTCACTGTCAAATGCCATCATATTGGGGATTATGTCTCAATATATGAATTTGGGGGAAAACAAAATTCAGTCTATAACACCCTGTAGCTATGTTCATGCTATGCACTCCTAGTTATTTTTCCTCTGCATCGGAATGTTGATCTGAGTTATGGAAATGTTGAGTGGCTTTGGGAGGTTAGTCTTACTAACAGTAGAGCCTTTAAGGAGTGGTGACTAAACCCTGGCATTGAACTATCAGGAGCTTTTCTTGGTTGAAAACTTTCTAAAGCATCTAGTTGCCCTCTGGGATTCTGTGAGACAGCCCAATGTTCCATTCGCTTGGTGCTTATTTGTTTAAGTCAATCTCAAGTTATGTCTGTTCTTTCAAAAATTTTTAATACCACAGTAATACAAAAAAAGGATTGGCATTGGTCATCCAACATAAATAACAGCAATGTTGAAATTGCAACCAGCATTTCAAAACACAAATTAATTTATTGTTAAACATGAGACAATGTCTTATCTGAAGAAAATATCCTTTTTCTACCTGTCAATCTATTTTAAGTAGTAAAGTTTTGTAGGAATAACATGAATTTTAATGAAAATATTACAAGTAGCATAGGCAAATACTAGTAAAAATTAATGACATTTTTAGATTGTGATAATATTGTTTATGTAACAATAGGAAACTGGCTAAAATTGTGTGACAGCTGCTATTGAATTTATTCAGACTGATAATATGTTTAAGGAGCTGTCTCTTCTAGTATAGAGAAGATATGCAGGAAAGCAATCTTTTTTATTTTTTGTTCTGAGAACTTGGTGACTTGGCATGTGTCCAAGTCTAATTTTTTTTTAAAATTAGATTTAAGCCAGGTTACTGTATGTCAGTCTTCCCCGCTACTTGTTTGTAAGAGTAAGAAAGAACTAACTTTTGATCGTCTAAGGAACATTAACACATGGAATACAATAGTCTCACCAGAAATATGAGAGTTTGAAAGAAATAAAATTCATGACTAGTGAACTCTGGGAACGTAAAGTTATTTAAAACCAAAAATAGATCCAATATGACAAAATTGAGGTCTTAGTAAAAGAACATTATAATCTACTTCTGCTCCAAGAATTGAGGTCCTAGTAAAAGAACATTATAATCTACTTCTGCTCCAAGAACATGTTATGCATTTTCCTCAGTGAGAGACGCAAGTCATCTTTATTACCAGGAAACTTCTTTTTTCAAAAAAGCCTAATGAGATTGTATTGGATATTGTTTAAATGAAGGACATTTTATGTAAATATTGTTTTTAAGAATGCCATGAATTTCTTTGAGATAAAATTTAGAAAAATAAAATCAGCTGCTGCTCAATCTAGTTTCCCATCTCTTCCTGACTCCTTTAAGACACAATTGGTGGCCCCTGATGCCATCAGGGAGAGTTCCTAGAGGTCAACGGCTACTTCTTATATTTTCAGTGTTTATTTGAGTACAATTTCCCATGAAGAGTTTTAAATGATGAATAGAAATTAAAAATCATGTTTTTGCCCTGGCTGGTGTGGTTCAATGTTTAGAGTGTTGGCCTGTGCACCAAAGCATTGTGGGTTCAATTCCTGGTCAAGGGCATGTACCTGGGTTGCAAGTTTGATCCCCGACCCCAATCTGAGCTCATAGTGGAGGCAACCAATAAATGTGTCTTTCTCACATTGATGTTTCTCTCTCTCCTTATCTCTCTCTCTTTCTCTCTCCATTCCCTCCCTCTCTAAAAATCAGTGGAAAAATATCCCTTACACTCTCTAAAAATCAATGGAAAAATGTTTTTTAATCATTTTTTTTGGTTGAGGGAGGGTAATCTTATTGGTGAAGTCAAATGTTTTTTAATCATTTTTTTGGTTGAGGGAGGGTAATCTTATTGGTGAAGTGCCAGGAGGGAAGACACATTAAAGTGAATGAACACTCACATAAGTCCTTTCTGCATAATTTTTAAACATTTGAAAAAAAAAAAAACCTTTAATAGAACAACTCTGTTAATAATACCAAAAAATAAGATAAGTAAAAATAAGGGTAATTTAATTAAAAGAAAATAATAAATATGGAAAAATGAATCTAATTTCTTTAAATTTCTGATTTTTAAAGTTATTTCAGAGAAGGAATGAGGTATAACCACTGACTTCAAAAGCTCGAGCCAGTTACAAATATTTTTTTTATTGATTTTAGAGAAAAAGAGAGAGGGAGAAGTAGAGAGAGAAACATTGGTGTAAGAGAGAAACATTGATCTGTTGCCTCCCCTACACACCACGAGTTAGGATGGAATTCACAACCTGGGTATGTACTAGTACCCTGCCGGGGAATCAAACCGTGACCTTTTGGAGTACGGAATGATGCTCCAACTGAGTTACACTGGTCAGGACCACAAACATTTTTTATGAATTGCTTCTTTTGTACTATGTTGAATAAAACATGGAACAAAATAAATATGCCTGCCTCTAGGATTATACAAATAGTTTCTCATAAAGTCTGTTTACATTTATTTCGTTGTTCTGCATCTTGTCTTTCTGCTGGATGAAATTTAGAGCAAGTCTCATGACTATTCAGGTCAGCGGAGGCAATGAATGCTTAGTATTTTTAAGTTCAGTCCAGTGTAATAATAAAAAGTTTAAAAGTCACTTCTCTCCCCAACTTCTCTTTCCCATCTCTGGACTACTATAAGGCAGCACCTGAAGGAGAGAGGTGTGCCTGGCTTCTTCTCTCCTTCTCCATCTTTTACTTTTAGGGAAAGTCTCATGACTATTCAGGTCAGCGGAGGCAATGAATGCTTAGTATTTTTAAGTTCAGTCCAGTGTAATAATAAAAAGTTTAAAAGTCACTTCTCTCCCCAACTTCTCTTTCCCATCTCTGGACTACTATAAGGCAGCACCTGAAGGAGAGAGGTGTGCCTGGCTTCTTCTCTCCTTCTCCATCTTTTACTTTTATCTGTCCCGACCCCTGTCTTGTTAACCAGGTTTCTTCACTTTACTGGGTCAGAGGAGGTGGGGGGAGAAAAGGACACAGTGTAAATCTGACTTGACCAGTGCTACTTGGCAGGAGTTCAGGGTCACCTTTTCTTCATGGCACATACTAGTGACTTGTTCAGACACTTGATATCTCTGAACCAGGAATCTTGCTCTAGGTATCTTGCCCACAGTCCTCATGCATATATATTTGCATCTCTGGCTGTTTTTGGGACCCCAGTAGTTCATATCCCTGTGTAGAGATTACATTGCATCTCCAAGCATCTTTCAGCAGAAGCCAAGATAACACTCTCCTTTCTCCCTCTTCTTTCCAAGCCTCGAGGTTTTTTAATTACAAATTTATGTTCTTTAAAAAATGTAGTAATAATCAGATTACCAATTTCTTCCTGAGTGAGCTTTACTAGTTTTATTTTTCAAGAAATTTGTCCATATTATCTAAGTCATCAAATGTGTTGTTATTAAATTTTCGGAGTATTTTATTATCATCTCTTTAAACTCTACAGAATAGTAGACATTTTTTTAATTGCCTTATTAGGACTTCTGTTACAAATTGAATACAGGTGGTAAGGACAGGCATGCTAGTCTTGCTCCAGAATTTGGGTGGAGCTTAAACACAAATATTGTGACTCATTTCCCTTGTAGCTCCCTCCTTCCCAAGATTTTTTAAAAAATCTTTATTGAACTCATTGAGGCGACACTGGTTAATGAAATTATATACGTTTCATGTGTACAATTTTATTATTTTTTTAATTTAAATTCTTTATTGTTGAAAATATTATGTATGTCTCCTTTTCCCCCCATTGACCTCTCCCCGGCCACTCCCACCCCCCAGCACATGTCCTCACTTCCCTACTATCTGTGTCCATTGGTTATGCTTATATACATGCATACAGGTCCTTTGGTTGATCTCTCACCACTCCCCCTCCTCCCTTCTCCTGCCTTCCCTCTGAGGTTTGAAGGTCTGTTCGATGTTACTGTGTCTCTGGATCTATTTTTGTTCATCAGTTTATGTTGTTCGTTATATTCCACAAATGAGTGAGATCATGTGATATGTATCCTTCTCTGACTGGCTTATTTTTCTTAGCATAATGCTCACAGACCTAGAACAAACTCTCCAAAAATTCATCTGGAATAAAAAAAACCCACAGAAACCCGAATAGCCACAGCAATCTTGAGAAAGAAGAACAAAGTTGGAGGGATCACAATACCAGATATCAAGCTATATTACAAAGCTACTGTTCTCAAAATGGCCTGGTACTGGCACAAGAACAGACATGTAAACTAATGGAACAGAACAGAGAACTCAGAAATCAACCCAAGCCATTATAAGCCATTATGTTCAATTAATATTTGACAAAGGAGGCAAGAGCATACAATGGAGTCAAGACTGTCTCTTCAATAAACGGTGCTGGGAAAATTGGACAGATAGATGAAAAAAAATCAAACTAGACCACCAACTTACACCAAGATTTCTTTATTCATCTTTTAGCTTCTTTATTAACTATATTCTTTGGTGTCTTAAGCCAGTAAAATGATAGATTTTTGTTTGAATTTCAGCTATCTTTTCCTAATGGACTAGTAAGTATCACCAGGAAAAGAATTCCACATAAACACAAATCTCATTAGCTAGAGTTTTTATCTATTTCAAGAGTCTACACATCTGCAGTTTCTGCCTGTTTTATGGTTACTCGAGTGCTTCGAATAGTTGTTTTACATATTTTGCCTGGGATTTATCATTGTTATTTGTGGTAGAGTATGAATTTGTTACCAAAAGAATAGCTACATATGTTATGTTTAAAATGTGAAAAACATCACATTAAAAAGGGAAAATATAAAATTAATTACATTTTTATTTTATTAAGGTGCTCAGAGCTTGTAGCAATCTATGAATTTAATTACTTAAAGTAAACATCTAGAAAGTTTTCAATTTATGAATGTGATGATTTGTAGATCTATTTTAATATAATAAAAAGAAAATTAATTCAGATACATTTATGTTTTTTTCACTTTGATAATTATGGTTGTCTCAGAAAGGCCATACAATAGAATCTAGGTATAATACTAGTATAGGCTGCAAGCCATTGTGCTTCCATGAATACTGGATCTTTGCATATAAAGTTATAAAACATATTATTCTTTATAAGGAATTAAATGCCACTATTAAGAGAAAGATGACCTCCTCTGTGTTAGCTGAAATTATAATCTAAAAATACATATACCTGTTAAGGTTTTCCTCATTTTTTTCACAAACTAAATTGAGCTTAGAAACAAAAGCTAAGTAATCACAATTTCCGAGTGCTGAATTCTTATAACTCAATTATTTGAGTTAATAAAAACTGTCCCTCTGAAGATTTTCATTCCTACAATTTAGATGGTAAACCAAAGGCACATTGATAACAGTTTTCTCTTGTGGGAAGACAAAAGAGAAACCACAATAACTTATTCGGGAATAACTTGATGGCATTCTTATTAGTGCCCATTACCAATTGCATATAACCATTCTGTGCTATCTTTCAGAAGCTTGTAATTTAATTTTTTTTATTTTGTAGGTGAATATAATCTTGGTGAAATTAAGGTTCTAATAATAAGCACAGGACACTTGAGATAATAGAGGGTCTATGGAGACTTTTTAAATGAGTTTTTCTCAGAACTTGCAGTGAAATAACTTGCTTGCCTTAACATCTATGGATATCTAAATTGTTCACAGTGAATGATCAAAGCAAATATTTCAGCTGCAGTATTTCAATACAGCCAATTATTTGTATAGCTTTATATGTATATAAATTCTTATGTATCTGTATTTAGACTGCATTTTAAGTTTTCTATCTAGAGCTATACTAAGCCATTATTTTAAAGCAGAATCCTGTTATTATCAGGTAAGTATTATTCTGTCCACGTACCTCTTAAAACACATTTCATGAACTATCACTCTGAAGGGAGAATATTTTACATAACCCAGTTCAACTATAAAACAGGTAATAGCGCTCTTTTAATTTGAACATCATATTACACTTTTTTCACATAGCTGAGTACAAAAAAAATTCAGATTTTAGTTATGCTAGTTGTGTTATTTTTTTCCATCTGAATGTCAAGTTTTTTTTTATTAAGCAAACTTCTAATAATAATCAGAGTTTCAGGGCTTTTTTCAAAGTTAAGTGTAACAGGAACAAATATTTTGCAAAAAGGCAAGTTTAAAATTATAAAAAGTGTCCAGAATTATGCTTAGGACAGAATAGAGGCTGAAAAACTATTATGAATGTACAAAGTAATACAGTATTTTCAGGATGAGATAGTTGGATTCAAACAGACTTGGATTTCAGTATCAATTATATTTATTTTTTAGTACTTAATATTCAGAATATTGTTTATTTCCCTTAGATCTAGATTCCCTAATCTGTGAATTGAAATAAGAATTTACTACACAGCAATAGTGTATGATTTAAAAGAGGTAAATCATAATTTGGTACAGTGGCTGGTACTGAAAAATATTGGTTCCTTTCTTTTGTATTGTCTTCTGTTTATTTTTTATTTTTTTTTCTTTATTGATTAAGGTATTACACTTCTTTTGTATTGTCTTCTGTTTATTTTTTATTTATTTTTTTCTTTATTGATTAAGGTATTACATATGTGTCCTTATCCCCCCATTGCCTTCCCACCCCACCCCCACTTATACCCTCACCTCCCTGGTGTCTGCACTCCCCGTTAAAATACCAGTGGCATATTTCACAGACCTAGAACGAACTCTCCAAAAATTCATCTGGAATAAAAAAAGACCCCAAATAGCTGCAGCAATCCTGAGAAAGAAGAACAAAGTAGGAGGGATCTCGATACCAGATACCAGGCTCTATTACAAAGCCACTGTTCTCAAAGTTGCCTGGTACTGGCACAAGAACAGACATATAGATCAATGGAATAGAATAGAGAACCCAAAAATTGACCCAAACCACTATGCTCAATTAATATTTGACAAAGGAGGCAAGAACATACAATAGAGTCAAGATGGTCTCTTCAATAAAAATTCAAATTAGTTTAGACAAAAAAGATATTTTCATGCATAGTAGAAACATACCTTTGGAATGAATAATATATAATGTAGTAATATGACTTTATATGTAATCATTTTATCATTGGATTTATTGAAAAGGGATTCTTTGTCAAAAAATTAATCCAAATTTCATTTTATTCTCCCATATTATACAATAGCATAGGTATATTTTGTTTATACACAAAAACATGCACAAACAAAGAAACTTTCAGAGAATTTTAAGAATATATGAATTTCTTAACATAGTCATGATTAAAAGAATAAGATAAAGCATCCAGTATGGGCTATATGTTTTTTATCAATCAGATATCTATGTAATTATTCATGTCCTCCTTAGTGTCTATTATTACTTTGAAAAATAGAATCCTAAAAATCAGATGCCATAATTCACTTAAATAATCTCTAAATGGTCTCAAATCTACATTATAACAATTCCAAAATGGAGTGTGTTAGAGGAAGTTTCTTAGAACATAGGAAATATCTTGCTGAATCAAGCTTATTTTCCTTCAGTCCAGAATTTTATCTTTAAAAAGAGAGTATTTTGATGACATTCATGTTAAAAGTGTAGGTGGCCTATGGCTTTTTTGCAGCTTACTTTTGAACTTTGTGAAGAACACTGCCTGGTTTACATATTCAGAAAAATATTCATCAATGCTACCATTACTAAAGACAACATACCCAAAAGATATTTTTATAGAATTTTTAAAAGTTTCACAGAATAAGGATGAAATAAAAAATGATTTGAATTTCAACTTAACAATAATATAATATAATCTTTGTATGATCTGAATAGATATTTTAGCCTGTAAGTCTTTTAATTACTAAAACCAAAACCAAACAAAACTGGAATTATAAGTCTTTGAGGCATATCGCTATAAAACTGCAGGAACAAGGACACTTGTGCCTAAGAAAGTTTTAAGCTTATGACTCACACACATGTAGTATATGCTATATCTTTAGTTTTAGTGTACTGTTGCTTTAAGGTGAAATTGTAGATCCTCTTTTTTATCTAATGAATTATTCTTTCATTCTACAGTTTGATCAATGTACATTTTCATGTATTGAAAAACTTTCATGTTTGAATTATCCTCGAGCATATCGCCCATTCTGTCTTTACCTGTTCCAGAAAATTTGTACCTATGAGTATACAAATGATGCTAGTTATTTCTTGAGTTGCTTTATTTAATTTAAATATAAATTGTAAAAGTATGTTGCTCTTTTTACTATAGTTTTTACATAAATTCAAGATTAATAATTTAATGAAAGCATGTAATATATCTAAAATTATTTTAAGTACATGTATGTTTTACTATTTATGTATCATTTAATTAAACTCTATATTTTTAATATCATGAGGTTTATATTATCATAGCCTTTTATATCATGTGCAATCTGAAGAATTTAAAAACTTTCCAGCTATTCACTTTAAAAATGTAATGATATTTTATCCATTCATAACTGTTAGCCAGGAAGAAATCCATATAAGGACATTTTCAAACAAGGGAATCTTACCCTTAAACTAGAAGAGTTATGCATAGACTTTCAGTGCTGTGTGTTTATATGATGTTTTCATTTCTTAAAATGTTTTTGTTTTTGTTTTGTTGAAGTAGGGTACTTTCTTCTGACTTCTTGACTATGAATATTTATTATGGATATTGTTAATTTCCAGATAATTAACTTTAGATCAGTGAAATTTACTAAACTTTGTCTGAACTATCAAGAATCATCAATTTTATAGACAATCTATTTGACCTGATTGATTTTTCCTGTCTCTCTTGCTAATTATTTTAGTACATCTGCTCTTTTGCAACATTACTTCTTTCTCAAATTATTATATTAAGATACCAAATCTCAAACTGTAATAAATGTACTTAATATCATCCACCAAAAATTTCTAGCAAATCCTGCGCAGTGCTTTATAAAAATGTAAAGAATTTAAAAGACAAGTCCTAATTTAGATCTGTTTCTTGTTTTTGTATTTTCTTTTCATTTTTTTTTCTTTTAATTTCTCTCTTCCCTGTTTGTGTCTTTTACCTTTTATTTTTTAGCAGGATCTGAACATATGATTCAGTGCTTATGTCCAGGGAGTTGTTACCAAAATTAACATAGACCTCAGTAGAATCAGGTCTTCAAAATAAGGACTCCCTGTTATTCAACTTTAAAAAAAGGAGGAGGAGAAGGAGGAGAAAAAGGAGAAGAAGAAATACTACCATTTGTGTCAACATGGATAGACCTTGAACGTCATTATACTAAGTGAAATAGGACAAAGATGAATACTGTATGGTCTCACTTATATGTGGAATAAAAATAATCTCATAGAAAAATAAATCATATTTGGGGTTACCAGAGGTCGAGGCAGGGGGAGGGGAAAATGGAGGAAGGTAGTCAAAATATACAAACTTCTAGTTATAAGATAAATAAGTAGAAGGAATGTAATGTACAACATGATGGCTATAGCTAACACTGTTGTATGATATATAGGACAGTTGATAAGAGAATAAATCTTAAGAGTTCTTATCACTGGGAGAAAATTATTTTTCCTTTTCTTCTTATTGTATCTGTATGAGAAGATGGATGTTTGCTGAATCTATTGTAGTGATCATTTTACAATCTATGTAAATCAAACCTTCTTACTATATACCTTAAACTTATATAGTGACATGTGTCAACTATTTTCTTAAAAAAAAAAAACTGGAAAAAGCATGATTGCCAAACTTATATCAGGAATTCAAAAACATCATGACTGTGACAATAATGTTGGTAAAAATTATATTGGTAGGTTAACCATTTATATTGGAGGTTTTTTTGGTGTAGACAGAATTGTTTTGATATATCTTCTGAGGTTATCAAATTCATACAAGTATCAGAAGGAAAATTAAAATAAGATGTGATCTAAAACATTTTCAATAAAAAATAGTTTCAATTTAAGCTAGACAGTATGAAATTGTTCTGACTCAGGAAAACCATATATCTAAATACAGAGGACTTGGTAAAAGGATTTCTAAGTCTAATGAATCCTTGTCAGACACCCCAGCAATTTTTACTTCTCAACATGACTCTATTATTCTTTAGGCACTTTTTGAGGCAGAAACTGTATCTTATTTATATTCTTATTCTCAGTATAAAATCTGATATTGGTAATACTAACAAATTAGTAAAAATTACTATTCTTGATTACTTTAGACTCTCTATATATTGCATCAATATACCCAGAAACACGCCCATGGTAAACTACCTCAAAGGTATAATTTACTATTCACTATATTTGTCTTTGGTTTCAAATTAAAAGGGCCTAAATATGGTAGTTAAGATGACATTTCCTTATGAATTTTTTCTGCAATTAAAAAATAAATTAAAAATTTAATGAAGAAATGACAAAAATAAAAGTATTAATCTAAAGAAATGAGTTGGGGCTTAAGGATTTACTGAACCTATATAGGCAAATGGACCTGGGAAAAGGAAAACGTGAATTTTCAGGAAACCAGAAGCAGAATGAGAGACCATCCCTGAAACCGAGAAGAGTTTGTTGTAGGATACGAAACACATGATTTTTAAGTGGTAGGTGGTGACATTACTCATATGGTTATATAGAATATGTGAGCATGTAAGGATAATTAATTTTATAAAATATTCTCAAAAACAAGAATATTCTCAAAATATTATCATTCTCACTGAGGATGATAATAAAGCAATCATGACAAAAATCATACAAAGTCTGCTTCTTCCCACTAATCATTGCTGCTCAGAAATACTTTCAGCAATGCATATATTTTCTATTTTAAATGCAACTTGTATAACTATCATCTATATTAATAAAAGGGTAATATGCTAATTAGACCGGACATCTTCCGGACATCCTTCTGGACAAAGCCACAGTGGTGGGGGCCGAGGCAGAGGTGGTTAGTGGCAATTAGGCCGTCAGGAGAGAGCAGTTAGGGGGCGATCAGGCCAGTAGGGGAGAGCAGTTAGGGGCGATCAGGCTGGTAGGCAGAGGCAGTTAGGAGCCAGTGGTCCCAAATTGCGAGAGGGATATCCTACTGCCCAGCCTAAACCAGCAGTCGGACATCCCTCAGGAGGTCCCAGATTGGAGAGGGTGCAGGCGCTGGGCTGAGAAACGCCCCCGTTAGTGCACAGATTTTGTGCACGGGGCATCTAGTAATATATAAAACCCAGATGACAACAGTGGTCCTAAAACACTACTCAAGAAACCAGAAAAACCATTTTTGTGGTTGTGTTTTTTAGGCAGAACTTTCAAGTTTATGTTCTCTACCCTTGACAAGTTATACATTATTTTTCCTGGCAATAACTTCCAGTAGTTTCTCTTTACTCTTACATTTGGAGGCAATGTGGGACAACATTTGCCATGATACTACCACAATGTATCCTGCAAATTATTATTATTATTTTAAATATATTTTTATTGATTTCAGAGAGGAAAGGAGAGGGAGAGAGTTAGAAACATCAATGATGAGAGAGAATCATTGATTGGTTGATTCCTGCATGCCCCCCACTGGGGATCAAGCCCGCAACCCCGGCATGTGCCCTTGACCAGAATCAAACCCGGGCTCCTTCAGTCTGTAGGCTGACGCTCTATTTTTTTCTATCAGTGCTACTTGGTAGCTGTCTGCATGACATGTGATTCACTCTAATCCAAAGGTTCAATAAGTCCATTTCATCATTATCATATCTGCTTTCATGAAACTGGATTAGGAGAAATGAATAAAACTCATTCAAAAGATCTATCTGGCAATTTGGGGGAAGGGGAAATCTATATATTCCTCTTCCTGAAAGTTTTAATCTTCTATTAGACTGTCTTTTGTTTTATTTTTTATATCTTTATGTTGAAAGTATTACATAAACCCCCTCTTGCCCCCACTTGATCTCTTCTAGCCTGCCTCCAACCCCCTGCCCCAGGCCTTTACCACCCTATTGTCTTTGTCCATGGCTTATATGTCTATACATACAAGGTCTTTGGTTGATCTCTTCCCTCTCACCCACCCTTCCCTCTGAGGTTCAAAAGTCTGTTCTATGCTCAAAAGTCTGATCTATTTTGTTCATCAGTTTATGTTGTTCATTAATTTCCATATATGAGTGAGATCATGTGATACTTATTTTTCTCTGATTGCCTTATTTCTCTCAGCATAATACTGTCCAGGTCTGTCCATGCTGTTGCAAGTAGTAAGAGTTCTTTCTTTTTTATAGCTGCAATAGAGGCCTGTGCATGAAATTCATGCGTGGGTACAGTCCCTAGGCCTGGCCTGCAATCAGGGCCATCTTCCCCAGCTGCCCACAGCCGGCCCCGCCCCCGCCGCCACCCATCCCCAATTCCCCTTTTGCCATCCGGTGATGAGTGCCTGATGGCCGAGGGAAGGGACTGAGAGGCCAGCTTTCCCACCTGCTCGCTGGCCCCACCCCCGCCACTGGTTGCCCTCTGTGTGTGGGGTGACCTGCGGGGCCTTGGCCTGGCGCCGCTCGCATCCCCCGCCACCCATCCCCAGTTCCCCATTCGCCATCAAGCGATCAGAGGCTGCTGGCTGGGGAAGGGGACTGAGAGGTGGTCAGTGCACTTCATAGTGAGTGGTCCAGCTGTTGTTCTGGTCGTTCTGCCTTTAGGGTCAATTTGCATATTACCCTTTTATTATATAGGATTATTATATAGGATAGTATTCCATTGAGTAAATGTGCCACAGCTTTTTTATCCACTCATCTGCTGATGGGCACTTAGGCTGTTTCCTGATCTTAGCTATTGTAAATTGCACTGCTATGAACATAGAGGTGCATATATCCTTTCTGATTGGTGTTTCTGGTTTCTTGGGATATATTCCTAGAAGTGGGATCACTGGGTCAAATGGGAATTCCATTTTTAATTTTTTGAGGAAACTCCATACTGTTTTCCACAGTGGCTTTCACCAGTCTGCATTCCCACCAGCAGTGAAATAGGTTCCCTTTTCTCCAAATCCTTACCAACACTTGTTGTTTGTTGATTTGTTGATGATAGCCATTCTGACAGGTGTGAGGTGATAACTCATTGTCATTTTGATTTGCATCTCTCAGATTATTAGTTACTTTGAGCATTTTTTCATATATCTCTTGGCCATCTGTATGTCTACTTTGGAGAAGGGTCTATTTAGGTCCTTTGCCCATTTTTTAAATTGGATTGTTAAATCACATAATTCTAAAAGTTTCATCCAAGTCATTAAAATAGAACTGAATTCTAAAATTAAAAATTTTCAACTTTGAGTATCATTAGTTTTCTGCCATATCCAGTCTAAAGAAAAATAGAGATGCATTTAATATTAATAAAGAAGAAAATGCCTTATATTTGCATGTCAAATATTTGAAGCACTTTTCACACATTATATTGAGCTATACAAAACTTTATCCCTTGCATCCAATTATAAATTTGGTAAATTTTATTAAACTCTAAATTCCTCAAACACATATTGTTTGAGGAATTTATATTTTTCTTTTTAAAGTACCTTTAAAAATATATATATTCCAATGCTTCTCAAAATATCTGACAGAGAATTACTACAAGCTCCTTTATTAAAGTTCATCTTATTATTTATGACACTAAGTATAGAGATATTAATCTGTTGGATGATTTTTAAATCTCTTCCTACATGCTTATTTGACTCGTCCCAGTTTTATCCATTATATATTAAGCAGTTATTAATTAAGCTATTATGACTTAAAAGTTAATTAGCTAGTGCTTATGGAAAAAATATATCTACTGAGAAAGAAAAATTGTATAGCTGCTGCTAGCTTGTAGCCAGTCTGGCACTCACAACTATGCTGTGGTGTGCCCTGCTGGACGTTAGTAACTTCAGAAAATGTTAACATTAGATGAGATCATTCTGTGACTATAATAGGACAAGACAAAATCACCACAAATGTGAACATCACAATGACCAAACATCTATCTTTTAGGGAGAATATGAATGACTACAGCTTCTTTTGCAGTGATAACTCTGGCCCAACTTGACTTTATCCACTTCCTAGATAAAAATTAAGAAGATACCCACATCACAAATCAGCCTTATTCCCTGATAGCACCCAATCCTATACAAACCTGTACATCCTTAAACTTCACCCTTAATTACTCAATTACATAAGATCAAATTTATAATCCTATCCTAACTTCTTCTCACTTGGATACTCCATAATTCTGTGATGCATGATTGCCCTTACTACAGAAAGGGAAATATACTTAAATGTATTTGACTATCAGTGTGTTCCTGGTGGTCATTGGGCACTGGAATTTACCACTGCACCACTGCATATTTATATGCCATATGTGTGTGTGTGTGTGTGTGTGTGTGTCTATATTTATAGGTTGGCTACCTACAATAACTGGGAGATAGAGATACAGACAGAGAAAGAGACATATTTGTTCAGTGTCAAGAACCAAACACGTATTTAATGAATATTGAGTGAATGAATGACTAAACATCTGAAAAAAATAATAAAGAATAGTAATTTTCAGGCAAACATATTATAATGTAACTGGGACTAGGTTATTCCCTAAGATTTCAATAAAATGCCAAAGTGAAGAAACACTATATTAACTTTGAATTTTGAGAAAGTGAACCTCTGTTACAGGAAAATATCACTCTTTAAATGCTATAAAGTCTTGGTGAAATACAAGCAGCTGTCAATCACTGTGGCTCTTGTGTTTTCTTTTTAACTCAACTATTATTATTTTGTATTATAAAATTTATTGGGATGACAGTGGTGAATAATATTATATAAGTTTCAAGTGTATAATTCTATAATACATCATCTGTATATTGCATTGTGGGTTTGCCACCCAAAGTCAAATCTCCTTCCATCACCATATATTTGATCTCCTTTACCTTTTATTACCTCCCC
>NW_005356259.1:5379441-5402464 GCF_000412655.1 Myotis brandtii
TTTGTTTGTTTTTCTTGTTTGTTCATTTCTTGCTTTCAATTTTATATCCACATATGAGTAAAATCATATATACTGACTTTTCTAGTCTGACTTATTTTGTTTAGCATGACATTTTCACTATACATCCATGTTGTTGCAAATGGCAGTGTTTCCTCTTTTCTTATGGCTGAGTAGTATTCCATTGTACATATGTACCATAGCTTTATCCAATCATTAACTGAAGGACATTTTGGTTATTTCCTTATCTTGGTCACTGTGAATAATGCTGCAATGAACAAAGGGATATATGTATATATATATTTACAAATAAACATTCTCAAATTATTTTGGGGGTAGATACCCAGAAGAGGAATTGATGTGTCATATAGTAACTCTATTTTTAAAATGTGAGCAACCTCTATACTATTTTAAATTAATGGCTGTACAAGTTTACATTCCATCAGTAGTGAAAGAAGGTTCCTTTTCCCCCACAATCCTTTTAACATTTATTGTTAATTGTCTTGTTGATGATAGCCATTGTAATAGGTATAGGGTGGTATCTTATTGTAGTTTTGATTAGCATTTCCCTAATAACTAGTGAAGTTGAGCATCTTTTCATTTTTCTGTTGGCCAATTATATGTCTTCTTGGGAGAAGTGTCTGTTCAGGTTCTCTGTTTGTTTTTTAATTGGATTATTTGTTTTATTTGTAATTAAATTGTGTGGTTTCTTGTGTTTTGGAAAGAACTAATCCTGAGCCACTAGACGCTACACTGAAAGTTTGTTCTGCCCTTGTCCGTCAGGTCTGTTAAAACTTTCTATAGTGCCTTTAACCTTTGGGGCACACATGATGAATTAAGCTTCAGACTTTATTTACCACCCACATGTGGTAACCATTCTGCTCAGTCTTTCATTCAAACTCTTCATTCTCCATTAGTTCAGGACTAGCCCAGGACTTCAGTCTAGTTTGCTGAGGGCCCTGATCCCATTTCTAATTCTTCTCAGCCTTTCTGCTTCTATCAGTTTGATTTGTTATACTGACATCTGGTGGATGAGATGTTCTGCTCCCAAAGGCTTCATGATCAGGCTCCACTTTTTAATTTATTTATCTTTATTGTTGAAAGTATTACAGATGTCCCCCCTTTTTTCCCATTGACCTCTTCTATACTGCACCCACCCCTCCCAGACCTTCAGCACACTATTGTCTGTGTCCATGGGCTATGCATATATGCATATAAATTCCCCAGTTAATCTCTCCCCCATCCCCCCAGTGAAGCCCTCTGAGATTCATCAGTCTGTTCCATGTTTCTATGTCTCTGGATCTATTTTGTTCATCAGTTTATACTCTTCATTAGATTCCACATATGAGTGAGATCATGTGATATTTGTCTTTCTCTGATTGGCTTATTTCGCTTAGCATTATACTCTTTGGCCCCTCATGCTATCTCAAAGGGTTAGAGATCCTTCTTTTTTACTACTTCATAACATTCCACAGTGTAAATGTACCATAGGCCCCACTTTTTTGAACCACAGTGGGGAGTAATTTGATGAAGTGCTAAATATTTTAACTTTGGTTGCATTTTCCATTCTCCACCTCCTCACCATTTTTAACTAATTTTATTTAACTTCCTGGTAGTTCTTATATTTTCTTAAAACTGAAGTCTCATAAACAATGCTGATTTATATGTCAGTACTATATAAAAGCAAACTTAGATTGTACCTATGCAGATATCTATTTTAATTACTTGATTAATTTTACTGGTTAAGCTCATCTAAGTTGACTATGAACAAATATAATATAATTTAGTGGAAAACAAAACATTTTCTTAAAAAGGTGAAAAAAATTGAAACTTAAAAAATGGAGGTTGTCTAACAAGTGGAAAGTGTATACTCAGAGCACAATTTTTTGAGTCCACTTGGTTGTATCAAAGATTTCAAAAGCATACATTTTTCTCCTGATAAATTCAATAGACAATCTATTGAAATGCACAATAAATGAAGGGATTTAAATTATTTTTACATTCTGATGGATTCAGGATTTGTACTTATTTTTATAATTATTCTCAAGATTTAGGAACCAGTAAATGTAGCCCAATAAGAGGTCAATGAAGAATACTGACAGAAGACCAAAGTGGGAATAGTTTCTCTAGAAAATTCATTTAATTAGATTACATTAAAAAATAGCATATCCTATGAGATTTATATTGTATCCTATCTAATAAAGAGGGGATATGCTAATTGACCCTCACACCATTGCAAAGATGGTGGCACCCACAGCCAATAAGGAGGGAATATGCTAATTGACTGCTATGCCCTCAAAGATGGCGGTGCCCACAGTCAATAAGGAGGGAATAGGCTAATTGACTGTCATGCCCTCAAAGATGGCAGCGCCTCAGCCAATGAGGAGGGAATATGCTAATTGACTGCTATGCCCTCAAAGATGGCGGTGCCCAGAGTCAATAAGGAGGGAATATGCTAATTGACTGCCACGCCCTCAAAGATGGCAGCGTCCACAGCCACAAGATGGCCAGCAGGGGAGGGCAGTTGGGGGCGATCAGGCCAGCAGGGGAGCAGTTAGGCGTCGATCAGGCTGGCAGGGGAGTGGTTGGGGGGGGGATCAGGCTGGCAGGCAGAAGCAGTTAGGGGCAATCAGGCAGGCAGGCAGGCAAGTGGTTGGGAGCCAGCAGTCCCGGATTGTGAGAGTGGTGTGCCGGCAGTTGGGCATCCCCTGAGGGGTCCCAGATTAGAGGGGGTGCAGGCTGGGTTGAGGGACACTCCCCCAGTGCATGAATTTTGTGCAACAGGCCTCTAGTATTAAATAAACCATTTAGAGAAGCCACCTTCACTGTTTACCCAATATACAATAAAAATATGAGAAAATAAAAAAGCAATCAGTATAGTCTTGAAACTTTTTGATTGCTAAATAAAATAATGATTAACAGAATTACTTCTTGTGACATAGAGAAAACTTAAATTTAGATATTCTGGGATGATAATAAAGACACTATATCAATATTCCTGAGACACAAGAAATTCTTTAATTGATTTTAAATATTGCAGTTTTTTTCTCAACCCACAATTAAAAATAATACTAGAGGCCTGGCACACGAAATTCGTGCGTGGGTACAGTCCCTAGGCCTGGCCTGTGATCAGGGCCATCTTCCCCGGCTGCCAGCAGCCAGCCTTGCCCCCCACTACCACCCACCCCCAGTTCCCCATTCGCCATCACGGGATCAGAGCCTGCTGGCCAGTGGGAGGGACTGAGAGGTGGTCAGTGTGCGTCATAGCAACCGGTCGAGTGGTCATTCTGGTTTTTCTGCCATTTGGTCGATTTACATATTACTCTTTTTATCTTTATATAGATTAGATAGAGCATACAGTGGGTTAATTAACTATACTAAATCTAACAACAAAAACATCCTATTAAAATTGTCATTTTTATAGATAGCAGATTAGAGGAAATAAAAAAAGTAAAACAGAATTTGTCTGTGTTGCAGATTGTCCTGATTCGTGTTGCTACTTAAAATTGATACCATTTTTATTTAATAAATCTTTTCAAATTCCTCTGTTAGAGACTCCAAGTAATACTGGAAACTAAGCAATTTTATAATTTTGTTTTGCAATATTAATTAAGGTTTAAATAAACTTACAGTGGCATCACCTTAGAATCCCACAGTGTACCTACAGTGGCTCAACTTGCCTCAATTAGCAAATGACTGAGGCGGAAGAAGAAAGACTAATTAATTATAATTTGAGAAGATTTCCTTGTATAGCGAATAAGATATCTGAACAAATTAAAACACTTTTATAAACACTTAGTCGTTTAAAACTTTTACTTTGCACAATGTTTTAAAACAGGTCACTTTATATACTTGTCTCATCTGTATATATAAATGTTTGTGTAATATTTATATATATATTATATATTAAAAATGTTTCTATGTAATATAAAAGTAAGAAAATCTAAAAACTCAGAACATAAAGGAGATAAAACTACCCACTACATTTTTTGTGTGCATTCTTCCTTGAAAATAATGATTACATTGAGTCCTTTCTGACCCTCGTATTCCTGGAAAAGCCTTTTCTCAGTGTTTCTTAGCTAGCTAAACGTGTAAGTTAACTACTAATACCAGTCATCTTTGATCTACGTCATTGTCTCCCATCTTACTGTTAGATTCTGGGACCTATTGGCCAGTGTTGTTAATTTCTCTGTGATTTTGTTGCTTTGTGTGAAATATTAATATTAATGAATATAAGTAAGCTTACAATGTATGTAATATTAATGTATGTTAAAATGCCCAAAGAAGCATGTAAAAATATCAGATACCTAAGCACCATGCCTAGAGATTGTAATATATTAGGTCAGGACTCACTCAAGATATCTGCATTTTTATATGTATACCTGGTGATGGTAATGTACATCTATAGGCATAAATTTAGGGACACTATGTATTCTTAGTAAGCATGAAAAGGAGTTGGGCAAGAGAAATAAGTGAGTGTGTTGTTTCATGTCAGTGGTTCCCAAATTTTGTAGTAAACAGGTTTTCTGCTCATCAACTGAAATTCCACGGCTAATGGAAATCTGAGTGTTTTAGAGCAGCTATACTTGTGAGAGAAAGAGAGACCCTCTTTGGTTTCACTAGCAATTTGACCAATCTTAGAGAAATGTCAAAGGGCAAGTGGGTTCAGTAGCAATTGTTGGCTTCTGATTGGCATGTTAGAATTGGTTCAACGGGCCATTAATTTTAGTTGAGTGAGAACTTGACCAGACACAAATCCCTTTTCTACTTTGGTACATTAGTACCTAAGGTCTTCCAAATCAGGAATTGCACGCAAAGCATCTCGGATGTTGGTGGGGAGTGACTGTAGTCACCTTATAGGGAATAAGAGGCATTAATATATACTGTTCAAGATTGATATTCTAAAATTTGCTTTTCCAGAATATCTTGAAGTATAAAATGAAAAGACCAAAGTCTTTGAAGGCAGTTGAGTTTAGGATTAAATTCTGGTTTTGTCTATTACTAGTTATCTGACCTAAGAATATTCATAAGACTTATCATGTAAGACTGTTGTGAGGATTACAAAGATCGAAAGAGGTAAAAAATTTAAAAACTGTTTGTAGAGTTCCTAGAAAAAAATGCATATATGTATATCTATCTATCTATCTATCTATCTATCTATCTATCGATCGATCTATCTATATGATTTCTCAATGCATTGTGCAGATCATGTTTTATTGAGTTGTACACTTGAAACTTGAATCCCAATAAATTCAATAAAAAGAAAAAACAGGTAATTTTCTAGATACACATTTTTCTATCTCACTCATCAATTTTATATTTTAGATTTTTCACTTAGAACTTTCCTCAATTTAGAATGACTTATTCTTATTTTTTAATATAAATGTGCTTTATGTAGAGGATTTTATTCTGCTACATGATGCACAGAGATACAATATTTAATAACCACTGTAGAGAATAACATGAAAAACTCCAAGAAATATTGCACACTAAGAAGTTCAGCTAAAAACTAAATTATTTTTAAAAGACTTTTATAATATGAAAGTTGAATTTTAATACACACCATATTCCAGGAAACAATACTTAAGGTGTAGTGAGCTTATCTTAAATCTTTTTCAAGTAAATTTAGTTACTAACATGAAGAAAAGCTTTCTTCTGAAGACAGTTTCAGTTTCTGAAATTTGGCTTCTCCACATTCTTGCTCTGATGAGTGTCTAGCATATCCTTAATACAATGAAGACTTTAAAAGACAATTATCCAACATAATGCAATGTAAAACACTTCAGATATTAATGTGCAAATAAAACTGTAAGCTGGTTTGGGGGTCTGGAATTACGTTTAACTCTTTAATATAGTAGTTTAAGCACTCTCAATTTAAAATAAAACACCTTTTAAAATTAACACACATCTTAGCATATTCTAAAATTTAACTATATAATGAAAAGAGACAACCTGCATTATTGGAATGGTAATTTTTAAATCTCTCTTCAGAAAACACATCATAACACAATAGCAGTGAGAGAAATTATAATACCCATTTTAAAGTACCAAGAAAGTAAAAAAAAAAAATCAAAATTTAAATAGAGCAGTTTAAAGTGTAAAATCAGAGTATTGGTATACAGAAAATCAAAAATTATTTGTGGAATTATAAAAAAATCTGTTTTTCCTTAATCTGGGATTAAGTTTCATTACAGTATGTCATTTGATCAATTGTTCACAGACCCTGATAATTCCACATTCTATCTTTTGTGATTGGTGAGGGTTTATGGAAAACACATGGAAAGTACAAAGAGATCAACACTGATTGGCCACCGACCACTTGCTTTATGCTTCTCACTGCTCACCATGCACGAACCCAGGCCCACAGGCCATCACAATGACTCATGTTTAAAGCCTGTTCCGGCTGTGATTGCTAACAGCGTTTGATGACTCCTGTGTGACTCCTGGCTCTGACTTCAGTTCTGAGCTGGCTTCTGACCTGCTGGCAGGGATGCTGATGGCATCTGAATCCCGCTAGTGCCAATATATTTGACATGTTCAGAGCCACTATTTGGCTGGTAAATTTGCCATTCAAGTAGCAGGCTTTTGTATACATTATGATGTTAAACACTGGACTTGACAGCAGTGTTCCTTCATTTAAAACAAAATATGAAAATAAAAAGCATGTGTGAAATTTGGGTAGATCCAAGTGGGTAGAAGACCTTGTCTGAATGGTAATTTCTTCTAAGCAAATAGATATGCATTTATTTTATTTATATTCTCTATAATAAATTCTCTGGTCTCTAAGTTTAAAATATATTCATAATGAATGGCATTAACTTTCAAAACACTACTAAGAATTTTTTTAATTCATGTCACTAGCTTCTAAAATGTCTATGGGTAATTTGTCAAGCGATTGTTAAAAGTGATGGTCAACTTATTAATTTTGCTGGTAGAGAAATAGCTAGTGACAAAAAATAGTGAGTAGTTAAACTAACAACTGTTTTTGTGAAATACTTCACCATAAAATTTTTTTCTTTGAATACCATGGTCTTTAATTTTTTCATCCTTCTTAATCTTGGATAAGTATTTTATCATATGTGTTTATTTTCAATCTTTGTGCATGTAAGATTATCCTATATAATAAAACCCTAATACGGAACAACCGGTTGATATGACGTGCACTGACCACCAGGGGGGCAGACGCTCAATGCAGGAGTTGCCCCCTGGTGGTCAGTGTGCTCGCACAGGGGGAGTACTGCTCAGCCAGAAGCTGGGCTCACGGTTGGCGAGCACAGCAGCAGTGGTAGGAGGCTCTCCCACTTCCACATCAGCACTAAGGACCCCTTGGGGGTCCTGGATGCGAGAGGGCTCAGGCTAGGCTGAGGGGACTCCCCCCCCCAGTGCACAAATGTCATGCACCAGGCCTCTAGTAAATATATATACTCTTAGTCAATTCTGCTACATATATATATATATATGAATTAGACCGGGACGCCATACGGGTCATGACTGGACAGGAGGAGATTGCACACGCAGGTGAGGCCCAGAGCGGAGACAGAGACAGGGGGGCCTGCCCGAGCTGGCGCAGCAGCTCTGGTGACCCAGAGCAGACACAGGCAGGAGGGCCAGGAGGGCCTGGGTTGGAGGTCAGGCGCGGGTCCCACTCGCCCATGGTGCCAATCAGACCTGACTCCCATGGTGGCCAGTGCTGCCTGAGTCAGGCGCGGGTCCTGGCCAATCCAGCCTGACTCCCATGGTGGCCCATGGGGTGCCTCCTCACATGGCAGGAGGCAGGGCGCCTCCTCGCGCAATTTCAATCGCACGCTGAGCCTCTAGTATATAATATTTATGTAAGACTTATAGGCAAATATAAACTATAACATAGTTTACCTATGTACAAAATGTGATGCTTGATTAAAAATATTTTTAAAAGAAAAACAAAAATATTTGTCATTTTTTCCTGAACCTAAAGGTGACATGAAAATATTTACATATGTTAATAGAAAAATATAGAATAAAGTTTAAAGTGCATAGGTATTACCTAAAGTAGTAAAAGGTTTCAAGTAAGCTTTAGAGATTACTGTATATATTTACAATTTCTTCGTTTTAAGAATAGGAACTTTATTTAATTTGGTTGAATGAACATCAGGCCTCAGGTATATCATTTTATTGTCGCTGCATGTCCATCCAATGCATTAAAACCAGTGCTCTAAATATTCTAGCCCACTCAAGCAAAAAACGTTCACTACAGTAAAAGGCAATGTAGTTGTACTGTAGTTTCAAAGTAACAACTATCCTGTGGTTAGCCATGTGAGGATCTAGAATAAATGAAAAAGTAATGAAATGGAAACATGTAGAGAAATAGAACTCTGAATATGCTTAAATGTGTACAAATAATGGTCAATTTTAAATAGCACAGACTCATATCAGTCAACAACAGAAATGTTAGTTGGTACAAAAAGATACTTGAGCCCTATTATAAAAATCGTTTTTTTCTTTTGTTTTAAATTTCTTCCCTAGACCTGTTTTTTTGTGGAAAGATGAGTGACTCAACTGAACATCTGTAATACCCAGCTGCACACTGGCATTTGGGTAAGATTTGATTGATGGCCTACTTGAATGTAGATTTACAAATGTGGCCCAAGGCCAGGTTCCCCTTATTTCGACAATGAAACACTGTAAGTCTTAATATTAAGTGTTTACTGGAATGGGGAAGAAGAAAACAATTTCTAGCAACATGCAGAGAATGAGAAGTGGTAAATTAATCAGTGTTACTACTCATCCAAAGCTTATAACAGATACTCCACCCATGAAATGGTAGCTATTCATTAATGTGGAAAAAATTGCCTTAATACAGCCCACTGGTGCCATTACACTGGTGCTGCCAATTGGATACTCCCAAAAGCTCTGTTTTATCTATTAATGCCATGTGTGTGTATTTTCCCCTTTGGAAGTTTAGGTCTCTCTTTGTTAAATTTAAAAACACACATTAAGGTATAAGAATATAAAATGGTATGATTAGACACTCTGAAAACAGCAAAACTTTATGGTCTGGAAAACATTTATGAGCCAAAGAAATGCTACAGAATAATAAACAGATTGTTTAACATTGCCTAAAATATGTGCATTTGTCTACATTAGAAAAGGATAGCAAATCTTGTGAATTCTATTTTCAGGCCTGTTTAGAATTAATTGTAGAGATCATAACTAATATTTTGTAGTTTTCACAAGTCTGAAAGGATGGTTAAACTTTATGATGAGGTCTTACACACTGTAGTTGTCATGGACAGATGTGGAAAAGTGAAGCCCGAGTTAACTTCCTGGAATCACTGGAATTTGCAGAAAATTTCCTTTACTTTAGTCATGAAGAGCCTTTCTTGTCTATCTGTGCAGCAAAATCCTCATTGCACAATGTTTTTAAAAAAGATCAGCTTACCAGGACCGTTATTTATTTCACAGGAAAGAAAAGATATTGTTAAATTTCAACTATACTTGCATTAAAAATGGCCCATATTTTTCATCATTGTTTTGATTTGTATCCTAATAGTGTCAGGGATACCTCTTAGTCCTCATAAACAAGTAACTCATTTTATTCCTGTGTGTTCTTGTTACCAGTTTACTTTATTGAACATATTTCACTATTCTTACTTTTAGCTTACCTTTCTTTTTTATCCTGTTTAATAATATAAATTACAATAATAATACAATGTCATAATTACATAGTTATTTTGGTTGAACAAAGCATTTTCTTAGAGATTATTTAAAATCATCATCATAGTAATTATATCAAATATACAAGCTTAGAATGTGTATTCAAATTAGCTCCAAATGGATTAAGTATACCTGCTACATAATTGGTAATAACAGAGCTGGAGTTGCTATCCTAAAGTCATAACTCTAAGTTTACATATTTTTTCATGCTCACTTTTATTATCGCTTACTTTCAGGCATGCTTCAGTAATATTCTTTTTCCATTCGCAGTATGTTACATAGCTTCACTGAATATAGCCTGAAAATTATATTACATCATCAAATCTGAGCAGAGAAATCAAATGATGAAAACTTTGATAACATTGGAATCTGTCTAAAAACCTGTGTCCAGAAATATAAATATACATAAACTCCTAAGACCTACAACATAATTATTATTGCTGTTATTAAAAAGTGGGGAATAAGGGCCCTGGCCCATGTGGCTCAGTGGTTGAGTGTTGTCCTATGCAATGAAGGATCACACACGTACCCAGGTTGTGTGTGCAGGAGGAAACCAATTGATGTTTCTCTCTCACATTGATGTTTTTCTTTCTGTTTCCCTTTCCTGTCCTCTTGTTCTTAAAAATCAATAAAAACATATTTAAACAAATAGGGAGAAAGTCCGGGGTTGTTAATTTCTTTTCAAATTCTAATTAAGAGTCTGAATAACTTTCAGATTTTAAAGGGAAAGACATAAAATGCCAACAATTATTTAGGGAAATTAAAGCTAACTTGCAAAATCCCGGTATACTCTATCAAATAAAGATACTAAACAAAATAATAATAAATATAATATGTATTCATAAATGCAGAAAGATACTTCATAAACCATATTTCTGAGAGTCTCCAAAAGCATACAGAATAAAAGTGAACGATGCTAATGCTGGTAATATTTATTCTATTTGATAGTCCAATAAAACATTGACTTTTAAAATCAACAATAATTACTAATTGAGGTGAATAAAATCAAGTAAAATAAGTAAGCCAACTAGTACTTATTGAATTTATTATGAAGTTATTCTAACTTGTTCTCACAGAGAAAGGAAAACAGAAATTTATCTAGAATGATATAATTGTGTATGGACCTTAAATTTTAAAAAATCTGATTAATAGTAAAAACAAATTGATGTGTTAAGTAAAGGATATATATATATATATATGCTGAGATAGAATATTTTCCACTCCTGCACTTGAGAAATGCCAGGATTATTTTATTGCAATTACATTTTTGTAGGCCCATTACTTTCACATTTCAGTTGTCATGATAATGTTAGTTGTATAGCATTCATCATAAATTTAAAAGGGCAAAAACCATGGTTCATTTGAAAAGGAAAGTTTGATAATTTATAGGGTTAAAACCAATAACCAAAACTTAACATCTATTCAAGGCCTATGCAGAATTCTTAACTCTTTTAATAAAAAACCCATCTTGTTCATTCCCTCAACTTGAGAAAATAAGAATACAAAATTTTATAGTTTCCAATTAAGCTTTTAAAATTCTGAAATGCAGGTTAATTTTTTAAAAAAACATTAAGTAATGGCTAGTGCCTGAGATGTTCTACATTTGCACTATTAACTCCTTATATGTTTTACAATTATCTATAGTAAAATTTTACTTCTCGCTTCAAAAATGCTTCTAAAATTTTGAGCTTGAATTGTAGCCTACATCAACAAAGACAACCAGGAAAGATTATTTGTTAATTATATAAATTCATAACTTTAGTTTTCTGTTTTTATATTAACCCTCCTAAAACTGTAAAGATTTACTATTAGATTGAATAACAATGAGCCATTGATAAGTGTTTGCAATAATATACTAGTATTTTATATGTGCAAAGCCATAAGAATCTAAAACAAGTCAGAGGAGAAAGGAATAAAAGGAGAAGAAAGAATAAGAGAAAAAGAAGGAGGAAAATAACAACAGTTAAATGATGACAGAAAAAATATAGTCAAATTTGGGAAGAAAATACAACTGAGTTTAATGCTATTGATTCATTCATTTATAAAAATAATTATAAAGTATGTTTAAATTTTGGCAAGAATGTAACTATAATGAACAACAAAATATTTTACCATTATTAATGAAATTTATCCAATTACCAATCTTTCAAATTTGAGTTAATTTTATTAATTAAATAAATAGCAAAACTTTTTTTGTATTTTATTAGTAGCACATAAAAGGCAAACTTAAGTGTGTTTTAAAATGTTATTCTCAACAGGAGTATTAACATTTGAATGAATGACCTGTGTTCTTTTTTCTTTTTGATTTTCAATCCTTATAGAATATATCATTCATTTTCAATGCTGAACAATTAACTCCTCTGGTTTAGAGTTTTGGCTCCTTTCCATAGTGCACAGAAAAAAAAAATGCTAGAGAAAATGATGCTATGAAAAAAGTCAACCAGTGTCAGCATCAAGAGATCTTTTACAATTTTTTAAAAAATTGGATATTTGGGTCATGTTCTAAACTTAGCTCAGAGAGGCAATGCTCTTCCAGTAGGGGCCTGTTTTGGGTTTCAGTGTAGTTTTGTTAGGGCCTCACATTAACAATTCCTAAATCAATTACAGATATAATTTAGGTTTTCTGCAAGCATAACTATTGACCCTTTGTAACATTTAACTTGCATCATATTCACTTAGAAAAATATGGACCTTGTCATAGACAGCTCGTACATAGCATCATAACTTGATTTTTTTTTCTCCATGGAAAATGTCTACTCCATGGTCTTTTAACATGATATTAATAATAGTGGTCAATAGAAACATAACTGAACTAGGTAGTTAATATTTTCTTTTGAAATGTATTATCAATAACACTCTTCCTTAAATTTCTTTTTCTTGTTCTCAAAAGAATCAAGAACATAACTATTTCTAAATGTATTATCAGACATTTAAATAAAAAATATCTTGTCAAGTTCCAAATAATGTACACATTTTGTACACATTTGTTTCAATTATAATTACCTTGGAAATGTCTCAGTTACACCAAAGCTACTGTGTCCACATAGTGTCCAAATTACACTTGGCCATCATAGCTATCAATTACCTCTTTATTAAACTCTGAAACAAAATATCGCCCACCTTTTTTTCCTTCCTCTTCTACCCTTCCCTTCCCTCTTTTATTTATTCCATTAGTTATTTTCTTATTATTTTTTATGGTAAGTACATCATTAAAAAGTCTTTCCGTCCTTCTTCTAAATTTTATCTGTCAAAATGGCCTGAATCCATATATGACAAATATCTCATGTCTGTACATTTTAACTTACATTACGTAGATAGTGAGAGAAGAGGTGAGGGAAAACAGAAGATACTGTATCTGGATTTTTCACTCCTCACTTCCATCCTTTCACTGTCAATAGCTTTGATCAAGCACCATATTGAATTACTTACTGTAATCCAAAGACTTTATTTTAAGGAAGAAAGTGCTTACCATCTCTATATACTTACTTCACAACTTGAAATATGTGAATTACTTTCTAAGTAGTGGTATCTTTAGTATGATCATAACTCAAAAAGAGAATCTGGGTTATACAGTATGTCTTATGTAAAGAAATTTGGCTTTGTTTTTATATTTTAAATTGAGAAAGAAAACAAAGCCTTAAGCAAGAAATCTGTTTCATGATTGTCAGTATCTTGCAATTCAAACTGGTTAACAGCTAGCTGTTCAGAAGCTTTAAGCCTATTTATTTATCTTAAGCCTATTTATTAATGCCTTCCCCAAAGCTCTGGTCAGCCACAATCTGCAGAATTATGCTAAAAAGACTTAGTGCAGGGATTGGCCATTCACAGGCCAAAAAAAGTTCCTTTTTCTGTTCTCCAATGAATAAGGAATTACAAATAGCTTAGTATACTACAAGAAACAGAACTCCTAGGTATTAGTTCAATTATGCCAGTAAATAATATATAACAGGGCACAGGTCTCTTAACTTCTCTGGCCCTCATTTTCCTCTTTTGCAAAATTGGAGATTTTTTTTCTTGACCAAAAATGTGCAATATTGAAATTTTAGAAGTGGAAAGCCATTTTTCTTCCTCCTGTAACTAAATTTGAAATGATCTGGGGCTTGTCTTTGTTAAGGAACCACTCTGTTATTTAATTTCAACCACCATCTCACCCCTCCAACCACCACTGAAGCTGCTACAAAACCTAGTTTGTATGGGTGATTTCCTCTCACTTTGGGACATTTGGATTCCTGACCACTGCTGAATGGATCATAAATGGATATACAACCCAAAAGTAGACAATCCACAGCCAGGGCAGTGGGTCAAGTGGCCTGGAAAGGAGCGACGAGCTATATAAATTGATTTTTTTCTAAGAATATAACAAGAGAATGGCACAATTAGACATCACTGAAGCTGAAAGGATGTGAGAAGGAAACCACAAATATGAATAAAATTAGGAATCAGCAAATCTGATAGAGACACCTATGAGATATGGAGAAAAATGGAAAGTAAATGGAAAGACAAACAATTAGTAATAATGGAGAGTAGAAAAAAGAATAAAATGAAGAAAATGAGCTCGAATAAATATCCTGGGATCCTTCTTAGAGTTCCTCTGCCTATGTCACAGTTGTTCTTCATTCTCTGAGTTCCTCTTTGTGAATACTCAAAATTCTGTAGTACATGAGGCTTCTAAATGAAGTTGCAATCTTTCAACCCAAAGATTCTATTTTAAAAGAATCTTCACAGGATGTGTAAATGGCAAGAATACCATCTGAGAATACCATATTCTTAGATGGTATTCACATTTTAAAAGAGAATCTTACTAATTCCAAGATATTATAATTGGAGGAGTATTTAGAAGTTATTTTGAAACATAGAGCATTTCACATGAGTATTACCTAGTCCAGATCCCTGCTTCTCATATCCTTAATAACAACAACAAACTTGACAAGAAATCCTCTTCACAATGATGCTCACCAACAAAAGCAAGATATTTATATTATGTTTTGTTGGTTTAATTTATACATCTCCATGTACTTCTATCAACCGAAATATGAACATGTACTCCATTAAACTTCATTTTCATCAAGATGCTGTATATTTTTACTATGCCTAGATTTTAAATTAAATTTACTTAGATGAGAATATAAATCAAAGGAAGCCCATAAAACTTAAGAAACATTTTTAAAAATTTTAAATGTCATTTTTGCTATTCTTTAAAAAAGAAAGCCATGCTCTTTTACTACATTGCATCAAGGCATTAATGGTTAAATGAAGATGTTTGACAGCATTGCATTTACTTTTCATTTTAGAAAAATGGCAACATATACAAGATAATATGAGAAATGGAACAAAAAAGAGGCCTGTTTGATTCAAATGAAGGAAAATATATAAATGTGGACTTTTCATCCTGTGTACAATGGAATAAAGAGTAGAGGTTGCAGTAGGGTCCAGAGTTTGCTTGGAGAAGACTCTTGTTCTTGTCTAGTCTCCACCAATACCCTCTGCCTCAGCCAAAATAAACAGAAATTGCATTTTTATATTCAAACATAGCATCCATATAAGCACTCCAGTTTTCACTCAACACTGTTGTTATATTTTCCTTCCTAAAGAGAAACCAGAAGTTGCCACCCAGCCCAGAGAGAAACCATGTCTAAGAATCACCCTGGACTGCTCTGGACCACACTTTGAAGGGAATCAGCAAATCTGATAGAGACACCTATGAGATATGGAGAAAAATGGAAAGTAAATGGAAAGACAAACAATTAGTAATAATGGAGAGTAGAAAAAAGAATAAAACGAAGAAAATGAGCTTGAATAAATATCCAGGGATCCTACTGGGATCCTTCTTAGAGTTCCTCTGCCTATGTCACAGTTGTTCTTCATTCTCTGAGTTCCTCTTTGTGAATACTCAAAATTCTGTAGTACATGAGGCTTCTAAATGAAGTTGCAATCTTTCAACCCAAAGATTCTATTTTAAAAGAATCTTCACATGATGTGTAAATGGCAAGAATACCATCTGAGAATACCATATTCTTAGATGGTATTCACATTTTAAAAGAGAATCTTACTAATTCCAAGATATTATAATTGGAGGAGTATTTAGAAGTTATTTTGAAACATAGAGCATTTCACATGAGTATTACCTAGTCCAGATCCCTGCTTCTCATATCCTTAATAACAACAACAAACTTGACAAGAAATCCTCTTCACAATGATGCTCACTAACAAAAGCAAGATATTTATATTATGTTTTGTTGGTTTAATTTATACATCTCCATGTACTTCTATCAACCGAAATATGAACATGTACTCCATTAAACTTCATTTTCATCAAGATGCTGTATATTTTTACTATGCCTAGATTTTAAATTAAATTTACTTAGATGAGAATATAAATCAAAGGAAGCCCATAAAACTTAAGAAACATTACTATACCTAGATTTTAAATTAAATTTACTTAGATGAGGATATAAATCAAAGGAAGCCCATAAAACTTAAGAAACATTTTTAAAAATTTTAAATGTCATTTTTGCTATTCTTTAAAAAAGAAAGCCATGCTCTTTTACTACATTGCATCAAGGCATTAATGGTTAAATGAAGATGTTTGACAGCATTGCATTTACTTTTCATTTTAGAAAAATGGCAACATATACAAGATAATATGAGAAATGGAACAAAAAAGAGGCCTGTTTGATTCAAATGAAGGAAAATATATAAATGTGGACTTTTCATCCTGTGTACAATGGAATAAAGAGTAGAGGTTGCAGTAGGGTCCAGAGTTTGCTTGGAGAAGACTCTTGTTCTTGTCTAGTCTCCACCAATACCCTCTGCCTCAGCCAAAATAAACAGAAATTGCATTTTTATATTCAAACATAGCATCCATATAAGCACTCCAGTTTTCACTCAACACTGTTGTTATATTTTCCTTCCTAAAGAGAAACCAGAAGTTGCCACCAAGCCCAGGCAGAAACCATGTCTAAGAATCACCCTGGACTGCTCTGGACCACACTTTGAAGTGTTGAGAAGGCTTTCATTGGTCTTTTTTTCCTTCTTTGTTCTCACTTTCCTGGTCTTCAGTACTGATGCCTCCCAGGTTTCTGTCTAAGGTGCCACCATCCTAATCCTTTCCCTCTTGTTACTGTTAGAATCTTTCCTTCCTCCACCCTTTCCTCCAACACTTAGACATGTGGTTACCACACTTTCTCCTGATGAAATTACCTCTGCTATGTAGACTCAGTTATGAAAGGGTCAATGATTTGGTCAGATAATGCTCTACCAAGTGATCAGTGTTTCCGGAAATAAAAATCACCTTTTTAGTCAGATCCATATGTGACTCTATCATAAAGGATTGTGAAAAGTTTAAAATCATACAAAATTTTTTAAGTTATATATTCTGTTCATAAATTATTGCCAGAAAGAAACAACCTGTGGTCTGACTTTTAAAGATGGAAATATATTCCTTTAGAGAATCTTATTCCTGGACAGCTTTGTCCTCAGATCCATTTCTAAAAATGTCTATGCCTGCTGTGTTTCACAGGAAGGATAAATACTGCAGGCTGCATTTCTCAGTCACCATGTCAGTTGGCTTCCAACTGAGTTTGGTCAATAGCAGGCATTGGCAGGGGAGTCTTCAGCGAGTGAAGGGGGGAATCCAGGATATGTGTTTCCCTCTCCATCTGTCTTTCCTGGTTGGGCTCTTCACAGGATGTGAAGTTCTAGAAATGACAATATTTGGTATTGCACATACTTTTCTAAAAGCTATGTATTTCATTAATTAACTCTCATTATTAAGTTTTTCAAATAACTGTTAAGTGGGCAAAGATGATGACTTCATTAGCACAATTTCTCTTCAAATTTATTTGTCTGAAGACTGCCAAATACCCATTTGTTATAATGTCAATCTGAGAAACTAAAGCAATTAAATAACTTGATAGGAAAAGTGGTGCTTTTTTTTTGACACCAACTTATTATTTATTATGATCAAATAGGTAAAAAGGAGCAAATGGCTAATGAAATAATTGTGTAATAAATGTGAATTTTTCTCAATGCTTAACTTGACATTATTTAACTTTAACAAGCATCTATTAAACAACTACACGCATACCTCAAAAATATTTGGTGTTTAGTTCCAGATCACCATTATAAAGTGAATATCACAATAATGTACGCCACATGAATTTTTTGATTTCCCATTGCATATAAAAGTTCTGTTTACACAATTAAATGTGTATTAGCATTATATCTAAAAAACAATATATGTGCCTTAATTAAAAATATTCTATTGCTAAAATCTACTAACCATCATCTAAGCCTCCAGTGAGTCATAATCTTTTTGCTGATAAAGAATCTTGCCTCAATGTTGATGAAAATGGAGTATCTGAAAAGTGCAATAAAGCAAAACGCAATAAAACTAGGTATTCCTATAATCTGTGGCCAACATGTATTATGCTAAGCCTAAGGATAGAATCCTATCTAATAAAAGACAAAAAGGGTAATTGACCATACCTTCACTACGCTTCCCATTGGCTAATCAGGGCGATATGCAAATTAACTGCCAAGAAAGTTGGAGGTTAACCCCCAATAAAGATGGCGGTTAATTTGCATACATAGGCGCCAAGCAACGGAGCGAAGCTGGCTGGCCCTGAGCAGGAGCAGCGAGCGAAGGCCGGCATGATGAGCGAAGAGCAAAGAGGGAAGCCCGCCACACTGGCCTCCGCCACGCCCCTGGGGCCCGTATGGCGAGCGAGGAGCTAAGCCCCTTGCCCGCCGTGCCAGCCTATCCTGGCAAAGAGCGAAGGCCTGGGTTCCAAGCCCGCCACTGGCCTCCGCCACGCCCCTGGGGCCCGTATGGCGAGCGAGGAGCTAAGCCCCTTGCCCGCCGTGCCAGCCTATCCTGGCAAAGAGCGAAGGCCTGGGTTCCGGGCGCCAGAGGAAAAACTGGCCTCCGCCACGCCCCTGGGGCCCATGCGGCGAGCGAGGAGCTAAGCCCCTCGCCCGCCGTGCTGGCCTATCCCGGCGAAGAGCGAAGGCCTGGGTTCCGGGTGCCAGAGGAAAACTGGTGCCAGCAGCCAGGGGAAGGGGCCCCCGAGGGGCCCCAGACTGTGAGAGGGCACAGGCCAGGCTGAGGGACCCACCCGAGTGCACAAATTTTTGTGCACCGGGCCTCTAGTAAAGAATAAGACACAAAACTTGCCATACGGCATTTTATTCTAGTAAGGGAGACATGTGTGTAAGCAAATAAATATCAAATAATTAGCAATTAGGATAAAATGGGGAAAATTGCAAGTTTCAGATATAGAACAGAGAAGGCAGTATTAACTCTTGGTGAGGGTTGTATAGAGGGGTTGATCTGGAAAGGTTTTCTCAAGAGGTAATGTGATAGTTAATTTCATGTGTCTACTTGATCACAGGATGCCCAGATATCTGGTTAAACATTATTTCTGGGTGTATCTGTGAAGTGTTTCTGGAAGGAATTAACATTTGGATTGGTAAAGTGAGCAAAGCAGATTGTGGTCCCCAGCGTGGGTGGGCTTCATTCAATCCCTAGATGGCCTAAATAGAATAAAAAGGGGGAAGAACAGAATATTCACTATTTCTCTATCTGAAGTTGATCTTCTCCTAACCTCAGTGCTCCTGGTCCTTAGGCCTTCAAACTAGGACTGGGATCCGTGGTGAGCTCAAATAAATAATAAAACAATTATATAAATTAGAGGAAAGATAATACAAGTATTAGAAACAGGACTAATAAAAGATTTTTTTTCTCTGAAGAATCCTGATACAAGAAACATCTAAGTAACATATTGAAGGACCAATATTACTCAGCCAAAAGCCATGTTAGAGAACGTGGTGAGAACAAATTAACAGAAGGATTTTTGTACTTATATTATGAATCTTGGATTTAATACATGCTAAAGAATTTGTTAAGAGTTGTAAGTATGTGATCAACATGATCAGACACATACTTTTGAGGAATATTATGAAGGAAGTATGAAAAGAGTGAAACTAGTTAAGGAATTGATATAATCTAAACATACTTCTCTTGAATAAAGGACAAAAGAACATAAACTAAGGCAATAGGACTGGACATTGGGAAGAAACTATGTGTTAAGAAATATTTAGAAAGCAGAGTTGACATGGTATTGTGACTATTTTGATGTATTGTATTAGAGAATAAAGAAAACTAATTAGATGATATCAATTTATTCAAGTATTTCAAAATCTCCCACTAGGTGGGAAAACCAAATGGGAATTAAAAGCCTATAATAATCTCATCATGGATGAAATTGTTTTTTAGCTTTACCAAATTGTTAATTGAGGCAGCAAAATAAGTAAGATATTCTGAAACCAGAATTTCTGCCTTTGAACTGAGGACCTACCAGAAAATTGTAATAGCTATATGTTGAATGGTAAATAAATAAATAATAAAAGTAGATAAATTGGAAGAAATATGGGTATTCAGAAACATATAGGTATTAGGTATCTTAGTTAACAGTTCTGTAACTCAACTCCTTTATTTGTGAATGGGGATAGGAATAGGACCAACTTTTCAGGGTGAATAATATATACAAAGAGGTTGGCATGGAGCCTAACAAGGTATTATCATCATTATACCTAGAATGTTTTCACTGTAATGCATCTTATGAGATGTCATTTTCAAGAAAGTAAGAATTTTTGTCTATTTTCAGAATTTTCCAGGCACTGTTCTGAAGTGTCCAGAACAGTGCCTAGCAAATAACAGATGCTCAATACATATTTATTGAATGAATGAGAGAATACTTTTAATAGGCACATATAATTTTTATTTCTCCTTTAACAAGCTTATAGTGCTTATATATGACATGCACTGTTCTAAGCACTTTACACAATGAATTTAATCTTCATAATAGCCTTTGAGACAATATTATAGCTCACTTTTTGTAGATGAGAACAATGAGGCACAAAGGGTTATAATTATCTATAGTCTTAGTTCAGAATGATATAACAAAACATTATAGACTGGCTGTCTTACAAAGAATAGAACTTTATCTCTCACATTTCTGGAGGCTGGGAAATCCAATATTAAGTCACCAGTAGATTTGAAGGCCCATTTCCTGGTTCATAGGTGACCAACTTTTTGCTGTGTCATCACATAGCAGAAGGAGCAAAGGAGCTGGCTGGCGTCTCTCTCATAAGGGCACAAATCTAATTCATGAGGGCTCAACCCCTGTGACCTAATTCTAAAGGTCTCACCTCCAAATACCATTGCGCTGAGTGTAAGGTTGTAACCTATGGATTTTAGGGGACATAGTTCGTCTATAGCACTTATCAAAGATCACACAGGATGTAAGTATCTGAACCCAGAACCATATTGAGGCAGAGGGTCCCAACTGTGTCTACTAAAGGACCAAGTAAATTCAAAATGACAGACAGCAAGCCTTTTATGACCTCTCTAAATGGAGTATTTGTTTCATAACTTGAGAAAAATAGCTGTCCTGATTCTATTCAGGGGACTGCAAATATCTCAGCATCCTACTATTGCCAATCTCAAAAGCTTTTGTGGGCCCAGATACAAGTCTAAGATTCCTTGTTCCCTAATTTTGCATATATGCTACATTTTACTAGTTTCCCCTTTTATTCCATATACACCTATTCCTCCTCTTTGTAAACTCTGTTTTGTATTATATTCTACTATTTTTGTTATTTCATCTTCCTACACTTTTTCCCTTCTGTCCATTCACTCTTCGACATTCAGACTTCACCTTTACTGTCAAGTTCATGTTTTTAAATCTTGCAGTTGTTTTTATGATTTACTTTTTGTTTGATTTTTTTTGTTTGTTTTCTGTTTCTATATGATAGAGAGTATTTATAAACTTTTCATGGTTTCTTCACATTGCTAACAGGTTGACAGTTTCCCCAGTTCTCTCTGTATGGTACTTCTGAATTAACTTTTAAAGAATTCCCCTGCATCAGAAAAATAGAATATCAAAATTCAGAGCCACACATTAAATTAAAGCTATACCTTGATTTTTCAAGACACAATATACCATTTCTGTGTTACTATAGTACCATTGTCCAGGTCTGAAATTTCTACCACTAAGTTTGTTCCCCTAGAATAGACTAGTATAACAAACTGACATCAAAAGAAAGACATTAAAAAGTGCCTAGGTTTTAACTTTGGACATCCAGCCAGTGTTCTCCAACCCTCTCCATTATCATATTACCATGGATTAATATCAATTTTCCTTAACACTCATATTTTATTCCCTAAAGGGAACTTATTCCTTTATAGAATAAAAAGGGTTAACCTTTGCAGTTACAGTATCTTGGCAGTATACACACATACATAAATATTCACACTCTCTCAAACACATATATATGTAATTTCTATATTAATTTGGCAGAGTAAAAATAATCAAATTATAAATATTATTTAATACATGATGTAAATATTTTCTAAATTCCACTGTAAAGCATCATTCAATGTGTTTGAATTTATATAGCTCATATGTTGGAAATCAAGTGTTTAAATTTGGCTTTGTTCTTTTTCAAAGTTAACTCCAAATGAAAATTTTGTCTCACATTGTTATCCTGTGATGAGGAAGGACTAAGCTTATAAAAATCCAACCTGCATGGAGAGTTTTTTCCTGGGGTAGAAAGCACAAGGAAGAGAGAAAGCGACTCATATCTTATCCATTATGATCAACAGCTCAGGCTAATGACACTCATTAAGCTAAATGAGCAGGAGAATGAGGACTCACATTTTCTAATTGAAGCAGATGTATTTTTAGGATGAAATTCTCCCAAAATACATTTTCTTTTTTAATACATCAAATGTTATTTTAAGAAATATACCTTAATGGATCATGGGTGGAATATGCTTTAGCCCTCTGGAAGTGTGAAATTATATAAGCACCCAAATAATCATGATCACTTTTATAGTTTTATTATAACTACTAGAGGCCCAGTGCACAAAATTTGTGCACTCGGGGGGTCCCTCAGCCCGGCGTATGCCCTCTTGCAATCTGGGACCCCTCGGAGGATGTCCACCTGCTGGCTTAGGCCCGCTTCCCGGGGGATTGGGTCCAAGCTGGCAGCCAGACATCCCTCTGGCAGCCCGGCAGCCCTCGAGGGATGTCCACTTACCAGCAGGGAGCAGACCTAAGCTGCAGTCAGACATCCTTAATGCTGCTGAGGAGGTGGGAGAGGCTCCCGCCACCACCGCTGTGCTGGCAGCCTTCAGCCTGGCTTGTGGCTGAGCAGAGCTCCCCCTGTGGGAGCGCACTGACCACCAGGGGACACCTCCTGCATTGAGCATCTGCCCACTGGTGGTCAGTGTGTGTCATAGTGACCAGTCATTCCCAGTCGTTCTGCT
>NW_005356259.1:5402698-5403724 GCF_000412655.1 Myotis brandtii
CCCACTGGGGTGCCTGGCCAGTCTGGGTGAGGGGCTGAGGGCCAATTTCAGGCTGGCCAAGCCCCCTGGCGACGGAAGCTCCCAGCCTCTCCTTATTTTCTTTCTTTTTTTTATTCTGGGATTTATTTACCCTCTATAATTGAAACTTTGTAGCCTTGAGAGGAGCATAGAGCTGGCCAGGGCGGGCAGGAAGCTTGGCTTCCTCCATCGCCAGGAGCAACCCAAGCTTCCTGCTCACTCCAGGTCCGTGGCCACGGCTGGCTAAAAGTAGGTATCTGGGGTTTATTTATCTTCTATAATTAAAACTTTGTTGCCTTTAGTGGAGGCCACAGCCGGCCAGGGCAGGCAGGAAGCTTGGCTTCCTCCATCACTGGGCAACCAAGCCTCCTGCTCACTCCAGCTCCATGGCTGCTGGCCGCCATCTTGGTTGGGTTAATTTGTATATAGTCACTCTGATTGGCTGGTGGGTGTGGCTTAAGGCGTAGCAAAGGTATGGTCAATTAGCATCTTTGTCTTTTATTAGTGTAGATTATATTATAACTATTATTTATCACATGTGTAGATAAAATATAAAAAGGAAAGAACAAAATGCTCTTCATGAGAGTTAATGACTCATTCTAGCAATTTTGATATTAAGTTAACTAAGTTCTCTTCTGCCTTAGTGAGATTATTGGTCTCATAAATGCATATTTAAAAAATAATAACACCTTAGGATAGGATGCTTGGAAATAGATTTTATATATGTTGAACTCTACTGTGTTTAGAAGAAAAAAAATATATATATATATATCTACACTAATAAAAGAGAAACATGGTAATTGGCGTACGACCGCTACCCTTTTCATTGGCTAATCAGTGAGTATATGCAAATTAACTGTAAGCCAAGATGGCGGCCGGCAGCCAGGCACTGAAGCGAGCACGAGGCTTGCTTGCTGCAGACTCCAACGTTCACCGCCTCACTTGCCGGCCTCTCATCTGCAAGTCTAAGCAACTATATACTATGTTGCAAATAAGAAGGTAAACAAA
>NW_005356259.1:5404563-5416030 GCF_000412655.1 Myotis brandtii
TATGCAGCATATGTGAATGTTAGCAAGCAAAACACATATTAGGAAGATACTAATGTATTTTATACACAGTAGATTCTACATATTGAAAGTACTTTTATAAATACTTACAACACTTGAGATATAACTGAAAGATGAATAGACTTATTAAAAGATCTAAATTTAAAGATCTAAATTATAGTTCTGCTAGTTATTACCTCTAAACTATTGGTGAGTCTCTTAAAAAAGGATAATAAATTTGAACTCAAATAATAATTTTCATAATTTTGGTTCTGACTACACAATGTAACTTGTTTCAAACAAATATTCCTACCAAAAATATTTATAATTTATTAAAGCTAGACAAAATATATAAAAAAAACTCTTTGAAAGCATTGGAGAGGAACCAACTCAAGCAGAGTTTGAGAACGTATAACCCCTGAGAGAATGGAAGCACATGAGATGATGTACACATTCACCAGCCTTTCCCTTGAAGACATTCCCAATGCATTGCCCAGTGGAGCAGAACCCAAACAAAAAGCCACAGTCTCACTGGACTGAAGGACAGTGGCAGGAGTTTAAAGCTGCCAAATTAGATGAGACCTGAGAAGCAAAAGCCTTGAAATGAGGGAACTACAATACTGAATAAAAAATCTGCAGATAAAGGAAAGATGAAGACCTCTTCTGGGAATGGCTAAAGGACACATGTGGCGCCAATGCCAAGCAGTCCCAGGACTGCTTTGGGTGCCCTTGAGAGTGGTGTGACACCTTCTTGTGATGCTCTCTGGGGAGCCCCCAACCCCTAACACCAGCTTTGAGTCTTCAGAGTTTGCAGCTGAGTGGGCCTATTCCCTTATCATCTACAAAGGAAACAATTGCTGTCTACTAACCACCGATGTCCTCCGGGTCTTTGGGGGAGTTCTCTCCCCTCCCCATTTCAACTTTTTTTGGAATTCTTACTCTTGCATGCATCTCCCTTCTCTTTGCCCTGCCAGTTTCAGGTCAATAATCAGCTTTTCTGAGTGGATTTCTGGCCCCTTCCTTCACCCCGACTCTCACCTCTGGTCTGTTTAATGACATTTGGCTTCTCTTTTGACAGAACAGTCAACTGTCCATATAAAGTTTTTTGAATCAATAAAGTCAGAGGCCTTCCAAAAAAAAATATCTGCAGACAAATATCTCTCAAATTGTTGGTTGAATCATAGTCCTTGCATGTGAAAGATAACATTCCTCCCCCAAAACCAAATTAAACAAACAAAAAGTAAGACTAAAACTAAGCCCAGCCATGAGTGCTAAATTAAAGCAAAAGAACTAAGTAGAAATTTCATCAGCTACATAGTTTTTGGGAAATAGAATTTGAGGATCAAACCCTGGAAAGTTGGAAGCATCTTAAACACTTTAAGTTTTCTTCAGAAAGGCCGCATCCTACAAGTAATGCCACACCCTAGGTATAAGAAACATACTTCAAGAGCAGGAACTACAACCTTAAGTAATAGTAAAACAAACATGGAATAGTCCAACAAAGTTTTAGATCAGCACTGAACAAAGTCAACATTGGGAGAGTTCATACACATCTGCTGTCAAAGAAAATCTAACCCTCTTTAATGAAAAATAACATATTCAAGAGTCATTATAATTTTTTATTCAAAATGTTTAACCATGAATCAAAAATAACCAGGCATGTCAAATACCTTTTACACAGATTCACCAATTTTTAACATTTTGTCTCTTCATCATTTTTCCACATATTTCCACATCATTTTTCCTCATATATTTGATATGAGGTTGCATACATCAATGCCCATTTGCCACTTAATACTTTAATATGATTTCTATAGGAACAAGAAGCTTCTCTTATATAAGCATAACAAAATGATCAAATTCATAAATTTTAACATTGGTTTAATATTTTTTACCTACATTTCACATCCCATTTTCTTCCCTTGGACCAATGTGGATAACAAGGGATTCTTTGGGAAGTAATCTCACAGGGTGATCTGATCATAAATTCCTAATCCATTTTTTTCCCTTGGACCCATGAGGATAACAAGGGATTCCTTGGGAAGTAATCTTACAGGGTGATCTGATCATAAATTCCTAACTGGACAGATCATGGTGGTAGCCATTTCCCAGGCATATTAACTTCTTTAGTAAAAGTCTTATCTTTGCCCTAGGCAAGCCCTGTTTCTTGTTCCTGTGCATCTAAGTGAAAACACCTATGAAATGTCCCCTTTCAGTCACCTCCTTCTAAATCATGACCACCCTCACGAGGGCACTTAATATAACCTAGCCTCTAATCAGAGCCCTGCCTGCTTTCTCCCACCTTCATGTAATCTTCTTTATATTCCCTCCTTAATCTCAAATGCATAAAGAAACTGTAACTGTTATTATCCCAAGCATGTTCATCAGTCTGTTGAGATCTTGCTTCCAGGTATATTCTTTATTTGATGCAAGTAAACTGTTACAAAAAATTGTCCACAGGTTCGGACCTTTCTTACCTAGACATAGTTAATTCAATCTATTTCTTAGGTTTGCCCATTTACATAGTTTTCAATAACAAATAATGTTACAATAAATAATCTTGTGCACATAATTTTTGTATTATTGATTCTGTGTCTTTACAATAAATTTATAGCCATGAGATGTCTGTGTCAAATGACAGAGGCCTAGGTAGTTCTACTAAAATTTCTAAATTCCCTTTCATAAGAGTTATGCCATTTTGCATCTCCCTCACAGTATATGAAAGTGTCTTCACAGCTTCATCAATAGAGTGTATTGTCAACTTTCTAAATTTTTCCCAAGTTAGTATGTGAGAAATAATATCTAAATGTAGTTTTTAATTCATGTAACTTTTTTAAATTATTTTTTTTATTGATTTCAGAGAGGAAGGAAGAGGGAGGGAGGGAGAGAGAGAGAGAGAGATAGAAATATCAATGATGAGAGAGAATCATTGATTGGCTGCCTCTTTCATGCCCCCTACTGGGGATCGAGCCCCCCACCCCGGCATGTGCCCTTAACTGGAATCAAACCCAGGACACTTCAGTCCTCAGGCCAACACTCTATCCACTGAGTCAAACCAGCTAGGGCATATTTATGTAACTTTTTTTTATATGTGAAGGTAAATGTATTCCTATATTTAAGGTTGTCTTTATGCAACTTATTTGTTAATCTTTTGCCTATTTTTAATAGAATTTGGGGGAATTCCTTAATTAAAGAAATTATTTGTATACTTGGGATACACTTTATATGAAACTAGAGGCCCAGTGCATAAATTTGTGCATGGGTGGGGTCTGGCCAGCCTGCCCCAATGGGGTCACATCAGGCTGGCATGGGGCAGAGGCCACAGGCAGTTGGCCGGCCGGTCCCGCCCCCAATCAGGATGTTGGGTGTTGATTGGGGGCTGGGCCAGCCGGGGGTAGGAGTGCCAATGGGGGCCCGGATCAGGCTGGTTGGCTGCCACTGTGTGTGTCATAGCCATCGTTTGTTCTGGTCATTCTGCCATTCTGGTCACTGGAGTTTTATATATATAGATATGTGCTGTAAATATTTTTTTCAATTTATCATCTTTTTTTAAATTTGGCTTATGGAGGTTTTATTGTTAGCTTTTTTGGGTTTAGTTGGCCATGCAAAGTATCCTAAAATTATTTCTGTGTGGAACAATTTATCAATTTTTTTTTGTTGTTGTTGCATCAGATTTTGAATTCTAGTTATAAAGCCTATTTCTATATACAGGTTGTAGAAAATTTCACAAAAGTAGATCTCACAGGCATTATGCTGATTGAAAAAAAAGAACAGAATAATTCTAATCACAAGTTGGAAGTGAAAAAATAATAGGGATAGAGAAAAAGTAAGTGGTTATCAGGGCGTAGGAGTTAGAATGGTTGGATAGTGAGGGGTAACACAAGACAGTTCTTTGTGGTGTTGGAGCATTCCTGTGTTCTCATTGTTGTGATCTTTAATCTAATAACTGTGATAAACTTTTGTAGAACTACACACACACAAATAAGTGCATGTACTACCTGATGAAATCATAATAAATCTGTATTTTAGTTAATAGTATTTTATTAATGTCAATTTCCTGTTTATGACAATGTATTACGGTTTTGTAAATCGTTTCTTAAAAGGGTATCTCTGTGGAACTCTCTGCACTATTTTTATAGCTTCTTGTGAAATTAAAGCATTTCAAAAGAAAACAAACACGTGTTGAATGAGTTAATGAGTGCACAGAGCACACCCTTCACCTTATCTTAGCTAGAGTGTACTCATGCAAATTGGATTCTGGTGGACAGTCTGGAATTACATAGTCTTCATACATTTATTTCTTCAGCCTATCTAAATACAATTATTTTATTACTAATTATTTCCATTTTCTTTGCCTTTTCAGAAACTAATTTCAACTCTGGACCAAACCAGTTCTTTGCCTTTTTTGTTGTTGTTGTTGTTACTATTCAATGACTTTTTAATATCCAATTTTTGACTATGTCAGCTCCATTCTCATTCCTAGAAAAGCAACATACTTTCATGACTGGATTAGAGGTACTCCCAACCTTCAGTTTAAATCTGTTCTCCTTATACTCACTAAAGGAAACTCAGAGGTAAAGAATGAAAATTTCATTAATACACTTTATTCTGTTTTGAGCACATAGTGTCATGATCAGCTTGGCATAGACTCTTTGGTTTTTATTATTCCACTAGAGGCCCGGTGTACAAAAATTCATGCACTAGGGGGTGGAGGGGAGCCTCAGCCCGGCCAGTGCCCTCTCACAGACCAGGAGCCCTCAGGGGATGTCTGACTGACGGCTTAGGCCCGCTCCTCTGTGGGAGGCAACCCACGGGCCAATTGGGGGATGGCGCTTGCCAGTGAGTGGCCGGCACCTTCCCCTGATCGCTCCTCTGCCACTGCCCCCCAATTGCTGTCCCCTCCCTCTGTCCGCTGGCACCCACCTTGGCTGGCCTGGTGCTGCCAGCTCGCTCCCTGCCTAAAGGTCATTCCACCATTTGGTTGATTTGCTTATTAGGCTTTTATTATATAGGATACTGTGCTACTTCAAAATTTTACTTTTCATAAGACCTCCTTTATGACAGCTCAGAACCTCCAAAATTTAACAGTACCATAGGGGCATCTTAAACCCACCATTTATATGATACCTTATAATTTGATACTGTTGGCTTTAGAAAAAATACGTAACAAGACAAAAGTTCACAGATTTACAAGGAGAATGAGAAAAGTAATCTTTCCTTTATTTGTTTTTGTTTTGTTTTGCTGCAGGTCAATTTAGGAATTCTAGCATAGGAAAGTCTCTAAAATTATTTTCTAAAATGTAACACAAACGTCCTTCAGATATGTTGCTAATAACAGATTATTTTATCTCACCCAAGTTAGGGCCAATAAATTAATGCCATTTCAATTGAGATGAACATTTTTATTGTTTCTTTGGAGAAAATATCCTATAATATCCTCTTTTACTACCATTTTAATTTTATCTCTATAAAATGACAATTACACAGTGTTATTATTTCTAGTTCTGTTTCATTTCTCTGAATAAATAATTCTGTAAAGAAAATCAAAGGATACTTTCCATAACCTTTGATTATTCATGTATTTTTCAACTATTATATGTCTTCTGTTCTCATAAGCACCAAGGATAAAATGGGGGGAAAGGTGAATGAAGTCATCTTTCTTGTAATGTTTGCATTCCAGTTTTATTTGTTTTGTTTTCAGATGGATTGGTATTTTCATTTTAATCTTACATTTCTTAGGTATTATCAAAAGTTTCTTATATTCAAAGGAGTATTCCTTCATAAATGGAATTTAAAGATCTCTGATGAAGAAACTTTCCTTATATTTGAATGTGCTTTCTTCAGCAATAGGGATTTGGCACTATACCTTATCACTGAGATGCTAGAAATGTAAACTAATTTTCTAAGAAACCATAGACATTTAGGATAGATTTTTATGTATAATTTTTTAAAATTAGGGAATTATAGTTACTAAGTGCATATGATTTTTATCTAAGCAAGAGGTTAAGAATGAATATGTATTCTTTAAAAAATAAATAATTAAAATAAGCCACTGGGATTTTCAATATTAAACTATAGTTTGTGTGACTAAATATATACATTTAAACCATACATATTCTTGTTGCTGTATTTTCAACATGAATCTCTGTGACTACTATGCTGTTTGGAAGTCAAAGTTAGTATTTTTAGGCAGAATTTTATACCTTTTTAAGTTTAATTTATAATGAACATCTCTCTTTATATTTTCTTATTTCATGTTTTGGCCTAGTACTTCACTTAGTGTGTTGAACAGCCAAAGGCTGGAAAGTCATTTAAAAATATCTATCTCCATTCTGGAGCACAGAAATTCTTGCAGTGAAACTCAAGATGGGTCACAGAATAAAAATTATCCTTTAATTCCCTAAAGAAAGTTGAGTCATGTTGATAGGATCTCTTGGGGGGAACTTGCATTGCTAATGTTTCCTTGCCACTTTGAACTTTTACAGAATAAAATATTTTAACTACCCATAGCTGTCATGTTTAAACCTAATTGAAAAATTTCAGAGGGATCAAAAAAAATAATTCATTAACTGTGCTCTAGGGTACTAACCAAATAAACCTCCCTGGGAACATCAAGTGTGCTTTACAATATGCTCTCAGTCTAATCCTGCACTCTACCTGCTCCAGGCCACTAACTTCCCATATGGCAAAGTGACACCAGAACAAGATGCCAGAGCAGGTCCACATTTCCCTCATTTCTTCTTCTCTAATGTCAATTGCATAGGTTTAGTTAGAGCACATCTGGGATTCTTTTGCCTCATACAAAAATCTCTACTAGAACATTCCTGAAAAAAATGATCATACAGCAATTCCTGGGGAAATTAACCCATTTGTGAGTTTAGAAATTAAATGCAACTTATTCCAATGATGATAGTTATCCCATTTATTTATATAAGTTTTATTTGCATTTTGACAAAAGTCAACTCTAGCTTTTATTGTGTTGTCTTTATTTATTCCTATTATTTAACTTCTGAAACACCTTTTAATAAATGTATGTTCTCTTAAATGTTAAAGCTTTTCAATACTTAGATATAGTTATTATGACTCTCTAAATATTTTTTTCCTCTGGGTTTTATGGACTGCATGTTTGTGTGTGCCAAAAATTTATATGCTGAAACTCTAATCCCCAGTAGTATGATATTTGAAGGTGGGGCTTTTGGAAGGTAATTAGGGTTAGATGAAGTCATGAGGCTGTAGCCCCAGTGATGATATTATAAGGGGAAAAAGTCAGCCAAGTGAGATTAGAGCAAGAAAGCAGCTTTCTAGAAGCCTGAAAGATAGTTCTCATCAGATACTGAATATGCCAGCACTTTTGCACTTCCCAGTCACTCAGTCTAATATTTTTGTTATAGCAGCCTGAACTGACTAATATGCCAGGTTAGGGAATAAAAGTGTTGGCTTTGGTGGTAGACAACCTGAGTATGAATTCTGCCTTCAAAGCTTATTATTTGTGTGATGTTAGGCAACATACTCTGTGGATATCAATTTTCTTATATACTACTATAGGCCCAGTGCACGGATTCATGCACATTGAAAGGAAATTAATTAGAAGAACTGCAGCTTGACAGTAAACCAGATTCGGGGCCGACAGTGCCCCAGCAACAACATAACCCACGGCTGAGGTGGAATCGCGTGGCCCCACAAGGAATTGGGGTCCCTCCTCTCTGGTTCCAGGGTGCATCACCTGAGAACCGCTGCTGCCAAGTCACCCCAACTCGGATGCTCCTGCGTTGAGCCTTTGCCCCCTGGTGGTCAGTGCGTGTCATATGTACCAGCTGGTCGGATGGTAGAATGGTTGGACAGTCACTTAGCCTTTTATATATAGAGATAAGATGGAGATATAATATCTACCTCAATGGGTTGTCATGGGATTAATTTAATTGATATTCTTACATGTATACACATACATATATCTCTATAGTCTTTAAACAATACATGACATACTGCATATTAAATAATTGATATATATTTTTTGTGGATACTTATATGATGTTAACTACCAAGCAAACTCTTGTTTTATTTGTACAGTTAAATTTGGGATTCTGAATTTGTAACTTTGTATTTGTTTAAGTTTAATCTTGTTATTTTATCTTAATATTATAGCCTTGTAATGTCTTTTTCAATCTGAGTCTATATTCCAGCTGGTTCCACATTTCTTTGTCTACTTCATATTTATTAAGCAGGCTATGTCTATCTTCTCTTTCTTCCAAATCAGAGATCAGTCAATTTGTCCTAAAAGATAGATATGCATATTTTAGGTTCTGGAGGCCATACAGCCTCTAGTGCAACTTCTCTAAACTGCTGATATAGAGCAAAGCAGCCTTAGCCTAAATATGAAGGTATGAGCATGTCTATATCACAGTCAAATCTTATTTACAAAAACCGGTAGGAAGCCAAATTTGGCCCCAGAGTCAGAGCTCACTGACACTTGTTCCTGAGTCCTTCCATCCACCAAGTTGATTCAAGGAAGAGTTTTGCCGAAGAAAGGAGCCAGGCGGACTCCTATATCTAGCCCTTCAAATGCAAAGATCTAGCCACACCTGATTTAGTTAATTTTTTGTTTGTATTAAAAGAGGCTAAATTATGACTTCCCCAAAAAAGAAAGTAAGAAATAGAAAGTTTATTTCGTGCCAATTAGAAAATGTGAATCAGAAATAGTTTAAGAGATTTGTTTTAAATTGATGTGTGAAAAACCACATAGAAAACTAAATTCACAATTATGAGGGTAAACTAAACTGCTAACTCTAATTTGTGTTGGGAAGTGCCTGTTGGATTTAAAAACAATTATATGAGTATGACATATGTTCCTAAAAAGGGAAGGAAGCAGATATCCCCTTAGGGTATAAATATGGTTTTTGGTGCTCATTTATTCCTTAGTGTTTACACAGTACAAGTAAAAGCTTACTAGATTTTACACATTAGTCTTAAAAAATACTAGCACTTATTAAATTCCCTAATCCACAAGGTTTTAAACCATTAAAAGTTAATAAATCACCCTTTATTACCCTTCCAATATAAACTGTCCGTCACAGCAACATTATACCAAAATACATGTTAGCAAAATGTATTGTTTATTGTTTTTTGACTTCGAATAAGAAAAAAATGAACAATGTTGACTATTTTAATAGCATTCAAAATTCTATGTAAGTACACAAAAATAAATATTCTGTGTCCTAGAAAATTTTATTTTCAAGCCACTATAAGGGCATACTAATAATTTTATTGTAAGTAAAACATATACTTCTGCTTTCTATCAGATTTTGTTTATCTCTTATACAAAATATGTATTGGGGCTAAAAATTCCTCTGGCAACATATTGATGAAGTAGAAAAAGGATTTACTTCCTATTGACAGCTATGTAACCAATTGATATTTTTCTCTGTTTTCTAACTATCCGGTTCTAATTATCTTTATAATATAACTTTAAAAATATTCTAGGGACTTCAAAAGTTACTTATGTCCTAATCTCTGGAACCTGTAAACAATTGCTTACATGGCAAAAAAAAAAAAAAGAGAGAGAGACAGAGAAAAAAAGATGTTACAGATAAGATTAAAGTAAGAAATTTGAGATGAGATTTTTCTGGATTGTCAGAATGGGACCTAAATTCAATCTCTAAATGTATCTTAGGGATGAGGGGAAGAGGGGGATTTCACTGTACAGAGAACAAGAGGGAAAAAGCAATCTTATAACAGAGGCAGGGATTTGATGATTTGACCACAACCAAGGCATGCTGGCAGGTACCAGAAGCTGGAGAGGCAAGGGATAAATCATCCTTAGAGCCCCCAGAGGAAGCTCAGACCCCCTCACTTTGGACCAGTGATACTGATATAGGACGTCTGGCTTCCAGAGAATGAGAGGACATATTTTTGTTGTTTTAAGCCACCAAATTTATGCTGATTTGTTACTACAGCAGCCACAGGAAACTAATACGAGAACCATTGAGTAATTTCATTTAGCATTCAACACTGTAATTATTGTTGATGTCATAAGAGAAATTAAAAAACATGTTTACTGTTTTTAAGTTGTTTACCATCTTGTGGGTTATTCAGGGATATTACTGGGCAATGTGATCTTTCATGGGCTTTGAGAATCTCGTATGTTCTTGCTGGATATTACAAGAATTTCAACGTCCTGACCACTCCACCCAGGCCATTGTCAGGGTGTATTTTCAACGAACAACCTTCTTCTATGCCATTAGTAAGAAGATATTTGTCTCTGACCCAGGAATCTCATATTTTCTGGTAGTATCCATAAGTAACAGACTGATTTTGTAGCTTGTAATGAGATATATTGAGGGTCTCCAAGACCATTCCTATATGTGGATATTTGCTAGAATGACACACAGGACTCAGTAGATAGTTGTACAAATGGCTAAGGTTTATGATAGTGAAAGGACACACAGCAGGATCAGCAAGGGGAAAGGACACAGTCTGGAGAAATCTATGCACATGTTTCCGTATACTCTCTAGCTCCTGTGAAGGAGCTACATTTGAGCATGTTTCTTTATCCAGCAATAAAACAAAAACAAAACAAACAAAAATATTGCATATATTATGGTTCTGTCCAGGGAAGCCCAGTAGTGACCCAGCACCAGTTTTGTATGGAGACTGGTCACATAAATGTACTTAAATTCCAGAGTCTCAGAGAGAAAGCAGGAATGCACCATAAATCATGATGTTTATACAAACCGTTTATACACATGAGTCTCTCTTTATCAGTAAGGGGAAGGAACAAATGCCAAATTCCCAGATGCCAGGCAGGGGCCAAACCTGAAAGCAAGTTCTTAAGACAGCTGATCTGACCCGTTATGCTAATTCATTTCTGCACAGGCAATTAAATTAAAGCTTAGACCATGAGAGGTTAATCCATGAGATAAATAATACTGCATAACAACATATGCTGAACTTCCAATCAATGCACACATTACTACTCCCAAAGGCATACAAATAAGAGAGATATAAATGTAAATGAAGGTATTTTTCATGGAGGATCTGGGAATTGATTCGGACTTTGAATGACAGAAAAAGAGGTAGAAGGACAAAAGCTCTACTCCTTTTCATTTGATGCAGTAACAAAAATGAGTTTTGAAGTAAAATCATGTTAATTCCATAATGAGAATAAGCCAATGAAAACATTTACATGGGAAGGAAGGACTTGTCCCACTCTGCTCACAAATGAGATGTAACCTAAATCAGAGTGACTAAGAGAGTAGTGGCATTTTTCCAAAGTGGAGGAAGGTACTTGTAGTTTGGGGAGTATAATCTCCTACCCAGAAACACTTGCTGTAAGTACATATTAGATGACTAATCCTATCTAATAATAGACAAACATGGTAATTAACCATACCTCCGCTACACTTCCCATTGGCTAATCAGCAGGATATGCAAATTAACTGCCAACCAAGATGGCGGCCAGCAGCCACACAGCTGA
>NW_005356259.1:5417077-5424935 GCF_000412655.1 Myotis brandtii
CCTGAGAACCCCCCCCCCCCCCCCCCCGAGTGCACAAATTTTTGTGCACCGGGCCTCTAGTAAGAATTATAATTGTTTTATCCTACTTCTTAAATAAAGTGTGACAGGCTATTCATAGAAAAAAATTATCTACTCTTAGAAAGGAAAAGAAAAGTTTCCACTTAAATTCCAGATGAGATACTAAGATGCTAGTCAGAAAAATATATCTTGAAGCTTAAATATATTTTCATTTATCACTAGTAGGGACGGAAACCACTTCATATACACATTATATACTTTTTTCTTTTTTAGTGAATGTATTGGGTTGACACTGGTTAACAAAATTACATAGGTTTCAGGTGTATAATGCCACAGCACATCATCTGTACACTGTATTGTGTATTCACTGTCCCAAGTCTCTTTTTATCACTATGTATCCTTCCTATACTCTCCTCTACCACCCAGCAATCTCCATACTGTTGTTCCATGTCCATGAGTTTTCTCTCTCCTTTTTTCTCTCAATCCCTCCACCCACCTCCATATACCTCAAATCCCCTCCCCTAACAGCTGCCACTTTGCTCTGTCTATGGGTCTGTCTCCATTTTGCTTGTTAGTTAATTTTGTTCATTAGATTCCACATATGAGTGAAATCATATGGTACTTGGAGTTTTAGAAGCCTCTATGCAACACAAACATATGGGTGGAAAATCTATTATTGCTGTTGTTATTATTATTATTATTACAACCACATTAGTATTTAGGTTACATCTATTGTTCCAGAGATTTTTTCCGTATGTATTTTTAATACTTATGATGTGCCAAACACTGAGTTAGAAAAGGAAACCCAAAATAAAGCACAACCTGTTCCTACAGTAAGTGGGCTCATACTAGCAAAAGCTAGTGTAACACAGTGTGATTACTACTATTCTAAAAGTGGGATTTAAGAATGTAGAGAACATGTCTGCCCATCTGGGAACATATTTCCTCATGTGCACATGTACAAAATGACATATGTGCATTCACTGGAAAGGTTTAACCTCAACTCACTTTATTCTTCGGTTCTCATTTTCCTAATGAGACCCTGACTGGGACAGTATTAATACCTTTGAAATGGTAGCACAGTCTGCCCAACAATACACATCTAGTAATGGATCTGAAGAATAAAAGTGAGATGGAAACAAAGACATATGCATTAGAAAATTTATAAAGCATTATTTACCTAGTTTCTCTCTATCTCCGTATGATGAGACCAAAGATTTTGTGTTGGTTTACTGTTTACCCCTAGTGTTTGAAAGAATGACTGGTACATGGTAGGCACAAGTATATATAAATGAATGAATGATTGAGTGTAACCAAAATTTATCTTTCAAAATGTCCTCTGACTTTTTTATTTGATAAAACTCTTTTGACACCTTTCCCCTCACCTTATGTTTTTCATAATTTTTTATAATGTATTCTCTTTGCTTTCTTTTCTATTTTTCTTGGAACTACACGCATCTATTATTTGATTCTTATTGTCTTTGAAATCTGCTACCTTCATTTCTCCAAATTAACTTTTCACTAAATATTTCTCTTATCTATTCCACAGGGATCTCAACTTGTTTAAGCAAAGTTGTCCATTTTTATTTCTCATCATTCAACAAATATATATTACATATAATTAGGTACACTCACTTGGCCAGCTATGCTTAAGTATTCAGAGGTAAACAATTATCAATCTTGTAGGAAACTTTTAACACCTAATAGTATCTTAAAGTGTTTCTGTGGTTGAAATGATAGATATTCTGTCTTAAACATCAGGGCATGATGAATAACATTGATTAAGTTGTGAGCATAAAGTGAGATATCATTTGCCATGAATTGTAGATAGTATTGCATCCATTTTCCAAGGCTCTGTTTACCTAGTTTATTCCCAGGTAGTATGCCAACTCTTCTGTAAATGATGTGAATGTAATTTAAATAATTTATCTCAGATTGCAGAAAAATTATTTTGAGTTACTGCTACTTTTGCCTTGATAACTTTTCTTTGAAATACTTGTTACATTTGTTATTAAAATCTATGGATTTTCCTTGGTAGTTTGTTACAAAACTTTGAAATGATATGACATGCTTGAAAAAGGCATTGGAAACATGAAAATAGATAAAAGAGTAGGTGATTCTTAAAATTTCATGACTTACCACAAGTCTTTAACATACCAGGGCTGACTACAATGTTCAAATTCTAAAAATATTTAAAATCATAGTAGAATTTTTACTTAGGTCCTACATAAGTCAGTTAATAGTATCCCTATAATCTATAGTATAATGTGGTTATATTAGTGAGTAATATTTTTGTAGTATAGTTGTTATATGTGACTCTTGGAATATATTAAAGCTATTTTTAATAAAAATAATAAAATACATTTTAAAAATTAAAATCGTAGTAGAGGACATCAGTCAAATGAGGTTTTATTTAAAAGGTAATCAATCAAATTCCAATGCCCTATCAGGAATTTAAACATATAAGAAATAACATCTTCATTGTCAATAGTACTTCATTTAAATAATCACAATTCCTTTGATTCATTGAGTATTTTCATAGGTCTAGTATTTGTACTATATTATATTTCTAATGAATGGGTGGTTTGGGGGAAGAAGAGCCATTTTAATCAAACCAATGATCTTCAGTTTAGAGCTAGAGTAAAAATATTCTCACTATAACTTGAACCAAGGAATATCAAGTGGCTGACCCATGGACTGGAGAGACAGTAAACTAAAGTCCATGTGCATACCAAAACTTTGAAAGAATACATTGCAGACACGTTATAGGAGAGTACAGCTAGTCAACTGGTAGTGAGGAAGAAAAGGGGAGACAATTTTAGTGGAACAGTATAAAAAAGAAAGTTTCACAAATCCCTATTGCTGAATCTATGAAGCATCTTTTCTTGGGATAGAACTAGACTCAAGCTGACAATGAGGCCCATTTCTATAACATTTCCTGTTCTTAGAATCCCATAAACTATAATGCTCTCTCTTATAGTCCTCTCTCCTGAACACCTGACTCTTTTTGAAATAACTTATATGAATTAAAATTATCTCCCATGTTGCTTTGCCTAAAAGAGGCCCTCTTTCTATATGTTCATTAAGGGTTTGTCTACATAGACAAATACATTTACAAGTAGATGGAAATAACTTGTAACTGTTTTTAAAATATAAAATTGCTGTTTTCTAAGTGATAATTTCACATCTCTAAGTAAGAAAGTGTTTTACTTATTTTCATGGAATTGGAAGTGTGCACATTCCACCATTATTTCACCATAAATGCAAGTATAATTCCACAAGGATATGAGTTGGGTTTTCCAGGCTGTATCATACTCCACAATTTAAATTTACTTTCTAATTAACATCATTTTAATCCTACAAATAGAAAAATAAATGGATTCCTTTTTTAAAAGTGATTTTACCAAATCCAGACAAATTGCCTAAACTATTAATTCTTGTGTGTGTGTGTGTGTATGTGTGTATTATATATTATATATACACAAAGGAATTAATAGGCCCGATGCATGAAATTCATGCAAGAGTACTCCTTCCTTCCCCCAGCTGCTGGCACTGGCTTCCCTCTGGCACCTGGGACCTGGGCTTCCATCTGGCAGCCAGCAGGCACCCAGGACCTGGGCTTCCCTTGCAGCCCCGGCTTCGTCCGGAAGGTTGTCCAGAAGGACGTCAGGTCTAATTACCATATTATGCTTTTATTATTATAGATATATATCTAGCAAGCATTCTTTAATCTTTTTTTCTGTCACTAAAATTCCTTGCTTTGCATCATAATTCCTGCATTAGATTCCAAATTAGCTTCTTTATTTAAAGGTTCTGTAGTTAACTGTCTATGCAGTGCTATTATTCAATGTGTGGTCTGGGAATTGGCAGTATTGGCATCATCTGGGAACTTATTGGAAAGACGATGTCTCAGGCTTTACTTGACAACTTCTTTTTTTTAATTGTTTTATTGCTTAAAGTATTACAAAGAGTATTATATATGTCTCCTTCTTTTTTCTCCCCTTGACCTTCCCCTAGTCTCCCATTGGTCATGCTTATATGCATGCATACAAGTCCTTCAGTTGATCTCTTACCCACCCCCCCAACCCTCCCTGTCCTTCCCGCTGTAGTTTGACAGTCTGTTCCATGTTGCTCTGCCTCTGTATCTATTTTTGTTCATCATTGACTGGCTTTCACTTAGCATAATGCTCTCCAGTTCCATCCATGCTGTTGCAAATGGTAAGAATTCCTTCTTTTTTACAGCAGCATAGTAGTATATCGTGTAGATGTACCACAGTTTTCTAATCCATTCATCTACTGATGGGCACTTAGGCTGTTTCCAAATCTTAGCTATGGTGAATTGTGCTGCTATGAACATAGGGGTGCATATATCCTTTCTGATTGGTGTTTTTGGTTTCTTGGGATATATTCCTAGAAGTGGGATCACAGGGTCAAATGGGAGTTCCATTTCCAGTTTTTTGAGGAAACTCCATACTGTCTTCCATAGTGGCTGCACCAGTCTGCATTCCCACCAGCAGTGCACAAGTGTTCCTTTTTCTCCACATCCTCTCCAGCACTTGTCGTTTGTTGATTTGTTGATGATAGCCATTCTGACAGGTGTGAGATGGTACCTCATTGTTGTTTTGATTTGCATCTCTCGGATGATTAGTGACTTTGAGCATGTTTTCATATGTCTCTTGGCTTTCTGAATGTCCTCTTTTGAAAGGTGTCTATTTAGGTCCTTTGCCCATTTTTTGATTGGATTGTTTATCTTCTTTTTGTTAAGTTGTATGAGTTCCCTATAAATTTTGGAGATTAGGCCCTTATCAGATATGACGTTGGCAAATATGTTTTCCCACGCAGTGGGTTTTCTTGTTGTTTTGTTGATGGTTTCTTTTGCTGTGCAGAAGCTTTTTATTTTGATGTAGTCCCATTTGTTCATTTTCTCTTTAGTTTCAACTGCCCTAGGAGCTGTATCAGTGAAGAGATTGCTTCGGCATATGTCTGAGATTTTGTTGCCTTTGGATTCTTCTAGTATTTTTATGGTTTCCGGTCGTATATTTAAGTCCTTTATCCATTTTGAGTTTATTTTTGTGTATGGTGTAAGTTGGTGGTCTAGTTTCATTTTCTTGCATGTATCTGTCCAATTTTCCCAGCACCATTTATTGAAGAGACTGTCTTGACTCCATTGTATGTTCTTGCCTCCTTTGTCAAATATTAATTGAGCGTATTGGTTGGGGCTGATTTCTGGGCTCTCTATTCTATTCCATTGATCTATATGTCTGTTCTTGTGCCAGTACCAGGCAGTTTTGAGAACAGTGGCTTTGTAATACAGCTTGATATCTGGTATTGAGATCCCACCTACTTTCTTCTTTCTCAGGATCGCTGCAGCTATTCGGGGTCGTTTTTTGTTCCAGATGAATTTTTGGAGAGTTCGTTCTAGGTCTGTGAAATATGCCGTTGGTATTTTAATGGGAAGTGCGTTGAATTTATAGATTGCTTTGGGCAGTATGGACATTTTAATGATGTTGATTCTACCAATCCATGAACACGGTATGTTCTTCCATCTGTTTATGTCTTCCTCTATCTCTTTTTTCAATGTCCTGTAGTTTTCTGAGTAGAGGTCTTTTACCTCTTTAGTTAAGTTTATTCCTAGGTAGCTTAATTTTTTTGGTGCGATGGTAAATGGGATTGTTTTTATAATCTCTCTTTCTGAAAGTTCACTATTGGTGTATAGAAATGCCTCAGATTTCTTGGGGTTAATTTTGTATCCTGCTACATTGCCAAATTCATGTATTAAGTCTAGTAGTTTTTTGATGGAGTCTCTAGGGTTTTGTATGTATAATATCATGTCATCTGCAAATAAGGACAGTTTTACTTCCTCTTTTCCAATTTGGATGCCTTTTATTTCTTCTTCTTGTCTAATTGCAATGGCTAATACTTCCAGTACTATGTTGAACAGGAGTGGTGAGAGTGGGCATCCCTGTCTTGTTCCTGTTTTTAGGGGAAATGGTGTTAGTTTTTGTCCATTGAGTATGATGTTGGCTGTGGGTTTGTCATATATGGCTTTTATTATGTTGAGGTATGATCCTTCTATTCCACCTTGCTGAGAGTTTTTTTCAAAAATGGGTGTTGGATTTTGTCAAATGCTTTTTCTGCATCAATTGATATGACTATGTGGTTTTTTTCCTTCAATTTGTTTATGTGATGTATCACGTTTATTGATTTGCGGATATTGTACCATCCTTGCATCCCTGGGATAAATCCTACTTGGTCATGGTGTATGATCTTTCTGATGTACTGCTGGATCCGATTTGCTAAGATTTTGTTGAGGATTTTGGCATCTATGTTCATGAGGGATATTGGCCTGTAATTCTCTTTCATTGTGTTGTCTTTACCTGGTTTTGGTATTAGGGTGATGCTGGCTTCATAGAATGAGCTTGGAAGTGTTCCTTCCTCTTGGATTTTTTGGAGTAGTCTGAGGAGGATAGGTTTTAGTTCTTCCTTCAATGTTTGGTAAAACTACCCCTTTGAAGCTGTCTGGCCCTGGGCTTTTGTTTGCTGGAAGTTGTTTTGATGACTGCTTGAAATTTTTCCATAGTTATTGGCCTATTGAGATTTTTAGATTCTTCCTGATTGAGTTTTGGAATGTTGTATTTTTGTAGGAATATGTTCATTTCCTCCAGGTTGTCTAGTTTGTTGGAGTAGAGTTGTTCATAGTATTTTTTAACAATCATTTGTATTTCTGTGGAGTCTGTTGTTGTTTCACCTCTATTATTTCTGATTTTGTTTATTTGGGTCCTCTCTCTTTGCTTTTTGGTGAGCCTGGCTAGAGGTTTGTCGATCTTGTTTATCCTTTCAAAGAACCAGCTCTTGGTTTCATTGATTTTCTGTATTGTTTTTTTGGTCTCTATGTCATTTATTTCTGCTCTAATCTTTATTATCTCCTTCCTTCTGCTCACTCTGGGCTTTTCTTGTTGCTCTCTTTCTAATTCTTTGAGCTGTAGATTTAGATGATTTACTACCATTTTTTCTTGTTTGTTGAGGTAGGCCTGTAGAGCTATAAACTTCCCTCTCAGGACTGCTTTCATTGTGTCCCAAAGGTTTTGGATTGTTGTGTTTTCATTGTCATTAGTTTCCAGGATGTTTTTAATTTCTTCTTTGATCTCATTGGTAACCCAATCAATATTTAATAACATGCTATTCAGCTTCCAAGTGTTTGAGTATTTTGGGTTGTTTTTATTGTAGTTTATTTCTAATATTATGCCCTTGTGGTCTGAGAAGATGCTTGGTATGATTTCAATCTTCTTGAATTTGGGGAGACTTTGTTTGTGACCCAATATGTGGTCTATTTTTGAAGATGTCCCATGAGCACTTGAGAAGAACGTATATTTTGTTGCTTTGGGGTGAAGTGTTCTGAAGATGTCAATTAAGTCCATCTGATCTAGTGAGTCATTTAGGATTGCTGTTTCTTTGCTGATTTTTTGTCTAGCAGATTTATCCAGTGATGTCAGTGGTGTATTAAAGTCCCCTACTATGATTGTATTGTTGTCGATCTCTCCCCTGATGTCTTCCAGGAGTTTTCTTATGTATGTCGGTGCTCCTGCATTGGGTGCATATATGTTTATCAGGGTTATATCCTCTTGTTGTATTGATCCCTTTAGTATTATGAAGTGGCCTTCTTTATCTCCTGTTATGGCCTTCATTTGAGGGTCTATTTTGTCTGATATAAGTATTGCTACACCAGCTTTTTCTTTTTTTTCATTTGCCTGAAAGATATTTTTCCATACCTTCACTTTCAGTCTGTGTGAGTCCCTTATTCTGAGGTGGGTCTCTTGTAGACAGCAAATATATGGGTCAT
>NW_005356259.1:5426110-5432383 GCF_000412655.1 Myotis brandtii
TCTCACACAGCTGCTGTTCCTCAGACAGAGGGTGTGCTGATCACGAGGCTGCTGTCCCTTGGATGGGGGCAGGCTACACACGCAGCTGCTACTCCTTGAACTGGGGCGGACTGCTCACCTGGCTGCTGTTCCTTGGATGGGAGCTGGCTGCACGCTGCTGTTGTTCCTCTGATGTGGTGGGCTGCTTGTGGGGCTACTGCTCCTTGGACATGGACAGGTTGATTGCAAGGCTGCTGCTCCTCAGACAGGGGTGGGCTGCTTACTTGGCTGCTGCTCTTCGGATGGGAGTGAGCTGCATGCATGGCTACTCCTCCTCGGACGGGGACGGGCCACTCACATGGCTGCTGCTCGTCGGACAGGTGCAGGCTGTGTGTGGCTCTGCTCCTTGTACCGGTGCGTGCTGCGCAAGGCTGCTGCTCCTCGGACGTGGGCAGTCTGCTCGTGTGGTTGCTGCTCCTCAAATGGAGATGAGCTGCTTGCAGAACTGCTGCTTCTCGGATTGGGCAGGCTGCTCGTGTGGCTGCTGCTGCTTGGACAAGGGCAAGATGCTTGCACAGCTGCTGCTCCTCAGACTGGTGCAGGGTGCGGGCTGCGTGCAGCTGCTGCTCTTCGGATGGGGGCGGGCTGCGCAGGGCTGCTGCTCCTCAGACGTAGGCAGACTGCTTGTGCAGCTGCTGCTCCTCGAATGGGTCGGGCTGCTCACATAGCTGCTGCTCCTTGGACGGGTGCAGGCCACATGAGGCTGCTGCTCCTTGGACGGGTGCAGGCCACATGAGGCTGCTGCTCTTAGGCCTGGGGCAGGCTGCTCACGGGGCTAATGCTCCTTGGACAGGAGCATGCTGCTCATGTGTCTACTGCTCACGTGGTTGCAGTGCCCTGGACTTTCCGGGGAAACTCTGCCCTTCCCGGCTGCAAACTGTCTCACCAGCTGAGTCTCCTTCGCCAATTCAGGGTGGATGTTATTCGTTTCAGCTGCTCATTCTATTTGCTCCGGGACAAGCCTTGGGACACGTCCACCTATTCCGCCGCCATCTTGTCTCCCCTACTTGACAACTTCTGAATCAGGATTTGTGTTTCAGAAGGATCCCCAAATGATTGGTGTCACATTAAAATTTGAGAAGCTGTATTGAGCATGACCATGTTATTTCTCTGCTTGCAAAGCCTTAAAAAAATCATTGAAGGATAGCATTCATTAAATTTAAAAGTCTTAACATTCTATCAAAGGGTAGTTCCCACTAATCACCTATACAAATCCTATATCATACTTGATTTTCTCACTATTCCTTGAACCACTCTGTACATTCCAATCCTTGTGTTAGGCTCATGTGATGTACTTGCTAAAAATGCCCACTACTCACTTGTTTATTTACACTAATCTAATCTATTTTGAAGGCCAATTCAAGACACATTTTTTAAAACATATTTTATAGTACCTCTTATACTACTACTACTTAAAATAATGATATTAATAGTGTCTACCAAAATGCATTTTGTATTATTTATACTCCCTTTAAATGTATAACTCACATATCAATTAGCTGGCGAGCCTTTTATAAGCTTGTATTCTGGAATGTAGAGGAGAATCTTGCACACCATTGGGATTAGATGATTTCTAACAATAGGTCTTTCTAGATGTGCTTAAAAATAAAATACCACCTATATTTAAAATAATGTTGTATAATACAATAGGTGTTTGGATATATAGGGTGTTACAAAAAATGTATACACATACTTTGAATAATTATAAAGGCAGTGTTTATTAAAATACATTTCATTTTCAAAATTGAGCTATCAACTGTTAAAGTGTATGTACATTTTTGGTATTGTGACATTTCAAATGGAAATAATACTCTTTTTTAATATATATATATATATATTTTTTATTTTAGTAAGAAAGGGAGATGGAAAGAGAGGTAGAAATATCAATGATGAGAGAGAATTATGGATCGGCTGCCTCTGGCAAGCCCACATTGGGGATCAAGCTCACAACCCAGGAATGTGTCCTGCCCAGGAATCTAAATGTGACCTCCTGGTTCATAGATCAATGCTCAACCACTGAGCCATGCCTATGCCTGCTGGGCTGAAAATAATATTATTAATGAATCTACAAAAAATTAATACTTAATATAGGAGAGGATCAATCATAGAAAGTATAAAAATATACTTTGTACATATAATTAGTTTGAAACTGGAAAAAGTATAGATAACTTTATAATATTTGACTAGATAACTATTTGAAACAAATAAAATATTGAGAGCTATTACAATGAAGAATCTTTTTATGAGAAAGAAGTGTATTAAGTTTTGCTGTTTCCTTTTGACATTAAAAAAATAAGGATGAATTTCACTTTTTATTTATAGGAGTTCTTTACTCCAAATACTAAATAGACTTTTGTTTCAAATACTAGTTACATATTTTACTTATTACTAATATAAATTATTGAACTAATATGGAAAGATATTAATCCAAAATGAGAAAAAATTAAAAAGTTTATATCTCTTTACATTGAAATAGGGATGAAGTGGTGGCAAAGAGGCAAGGATTACTATTTTTTTATGCTTTTTGCTATACTATATGGATGTATAAAATATCATTATTTTGATCAAAATAAATATTAATATGAAAAAGTGTACCAGCAAAATTATTTTTAAGACAAGATTTCTGTTTCATGATATGCTGAAAATTTTAAAGATGCCTAAAGCAGAAAACAGTGAGAAATTTATTTTTTATAAGCTTATATTATTTTTTAAGAGAAATTTCAAACAATCAATCTAAATAATCAATGTAAATTCAAAGCCTTTCAAATCTATCTTAATACATATTTATGTGTGTTGGTTAAAACTTCACTTATATACTTGCTCTTGAGAATAGAATTAGTAATGGAATATTCTGTCCATTCTGTCAGTGTTAATGTTCTTCATAAAACAGTTTTCTTTATTTGATTGTAATTATTCTACAAGTTTCATGTCTTTAAAGATTTTTTTTTCTGTTTAAATTTCAAATGCCAATTTTAAAGTTGTAAGACAAGAACTCGTTCCATACTTCTCCACACACCCTAGGGCCTAGGCGGTATTTGAATATAACTCCCCACAGTTGTTTTTTTGTCTCTGGGATACTGATACAACATATTCTATTACAATACAAAGTTGTGCAATTTTCTTTTTCTTTTTTATGATATTACATAACATATTTTTACAGAATGTTTATTCACTATTTCTAATATATGCTATGGTCATTGTTAACTTACTGGCAATAAAAAACAATATATATTTTTAAAAACTAAATTAGTTAGCATGCTCAATTTTGATTAGTCTCCAAATATTTGCTTGTTATAGCATACTAGGCTTATGGGAAAGGTGTTTTGCAACTGAATGTTTATTATTCAGAAGAATGTAAGGGAAAGCCTGTTTTATTAACACCTTTATCCAAACACTAACCTCAAGATGTTAGAATAAAGTAACAATGTGTGAATTTAAATGTTGAAAACTGTACTGGGTTGCTGGGGAAAAAATATATTTGACAAAATATTTCTTCTTTGATATAATAGTATTTTCCCCCAGGAAGCCAGCTGGTGAGTAAAGCAATACTCTTCTATTACAGAATTCATTTATGTCCTCTAGGCAAATGTAAAAACATTGTAATCACAGCTCAAAATCTTCTTTCTCAAGAAATGCTCACCATGTGCCTTAATGATGTCTTGTTTATCTTGATGGTTTATTTTTCTCCGACGCATTTGAAATGTTACCATTCAGCTGATTCTGGCAGATTCCAGGCATATTCCTAATATCTGGAAGGTGAACTTGCCTGGCCTTCTACCCAGCTGGTTGGCAAAGGTGGTGTCCTGGCCTGTGGCCAGGGGTTTCTCTCTGGTGTAGTCCCTGCATTTCTTATTAGACTAGTGAACACTGGGAACTGCAAACCCAAAAGCAAATTAGATTGCAAAACTATCATTCAGGTGAATGCTATTCTAGCATAAGGAAATACACTTTCAATTTTTTTAAAGCCATGGTTGGAAGGAAAATACATATGTGCATCAAAGCACAATCTATGCTACAATGCAATGGGTATATATGAGAATATAAAGCTTTAAACTGAAGATTCATTAAAAAGTAATAAATGAAATATTATGAGAAAGTCATTTTGATTAGTAAAGATGTAGATAACTATGAAAACATAGTCCTCCCCAATTTATGAACTTAGCTTAAAATGTAAGACATTTAACTTGTGAAAAGATAAGTTGAGAAATATTTAATTTTTGAAGAGTTTATTTGAGCAAATATCTATTCAATTAGACAGCTCCAAACCAGAGGTATTAGAAATGTACCCCCAATAGGAACCAGGGGAAGACTTACATAGGAAAGTGTGAAAACAGAGTAAGAAATTATTGACTGGCTACACAGCTTAATGCTGTTGGCTGTTTGTGACTGCTTGTCCTTTGCATTCTGCTTTCATAACTGTGAGGCATTTACAGGGTAGATTTTTGTTTCTTTACATAGGCCACCAGGGCAAGAGAGCCAGTTCAGTCTAATGGCCTTCTTGTTTAATTAATTGAAAATGTTGAAATAAAGTCTGTGTTTATCAAATAATAGTTGTCTCTTTGTCTGGCTGTCAGTGCTCTAATAAGATTTGCTGAAGATCAAAATCCTTTGTAAAATTAAAAGCATTTCTAGGTATTAGAAGTCTTTTTAATAAATTATTCTTGGTATAACATAAGAGAAAAAATAGTTTTTTGAATTATTTTAGACATTTTTCTCTGAAAGTATTAAAAATAAATTAAATCTAGAATTATAACAGAAAGTGATGGAATAGAATGATAATTGTTCACGTCTGAAATAATAATTACCTCAAAAATATCAAGACAGAAGGCTTCATTATGTTCTCTAATAAAACCTCGTTTCAAACTACAGTCAGAAAAGAAATTAAATGTAACTAATATACAACAATATTTTTTTTATTACTATGCAATATAAATATGAATTGGAAAATGTAACCATATGTTTTGATAAGTCATACTCATGATGCTATGTGTCATGAACAAAGATTAAGCAGTAAATTTAATAACTAGTACATTTACTATATATAAAAACTCAAGGTTTAATACTACCCAACTTTTCCAAAGAATGCATAAGATATTACAAATTAGTTCTATAATTTTGAAGAACAGTCATTGAAGTATATTTTATTACCACGTTTGAAATGGGTTTTCTCTCATTAAATGAAATATTGAGTAGAGATCTGGCTTTATTATCTAAATGATTCATAATTGTCTGAGGTTAAAATTTTATCCAAGCACTGAATCTCAAAAAATTTAATGTTGACATGAATTAATAGTTATATCTATTTTAGTAAATGAGGTAAATGAAAGAATAGAAACACATAGTAACTTTTCACAGTTATAATATTTCAAATGGAAACTAATTTTATTCTATTGCATGCTGCTCAACCATGAAATACTTGGTCAGCCACTGTCCTAAGTGATTTTTAGATATCTTTCTGGTATTCTAAGCATATCTAATTCACAATGAATTGCCTAAAACACTCAATTGTCATAATTTTCCAACAAGTAGACCTTCATTGTTAAAAATATAAACATATTAAAGTCTAATATACAACAATATTTCTTTCTTTAAAATTTTTTATCTTTATTGTGGAGTATTACGAATGTCCTCTTTTTCCACCATTGACCATTCCTCCCCGCCAGGCCTTCACTGCACTATTGTCTATGTCCATGGGTTATGCATATCCTATCTAATAATAGACAAACATGGTAATTAACCATACCTCCGCTACACTTCCCATTGACTAATCAGCAGGATATGCAAATTAACTGCCAAGCAAGATGGCGGCCAGCAGCCACACAGCTGAAGCAAACATGAGGCTTGCTTGCTCCAGTGATGGAGGAAGCCAAGGTTCCCCGCCTGCCACGGCCCAGCTCTGAGCCCGAAAGCAACAATGGTGCAATTATAGAAGCTAAACAAACCCCAGATACCTGCTTTCAGCCAGCCGGCCTTGGAGCTGGAGCCGCAACAAAGTTTCAATTACAAAAAGTAAATAAATCCCAGAATTAAAAAAAAAAGAAAAAAAGGAGAGACTGGGAGCTTCAGTTGCAGGCTTGGCCTGCCTGAAAACAGCCATCAACCTCTCATCCAGGCTGGCCAGGCAACCCAGTGGGGACCCCCACCCTTAAGGGGGTGTGGGCAGCCTGAAAACAGCCATCAGCCCCTCACCCAGGCTGGCCAGGCACCCCAGTGGGGACCCCACCCTGAAGGGGG
>NW_005356259.1:5432461-5441606 GCF_000412655.1 Myotis brandtii
CCGTGCACCAGGCCTCTATCCTATATAGTAAAAGGGTAATATGCAAACTGACCCTAACAGCAGAAAGACTGGGAATGACTGGTCACTATGATACACACTGACCACGAGGGGGTAGACGCTCAATGCAGGAGCTGCCCTCTGGTGGTCGGTGAGCTCCCACATGGAGGAGCTCTGCTCAGCCACAAGCCAGGCTGACGGCTGCCAGCACAGCGGTGGTGGTGGGAACCTCTCCCGCCTCCTCAGCAGTGCTAAGGATGTCCGACTGCAGCTTAGGTCTGCCCCCGCTGGCAAGTGGACATCCCTCGAGGGCTGCCGGGCTGCCAGAGGGATGTCTGATTGCCAGCTTAGGCCCAATCCCCTGGGGAGCAGGCCTCAGCCAGCAGATGGTCATCCCCCGAGGAGTCCCAGACTGTGAGAGGGCACAGGCTGGGCTAAGGGACCTTCCCCCACCCCCCCACCCCCAGTGCACAAATTTTTGTGCACCGGGCCTCTAGTATGCATATATGTTCTTTGTTTAGTCTATACCTGCTTCCCTCTCCCCCTTTCCCTCTGAGATTTGTCAGTCTGTTTCATGCTTCCATGTCTCTGGATCTATTTTGTTCATCAATTTATTAGTGACAGAATAAAAAAAAGTCAAACAGAGCATTAAGGAATTTGACTTATAACTTATCCATACTTGATTTTCAAAGTAAATGAAAATTTAAAGTGTAGCTTCTGGATCAAAACTCTGAACATATATCCTATGAGAATTTTAATTTTGCAAGAATAAAATAATGTATTCACAGACATAGAAAATAACTTGTAAGAAAGAAAATAGTCTTGTTGATTAATTTTTAAGACTAAATGTGCATATGATATCATTTAAATTGTTGGTTGAAAGGAGTTCATGGGCAGCAACTTTAACTGAGGAGGAAATTCTGTTTGTATGTGTTATCGGTGGTGAGAAATTAGATTCTTGAGAGCCATGTGTTCAGACAGTCTGCCTCTCTCTTTGCCTGTCTCAAAGACAGACAATTTATAGTGTGCCATCTGGAAGGGGTACAGACAACCATCAAAACAAAACCCAGTTCAAAACTCTACAAGCTATATATCCAGTTGGTAAAACACACACACACAACAGTGCTGCCTGAGGTGTTTTTAAGATTTTATCTAATTCTGCTCTTTTGATTCATTGATGTAAATCTTTGTATTTTGGTTGCCTCCTTTTTGGAAATCATGTCTATGATAAGTGTCTAATCTCTCAGATAATCTTTCTGCAAAGTAACACAAGTTTTGGAGTCTATCCATGAGTGATCTATCTGCCTTCTAAAGAAAGGAATAAATGGTTCTACTGAAAGAGTTCCTCTTCAAATAGTACAAAATAATATTCTAAAACAGACCCCACCAAAAAATATATATGTATACATGGCAGATAAGCACATGAAAATATGTCATCATTATTAATTATCAGGAAAATTACAATTAAGTTAACATTGTACACCCATTAAAAGAGCTAACAGTAAAGGCTGAGAATTTCATGTGTTTTTGAGGATATGGAGCAGCTGGGACTCTCATGCTCTGCTGGGGGGAATGTAAAATGGTGCAACCATTTTGGAAAACTGTTTCCTAAAAATCTGAACATACATCTATCAAATAACCCAGCTATTCTATTATAGTTATATACTGGAGATAACTGATACTATATACCCACACAAAGGACTTACAAGCAAATATGCATAGAATTTTTATACAAGATAACCAAAACCTTCAAACAACTCCATTGTCCATCAGTGGATACATGGGTAAACAAAATGTGATATCTCTTTACAACTGAATACTGCCCAACAACCAAAATGAATAAACTGCTGATATACACATTAATATATATGTATCTCTAAGTCATTGTGCTGAGAGAAACTCTGTTATAAAATAGTCCATACCATTTGAATCCATGTGCCTGGAGCAGGGTACAGAGGGAAAAAAGAACTCTAATGGGGATTTAAAAACATTTTTGGAGGTGATTGATATGTGTATCTTGATTTTGGCATTGGTTTTAGTGTATAAATCTATCAGAATTAATTAAATTGTACACTTTGGATGGATACAATTTCTTATATATAAACTAAAGGCCCCGTGCATGAATTCATGCACCAATGGGGTCCCTCAGCCTGGCCTGCAGGATTGGGCCAAAACCGGCTCTCTGACATCCCCCGAGGGGTCCCGGATTGTGGGAGGGTGCAGGCCAGGACGAGGGATCCCACCACCAGTGCCAGGGAGGGACACGGGAGGTTGGCCAGCTGGGAAGGGACTGCGGGAAGGCTCCAGGGCATGTCCGGCCCATCTTACTCAGTCCCGATTGGCTAGACCCTGGAAGCAAGCTAACCTACCGGTCGGAGCATCTACCTCCTGGTATTAGTGCACATCATAATGACTGGTTGACTGGTCGACTGTCTGTTCCCTGGTGGTCAGTGCATGTCATAGTGAGCAGGACAACTGGACACTTAACATATTAGGCTTTTATTATATAGGATAGACCTCAGTAAGGCATGAATCCTCTAAAGACACTGATAAACGTATAAGAATTTTGTCAATAGAACTGTAATATATGCCATGCTTTTACTTCCCTTTTTAGAGTCTTCAAATAAATGCTGTAATAATAATCTTACAGAAAGATCATTTTTATTGTATATGTATATGTCAATTATGCATTAATTTGTAATGTCCAGAATCAGTATGGTTTTGGCTTTTTGCATCTTTTATGGCATGTTAACTTTACCAAGTATAAAATCAATTAAGAAAATAAAAGACAAATTTCCCAGAGAAGTGTGAGAAAATTAAAGGTAAAACAGTTAAACCAAAAGTGGCATATTTTATAATGTCTCTCTCTCACTGCACTCTTTTAAGTTTATGTAAATATATCTATCTTTGTGAACCTGAGGCTAACTGATATAATTTTCTGTTTAATTTTTTTGTGTACTTATTTTAATGACTCATAATTTATTTTCATCTCAATATATATTAATATCTAAAAAATGAGCATCATATCTTAACTGTAAGCTAAAAATATTAATGTTGTCAGTTATATAAATAGACTTGAATGATGGAAACCCAGCTCTAAACTTCTGTCTCCTTTTCTAAGAAGCCATTTTTTTTATTTATTTAAAAAAATGTATTTCATAGAAGAAGGGAGAGGAAGAGGGAGATAGAAGATCAATGATGAGAATCATTGATTGGCTGCCCCCTGTACACCCCCCACTGAGGATCAAGCCCCCAACCCGGGCATGTGCCCTTGACCAGAATCAAACCCAGGACCCTTCAGTCCACAGGCTGACACTCTATCCACTGAGTCAAACCAGCTAGGGTGGAGGCCATTTCTTAATTTATACCTTAAAAATCAGAAATTGCCTGGCCAGGTGGCCCAGTTGGTTGGAGTACACTGGTTCTAATACACTGAAAAGGTTGCAGGTTCCATCCCCAGTTATGATACGAACAGGAATGGGAGGCAACTCACCCATGTTTCTCTTTCACATGGATTCACCTCTCTCTCTCTCGCTCGCTCTCTCTCTCTCTCTCTCTCTCTCTCTCTCATTCTCCCTTCCTCTCTCTGTCTAATCAATAGAAACATATCCTCGGATGAGGATAAAAACAAGCCAGAAACATGTTAGCGTCCTCTCCCCATTTAAACTATGAGTTTTCTTTTCCTTTTAAAAGTCAACAACATGTTTCCTTTTCTTTGCTTTAGTATGTTTTTGAACTTCTTAGTAGGAAAAAAAAGGTTTTATAAAGCTGAATTTAAAAAGAAAAAATATATGCTGTTGGATTTGTTCAAATGTATTACATCCATGGTCTTCTGACCTGGGTTCAAAGGCCAGGCCCCGTGATTGCATCTCTGTGAAATAAAAACAGTTCCTAACTCACAGTGTTGCTTTAAGGGACGCAAAACCTAAAGAAATCATAGGATGTGTGTTAAAGTGCAAAGACCTTGATTTTTAAACCAGATGTGCCTAGAGTTAAAACTTGTTTTCTCAATTTAGTATTGGTACAGCGTAGGGCAAGGTACTTAGTCTCCCTATTGGTTTTCATTAATTAAATAAGACTCATACCTTCGTAGTGTTGAGGTGAGATTTAGGGATTATGTCATTTGAAACCTAAGCATAATGGTGGGAACATAATAGGCATGAATTTTTATAGCTATTATAAGTAGTGAGTTAAGATACTGACAACTGGCTGTACCGTATTAGCTTTTCCCAAATCAATTTTAAATGGCCATACAACCAGACAGAAAGGGAATTACAGCTAGCACAAGAAACTACGGAGCTGTGTTTTCAAGGTATGCATATGTTGCTCCAAACAAAGAACTGTCCCCGCCTGCCACTTCCATTACTGCTCAGAAACACTGTCTACAACCGCCAGTCATCATTCCTCGTCCTCCCAAACAACGAACACTTCTATGGACAAATCTATTCACATTTTCCACTATGTCTCCAGCCCCACTCCTGGTGTTCAAAAAATCAGGAGACAGAGGGAAATAACCTTAGTGCATGGAACACTTGCTGAAAGACAGTTTGAATGAATTTCACTCTGCAGTTTTGCTGGTCAATTTCTTAGATCTAAAGCTTTGGGGAAGGGAAGGGATCTGCAGTGTGCCTATTGGTGCAGTTAATAAGCCAAACCTCTACTGCACTGTCTGTTCCCTAGAATAAGTCCACTAAGTGCAACTTGGCAGTGTTTCTATAGAATTTTCTCCTGACCTCTGCTTACTATTCTTTTTGAGAAAATAATGTGGTCCTGAAAGGTCTGAGGAAATTTGTATTTTCCCTTTCTTACCAGGTAAGTATAATATTTTGTCTCTTGAGCTAGATGATGGTTACAGAGGTGGGCTTTACATGTATGACATATGCAGAATTCTGTATGCAAATTATACCTCAATAAAAAAGATACATGTATTAATAGTAAGAAGAATAGTAATGCAATCATATTTCTCTGTGGTTCATGATACATAAATTATATGACCTTCTCTGGATAAGAAAACGGATAATAAATTGTGAAAATTAAGAATGATTACAACTTGAAGCAATATTTCGCAGTTTATGCCATGTAGAAAAGTGGTTCTTACATAAAGAACCTTGGGACAAGGTCCATATACTAGACCCCAACTTGAGGATGCCTGACTCAAGGTAGCAAATAAAAAGCCCTGAAAAGGGTTACCATAAACATACCTGTTGAGCTTTATTTAAGATAGTCTTCACAAAACTTAGATGTGTTCTATCAAACATGAATTCTTCTGCATAATATGTGATGTAGAAAAGGTAAAAAAAAATCTGTGGCCAAATACATTAAAGTAGTAATGGATTAAATATAATTTAACAGTTTTCTTAACTCCAGAATTTCCTAAACTGAAATGTACTCTTTCCCAGGGTGCTATCCTTCTGTATATGAATGAACGCTATATTAACTATTTTAGAGACATATTGTTTTCTTTGCCATCATCTACAATGAACTGGAAAAACTATGTTACAAAGTGAAGGTGCAACTACCAAGTTAAGCTGTGTCAAAGGGAGAGAGCCTTCGCCATGCTCCCAGAGTTTCATCGCAGGCATTTGTAGCCACTCTGAATTATGCAGCAGAACTTTTCAGGATGAGGGTTTCTTGGGAGACATTATTCTCAGAGTATCTGACCCTTCACATAAAACAGCTCTAAAAGATGGCATAGCCAGCATCTCGGGCATCACCCATTGTCACAGGAGAGTAATACATCCAGTAGGTTCTGCTTTCCATAAATCTGCACTACACCGATGGGGTCAAAATAGGACATAACAAAAATGATTTTTTAAATGTGTTAGATGAACTCAGACATTGTACAAAGAACTGTGTTGAAATGATCTAAAGTTAAGGACTGGCATCTGAAAAACTATAGAAATTTTCCTAAAATTAGAGTACCAAAACAGACACCAGAAAGTGACCAGTTTATGTGAACTAGCATAGCAAAGTTGCAGGTCAAGAGCCATTTCTGAAAAACAGCACCTTTGAATAGAAAGATAAGGAAACTTATCTTTAGAATTTACCAGCAGAAGCAAGTTCCACATATTTTGCTCTGGTTAATAGTAAAATGATAATGTAATGTTGGTGGAATTTGTATATTTTCCAAAGATAAACTATTTCTTTTACTAGTTACAATAACTTTTAAATGTCTTTTTAAAAGACAAAATCAAGAGGACACTTTGTGCAAATCATATTGCTTGAGTATTTTCTACTTTATCCATCTTCAGGGAATTCAGCTGACATTGGTGTTGATCCATTAAGGACACAGCTCACTTGACATATTACATTAGTTTAGAGAATCGTTTCATATTAAAGAAAATGCATGAAATTAATAAAAAAACACACATTACAAGTAGCTTTGAAATGCTTATCTCCTTACTTTATTCCTATTCTGGAATGACCTTCTGTCTCCTTTTCACCCATTTAAATCTTATTTTTCTTCTAGGCAAGTCTAATTTCAGTTTCTCTATGAAATATTACAACACTAAAACCAAACTTTATTGGCTTAATTGTCTATTCTGTTCATTCAGCACACATATAACTATCCAACCATGTATTTATTTTTCTCTCATGATTCTTAAGATGTATATGTCTTATTATATTTTACAATATACTTCCATTTAATTTTCTGTCTCCCCTACCTTTCCTTTCTCCTTTCCCATTTCCTATGGCTTTGCTTATTTATAAAAGGATTAGTGGCCCGTTGCACAAAATTTGTGCAGTTGGGGGGGAGGGCGTCAGCCCAGTCTGCACCCTCTCATAGTCTGGGAACCCTCGGGGGATGTCTGACTGACTGCTTAGGCCCACTTCCCCGGGACATCCTTAGTGCTGCCATAGAGGCGGGAGAGGCTCCCACCACTGTTGCTATGCTCACCAGCCATGATACTGGCTTCTAGCTGAGCGGCACTCCCCCTGTGGGAGTGCACTAACCACCAGGGGGCAGCTCCTGCGATGAGCATCTGCCCCCTGGTGGTCAGTGCACATCATAGCGACCGCTCATTCCGCTGTTCGGTTGATTTGCATATTAGCCTTTTATTATATAGGATAGGATAGTACTGTGCTCTATACCAAGTTTTATAGCCATATTTTCCAATATATCTTTTTGATGTTAGAAAACAAATGCTTTTGATGAGTAAATTAATGTAATAGCTTTATTCTAAGACTAAGACCTAAAGTAAAGGCAATAGATGTTAAAAGTTATCACTTACCATTAATTAATTTGAAATGCAGAATGATTTTGAAGTAAGAGACAATAAAACCACAGCAAGAACATGCTACTTTAGAGGTACTTTTAGAGAATGAAAGAGTATAAAAAAAAGAGAGGAATTGAATGTATCAGGTGTTCTTTTTGTAGAAGGAACTGTTTTGAGAAGCACGTGTGCGTGTGTGTGTGTGTGTGTGTGTGTGTGTGTGTGTGTGATAACAGCCTGTTATGTGGTCAGTATTCCTTTGCTCACTACCCATAGATGTAAACACGGAGTCACAAAGTTGCCAAGTGGAAGAGCTGAGATTTTAACCAGGTTGTTTTAATAAACAATACTTTCTTTTTCACTCCACCATACCTTGAACATTTTCAATATGAAGTAATCAAAACTCTTAAAAAAAGCATGAACATTGGGCACAGCATTGCAAAAGATCCTGCATAAAGCATGTTCATCATGGAAAGCAGCTCTTTAAACTCAAAATAATCTGCACATTAAAAATTTTAAATAATTTATGACATAAATATATTGCTTTGGTTAAAAAAAATCACAAAATTATAACCAACTTTAGAAATTATCAACATATGGAAGTGTATTTTGAAAACCTAGAAAAAGAAAATTAAGAGGGAAACCAAAGGCCACTCTTTGATAATCTAGATATCTAGATATCATGAAGTATATAAAGACTTGTGAACAACCCTAAAGCAACAGATTGACATGAGCAAAATTCAACTCAATGCAATATTCTATTTTCTAAAACATTGAATTTATTAGTCATTTGTTTTTGCTTGTGATTTTCCTTTGAAATTTATTTTAATCAGATCAGTTGTACCTATGTGAAAACAGCTGTGTGAGCTAAATAGAGAGCTAGCCTTCTGCTAGGCCTTGGATATAGATTTTAAACAAAATAGAAGCCCTAGTCTCATGAATAGTATCTGCTCATGATGGCAAAGTTAGAGAGAAATAGAATGTTACAGAAATAAACATATTTTGCATTGTTAATAATTATTGTAAAGGAAAACAAAACAGAGAAAGGGCCAAGAGGTGATCAGGAAAGTCCTCTCTTCAAAAGTGTCATTTTAGCAGGGATATGTATCAAGTAAAAGAAAAACACACTAATGTTCAGGAAAAGAGTGCAATAGGTTGAGAGAATAGTATATGCAAAGGCCCTGTGGAAGGCTGGGCCCAAAATTATAGGTGTAAAATGATGGTGCCTCTAGTCCTTTTCTTTGTCCAACATTGATCTATGATCTAAGAACAAGGAGAACTAAATTTTAAAAAAGTTAAATAGAACAGAAATATGCTGCATTCTCATCACAGATTTTGCCTTAAAAGTTTTTTTCTTAATTCAACTTATGTGTGTTTGAGACCATTTTATTTATATCTAGGAAACAGCTACAGTGATCATTATAATTTCCTCAGAAATTATTTAATCACTCAACTGTTAGCATAAATTGAATTAATTCTAAACTAATGGACTGTAGAAATAACAGTAAAATTGTATGATGTTACACATCACTAAACTATGCTGAATTAATTTACACTGAAAGCTTTGCTTAATTAAAACAAAAGCTTTAAATAAATATATATTTTTTAAAGTATCATTCAAAACAAGTAATGGTCTCTAAATATAGTAGACTGAGACATTCTTGGATAAGCTCATAAAAAAATAATAGGAATGACTTATTTTTAAATGGTTATTATCTTTCAAATTCCTTGTATTTGTGTCTTAACCTAAAACCCATATTAATTTCAACAGCTTTATAATCAAGTTGTACAAACAAAATCATGTTTTTAGATAATACTCTATGAACATATAATATTACTTTCCCTTATTACCCAATTTCTCTCAGCTTTTAAGTAATCAATCATATCTCTGCTTTTTATTTGTTTCATGGTTAATTAGAGGTAACTAACCGATG
>NW_005356259.1:5441826-5448394 GCF_000412655.1 Myotis brandtii
ATGTTTTTTTCTAAAACATTTGCAAAAGTGATAAATCCTGTAAGTAGCATAAAAATTTTTCATATTTTATCACATTTATTAGTTTATACTTGACAAAAATATGTTACACAAATTTTATTTGTTCATTTATTACATATTAGATTCTATGCTCATTAGCTTTGTTTAATGTTATCTCATCCCATGAAAGAAAAGATGGGTTAACTGCAAAAATAAAAGTGGTTGATCTCTTCCCCTCTGTTGTGTCTATGATCCTCCACATCTAGAATAATAACTGGTACTTTTGGGGCTCAGTGAATAGTTGTGGAAGCAATGAATAGATGAATGAGGAAGCAGACGGAAATCCTAGTAGTGTAAGGGCCAATTTCATCACGTGAGAGATTTTTTCAAAGGTGGCTTCTTCCCTTTTTTTTTTCTTCCTGGATTCTGATGTTTTCCTAATTTTATAGAGAACAAGGAGAACTAAATTTTAAAAAAGTTAAATAGAACAGAAATATGCTGCATTCTCATCACAGATTTTGCCTTAAAAGTTTTTTTCTTAATTCAACTTATGTGTGTTTGAGACCATTTTATTTATATCTAGGAAACAGCTACAGTGATCATTATAATTTCCTCAGAAATTATTTAATCACTCAACTGTTAGCATAAATTGAATTAATTCTAAACTAATGGACTGTAGAAATAACAGTAAAATTGTATGATGTTACACATCACTAAACTATACTGAATTAATTTACGCTGAAAGCTTTGCTTAATTAAAACAAAAGCTTTAAATAAATATATATTTTTTAAAGTATCATTCAAAACAAGTAATGGTCTCTAAATATAGTAGACTGAGACATTCTTGTAAAAGCTCATAAAAAATAATAGGAATGACTTATTTTTAAATGGTTATTATCTTTCAAATTCCTTGTATTTGTGTCTTAACCTAAAACCCATATTAATTTCAACAGCTTTATAATCAAGTTGTACAAACAAAATCATGTTTTTAGATAATACTCTATGAACATATAATATTACTTTCCCTTATTACCCAATTTCTCTCAGCTTTTAAGTAATCAATCATATCTCTGCTTTTTATTTGTTTCATGGTTAATTAGAGGTAACTAACCGATGTAGGTACATTGTTATTAACTTAATTAGGGTACTCCTATGGCTTAAGAAGAGCCACACTCAAGGGGCCAAAGAGCCGCATGTGGCTCGCGAGCCGCAGTTTGCTGACCACGGTGTTAAACTATTATCAAAATGAACTAATGTATTTGAATGCACTTCACAAATTGTAAAATATAAACAAAAAAATTAGAACAACAAAAAGCTTCAGAACTTCACAGCAAGTCCTGACATGTCTATAAGTAAAGACTTTTACAAATTATAAATTATGAAGGGAGAATATAGAAATTTTTAAAGTTTAGATAGGGGGAGGGAGATAAGTCTTAAAATGGTTTTTATTTAATTAACTAGAGGCCCAGTGCACGAATTTGTGCACAGTTTGGGTCCCTCAGCCTGGCCTTTAATTGGGGCCAATAGGGGCCATCTTGCTCAGTCCTGATCGGGCCGGCCGGCCAGGGGGAAGGACCGCAGGAGGCTGACCAGCCAAGGGAGGTTGGCTGTGGGAGCGCACTGTGTCTGTGTCAATTGGTTAGGCTTATATGCCTGTATACAAGTCCTTTGGTTGATCTCTTACCTCCTCCTCCCTTCCTGCCTTCCATCTGAAGTTTGACGGTCTGTTCGATGCTTCTCTGTCTCTGGATCTGTTTTTGTTCATCAGTTTATGTTGTTCATTATATTCCACAAATGAGTGAGATCATGTGATATTTATCTTTCTCTGACTGGCTTATTTCACTTAGCATCATGCTCAACCAAAGGGCTTGTGTGCATGTATATAAGCCTAACCAATGGACACAGACACCAGGGGGGTGAGGGCATGAGTGGGGCAGTGGGGGGCAATGGGAGGATAAGGACACATATGTAATACCTTCATCAATAAAGAAACATAAATAAATAAACAAATAAATAAAATGTATACAGTAAACAATTCATCAATAAGATTTTATACTTCTGTTAAATGTTAATGAGAAATACATTTTAACAAGTGCCATTTGGAGCCATTGACAATTTTTCCTTTTACTTAAAAAATCTAACTTTTACAGAATTAACTTACATAGTTCTTAATAATACCATCGATTTGTATATTATGTTACTATTACTCATAATAAATTTTATCTGTGAGACTTAAAAAAAATAACAATGAAATAAAAAAAGTGGTTAAAAGGCTTTATATTGTCCAGAATGCGACCAACTTTAGCTAACAGAATTTTTTTTATGATTCTTTACCTAATATTATTTATTTTATATTAAAAGTTAAATTTAAATAAAGAAATTAATTATTATTATTTTCAATTATGTTAATAAAGCTTAACCTACCTTTGGGGGAAATATATAAAAAATATTACTGCATGCACATACTTTTAATATGTCTCTTAGCAAATTGTCTGGTATTGGGTTATCTACTTGTTTATCTTCTTCCCTAAACTGCTCTAGATCTTCCTGAGGATAGAACAAAAAAGTTTTCATTCTTTGTGATTCCAATCACAAAGCCTAAAACAAAAATACTCTTGAGTCGAACACTAAATTGTTTGTCTCTTTCTATGTTTCTATGGCATTTATCATTAAGTAAATGAAAAATTCTATGTTTTAATTTAAAGATTTTTAAAAGCTAAACCTGAAAAATCAGAATTCCTTAATATTGTACTCTATTTTGGGTTTGAGTCTAAGAATTTAACATTAAGAGTCACTTCTAGGAACACAGCAGGTTCTTCTTCAGGTCACCTGACTGGAGCCAGACTTTTCTGATCATTCCATTTAAAATAGGAATTCTTCCCAATCCCAAGTACCCATTCCCTTCCCTGTTTCTTTGTGTTTTAGCACTTGTTATCATATTTTTACTCTGTTGTGTCTATGATCCTCCACATCTTCAGAAATTAATAACAGGGAAATTAGAATTAATTTATGTTTTTTTCTAAAACATTTGCAAAAATGATAAATCCTGTAAGTAGCATAAAAAATTTTCATATTTTATCACATTTATTAGTATATACTTGACAAAAAAGATGTTACAAAAATTTTATTTGTTCATTTATTACATATTAGATTCTATGCTCATTAGCTTTGTTTAATGTTATCTCATCCCATGAAAGAAAAGATGGGTTAACTGCAAAAATAAAAGGAGAGATTTTTTTCAAAGGTGGCTTCTTCTCGTTTTTTTTTCTTCCTGGATTCTGATGTTTTCCTAATTTTATAGTTCTTTGGCCACTTCTACTCAGAGAGTTCTGGTGCTATTTTTAAAAGGGACTAAAATTGGAGAAAATTATTATCCTATATAATAAAGAGGTAATGTGCAAATTGACCCTTATGCCATAATGCTGTCACAAGATGGTGGAATGCACAGCGGGGGCAGGGCAACGGGAGCGGGGCCGGCAGCCACTCTGCGTGGTTTTTGCAGGGGTTCCTGTGGCCCTGTGGGGGTATGGGGGTCCCCTCAGGACCATGTGCTTGCTGCAGGGGCGGGGCCTGGTGGCCTCTGAGCGCGGCCCAGAGGTGGGGCATTGGGGTGGCACTCCAGACTTAGGGCCGTCCTTGCGGTACGCTGGCCACACGGGTGGGACTCCTGGACTCGGGGCAGTCCCATGGCACAGGGGAGTGTGGGGGGGTCCCAGGTCTCACATGATTTCACAGGATGGGTCATTAGTTTCTAATATAAAGTCAAACAATCTGACTAATTTAATCTCTAGAAAACTTAATATGAACTACTAAGTATTTAAAATATACATCAATGTTTTACAAGTAACAATTAACATATTCTAGTTTTGCCATACTCTAAACCAGCAATATCCAATAGAACATTTTGCAGTGATGGAAATGTTTCATATCTGTGTTGTCCCACAGTAGACACTAGATGCAAGTGGTTATTGAGCACTAGGAATGTAGTTAGAATAAAGAATGGAGTTTTTAATTTAATGTAATTTAATTTAAATTTAAAAAGCGATCTGGAGATAGTGTCTATCATATCGGATAAGCACAGCTTTAACAACTGAGTCTGTGCCTCTGCTTGCAAAACAGGCAGAAATGGTAGCAACCTGCCTAGAATGTCTCTCAGCACAAGCAGAGGCACAGACTTGGTTGTCAAAGATGTTTGTATAGCAAACAAACTCGGGAGAGAGAGATAGTGTCTCCCTGTGGGACAAAGTTCAGGCAGGATCATTGGCACTGGAAAAGACTTCGGTTCTTTAAGTCCAGGATTTCCGCTGTGTGTGTAGTACCATCTGGGCCACTCTACATCACCCTTGGGACTTGAGAGTCAAGGAGAATGGACATGAAAATGATGCTTTTGCTTACTGCTATGCCATGAAAAATAAATTCCTTTTCTCATCCAGAGTCTTGTGTCTTCTACAATCATCCATGAAAAGGTAATAAATAGTGTAACTTCTTGGCTTGCACGAGGGTAAAATATTAGATTCTTTCCAGTTACTGACAGTGAATACAACTCAATTTAGGGACAGCAAATGTTACAGAGTAGGTAATTGTAAGGGTAGCTACCACTCTAGATTGGGGTTCCCAGCTCATATAATTCTAAGCTTCTGACTTACACTGTAATACATGTCTCAAAAAGAGACATCTTAACCCTCCATCAACCAGGGAAAGTTTATTAAAACCATTTAAAAATGTTACCCTGAAGACTTTTAATATCCACAATATTATCTCCGCAAAATAGCATTTTAGCATGCTGTCTAATGTTAATACATAGTACAAAATCCTACTACAAAAAACCTCAGCACTTCCACCCATATAATACCATTCAGTGGTTGGTGTTAGCCAACCTCCCAGCATTTGCATTCAAAATTGTTGTGCAAAAAAACTTGTAGAATGTATTCAAAGTTAGAAAAACCTTTAAAATGATATATCTGGCCCTTTAAGCATAAGGAAGATGTGAACTCATATCCAGCTGATTGAGTCTTAATGGTAAAAAGAACAACAATAGTAATAAGATACTTTATAAAACAAATAAATTTGCAGTAGAGATATTAAGAGAAAAAGTGACCTTGTGCGATTTTTTTGCTGCAGCAGGTGTTTCCTGTGATAAATGATACTTGTAAATCAGGGCTAATGTGGTACAGTCCCAATTGACACATGAAATATAACTGCTTCTGATGAACTTTATAAAGGCCAAACAGCAGATGCATGTGTTGGCTATTAACATTCATGGATTTCTACCTTATTAAAAAGAAAGATAGAAGTTAAATATAATTTAATTGCTGGCCACATAATGAAATTTCACAAAGATGTTCCATGCTTTCAGAATAAAAGGGAAAAATAACTTTAAAAATGTACATATAAACTGAAGATGTGGTTCTATCTATACAAGCTACTTTGAAAGTTTCCAGACACCTTAAAATGTTTCTTTTGTGTGTTTTTTGTTTGTTTTGTTTTGTTTGTTGGTTGGTTACTATGACAAAACAAAAATGCCCATGAAAACTTTGTTTCTAAGTACTTGAAAAATAACATATAACATCAAGGTGATATCTGAAGAAATAAGTTTGTCCAATGATTCCAATAAGCAAGATTGAACATACATAGTGTTTCAATGTATATTTAATTTTGCCAAAATGTTAAAAAATAAGAATATCTGATTTCTGATAAAGGCTAACACATCAAAAATTCAAAATTCTTTCAAAGAAAGTATAGTGCATCTTTCTTCCTTCTTTAAATAATACATTTACCTAAAATGTACTATTACATACGCATAACTTAAACAAATGGTTATTATTCTTGGCACTTGGAATATATCAGTGAACAAGACAAATAAACCTGCTTTCTTAGGGCTTACAGTATAATTTGCAAAATAATTTTTAAACTTAATGTAAAATGGAAAAGACTCATTCTCAACTGTAGCCCAAACATGATTAATAAGATAAATTTTTGTAAAATGACTAAAAGAGTGCCTTAGCTCAATTGGTAAATAATAAAGACTGCTTTTCTGATATACTAAAGATTAATACATTTACTAAGTGGTCCTCTTTAGATACTTAAAGAGGGCCACTTAGTAAAGAGCCTAGTTGTGTCATAGGCTCGCATTCAATGTACTTACAGCATTGAAGTAATAAAAGTAATGAAAATAGAATTGTTTAGGTCACTCTCAGACAGATAGAATTACCAGTCATTGATTGACAGAATAGTTAACAAATTCTTGGCTTCTGTCCTATTCTGGATTTGGAAGGCTTACTCTACCTGAGATGCTTAGATCTTCATGACTGTATTAAATGCTGACTTTCAATAAATTTCCTATCTTAGACTAAAAATATGCTATAAATCTTTCTTCACAATAGGTGATGTTTTACAAAATGGGGATTTGGAGCTGAAATGCTATGCTTCAAATAAATTATCTTAAAATTAACAATTTAATAACAGAGTCAGAGACAGAACCTAGAGACAGAACCTAGCGAGAGAACATGGCAAAAGATCCTGGACAGAACCTGGCTACAGATCTTGGCTGGAGAACCTGGATAGAACCTGG
>NW_005356259.1:5448691-5489521 GCF_000412655.1 Myotis brandtii
AGGCAGCCGATCAATGATTCTCTCTCATCATTGATGTTTCTATCTCTCTCTCCCTCTCCCTTCCTTTCTGAAATCAATAAAAATATATTTAAAAAAAAAAAATAATAACAGAGTCAAAGTAAGTATATTTTATTTAAAATAAATATTTATGGTGGCCACTGCTACTTTTAAACTTCAAAAATGGCCTAAGGTTTGCCATCAATGTTCCATACAAAGATACAAAGGAAGTTGTATGCAACAAACAATAAGTATATGGTATAATTAAACATATTTAAAATATGTTAATTTTGAGTCAGATTTCATAGAGTATAGATAATATAATAGATAACATATTCCATGTGCTATTTTTAAAAGTATTAGAAATATTTATATAAATTAATATAATTTACTATATTTTAAAGTATGAAATACTTAATAAAGGAAGCACTATATTGTTAAATTGTATTACTGTCTGTCAAAATTAAATACATTTAACTTCGAATTTTGATTTGAAATTTGAGACTCCAGTTTTCTTCCGTGTTTCATCATATTCAAAAGTTAATATTTGACTATTCTTTAATCTATTTTTACATTGAAAATACAGCACTAGAACTATATGATATAGTAAATATAATAATACACCAATACCTTAAAAGTATAAAAATCATAAACTTAAAAAAATGAATCAATATGCTTGTCTAATTACTAAGACATAAAATTACTAACTCATATTCCTACAAAATAAATGTGCAATACTTTTCCCCCAAAGTATGCTGGTACTTGTTATTGAAAAGTTTGCTAGTTCAGAATATTGAAAGTTAATTTCATTCACCCCTGTTTCAAATAAATATCAACATCATTAAAATAAAATACTCTGAAATACGAAGCATGTCACCCTAACTGAATAGCTCTCTTCTATAAAGTGTTAGGGGAAATTGCTTTACTTGAATACTTATCAGAAGTGCACACAACCCTTATCTCTGTTATTACAAGGAGCAAAATAACTTTGAAATGGCTTGGTTTCCTGCCATTTGCTATCTTTGTGTTGTTTTTTTCTTAGAAGTATAATGCTGATAAATAAATAGCACTATTTAAAATATAAATGGTAGATGATATTATCTAATTTGCATGACCTTTTTTGCATTGATTTTTATCAAGTTGCCTATATAATAATACGATGAAAACCTTACTAAGAGAACAAATACGATAAAAACTTCTTTGCAACATTACTCATTAAGTGAAGTAAATGTTATAAATACCTCAGGAATAAAGAATCTATATGCTTCTACACTTTAGGTCAACTTAGCCAGATTAATTTGGGTTAATTATTCAGTAAGTACCGATTATACTATTTCCTAAATTTTTTGTTTTAGAAAAAGAAAAATAGAAAATTTTAGAAAAACAAATAGAAAATTTGTCCTCCTTAAAAAATATAAAATGAAATAATAAGGGAAATGGAGTGGGAAAGAGGACAGATTAGAATGTGCAATATATACAAGTAAATAATTAATAAATGCCTATAAGAAAAGTATTCTAAAGATATCAAAGGTTAAAGGTGTACAATAGTCTCCTCTTATCTACAGTTTTACTTTTCATGGTTTTAGTTGCCCGTGGTCCACCATTATTTGAAAATATTAAATAGAAGATTCCAGAAATGAAGCATTCATAACTTTATAATTGTGTATCTTTCTGAGAGGCATGATGAAATCTCAAGCTGTTTTGCTCTGATCCACCAGGATGGGAATCATTCTTTTGTTCAGCATATACACAGGATACACACTCCCTCCCTAGTCACTGAGTAGCCATCTTAGTTACCAGATCAACAGTTAAGGTATCATAGTGCTCATCTACAAGTAACCTAATTTTACTTAATAAAGGTCCCATAGTGCAAAAGTAATGCTGTTGCCAATTCGGATATGTCAAAGAGAAGTCCGAAAGTATTTTCTTTAATTGAAGAGGTGAAAGTTCTCAACTTAATAAGAGAGATATTCACATAACTTTTATTACAGTATATTGTTATACTAATTTTATCATTAAGAATTAAACATTATTACAGATATAATCTATGAAAAATATATTTTTTCATATATATCTATGAAACAAATATGATTTTTCATAGATATATATATGAAAAAACACTGCATATGGGGTTTGGTACTATCTGTGGCTTCAGGCATCCACTGAGGGCTTGAAACATATCCCTCATGAATAAGGGAGTGCTACTGCAATCAGAAAAAAAGAGAAAATATTTAGCAATAAAAACAGAAAAGATGGTGATTAGTTACCAATGATTCGATTTAAGAAATAAGAATCTCATAAAATGAATCTAAAAAAATTAGAAGAGGCTGGCTGATGTGGCTCAGTGGTTGAGCATTGACCCATGAACCAGGAGGTCAAGGTCAGGGCTCCATCCACAGCAGGCAGCCAGTCAATGATTGTCTCTCATCATCGATATTTCTATCTCCTTCTCCCTCTCTCTGAAATCAATAAAAACATAGTAAAAGAAAGAAATTAGAAGAAAATTAAAGATAAAAGCAAAAACAGTTAACATAAGAAACAAAGAAATAAAGGAGATGATCAATAAAATTAAAGTTTTTTGGGAAAAATAATAAAATAAACCATCTGGCAAGATTGATTTCAATATAAAAAAAGAGAGAAAAGTTGTGTAAATACCCAAGTAAGAAATGGAGGGGCATAACTGCACATAAAATACATACTAAAATCCTCATGAGATGTGACCATCATTTAATTTATAGCACTAAATTGTATACACACATACACACTAAAATAGATGAAAGGTAGGATGTTGTAGGAATATAAACAGGACCACAAAATGGTTCAAGAAAAAAATAGAATATACCCAAACCCTGCAGTATAACAATTTTCTTCCATCTCCCCAGCTCTGCAAAAAATAAGGGGAAGACAGAAGTAAGTGAGAAGTATAAATGGCATCACTAGTCATTCTTTTCATTAATTCAAGTCAAAAATAGAAATAAAATCCCTATCTAATCTGATTTGTTCTAGAGAATAGAAAGATAGGGAGAATTGCCCAAATTATTTTGAAGCTGATAGAACCTTTATATCAAAACTGGGCATGGGAATTTTAAGACATTTAGCAGTTTTTCTATTATGAAACATTTATTTTAAAAAACTGGTTTAAGCAACTCTTCACTGCTTTAAGATCAGCAATGGATTTTGCTATATTTCCTTTCCTTTTAATGATTTTAGAAGACTTATATTTGTATTTAATTTTTATATATTATCTTTAACTCATCCGGAATTTATTTTGGAGGATGATAAGAAGTAAGGATTTATCTTCAAATTTCTATCAAATTGATGGGTAATTGTATCAACACTATTCACATTAAGACTTGGCAGATTTCATTAATCACAAACTAAGTATGAGACCACAGCAGTGAACCAATGCAGGCATTTATCTAGCAAGTTAAACTTGATTTTAAATCTGACTTTCTTAAATATCTTATGTAGATCAAATAACTCTTTTTAAAAAGATCTCCATTATATTGAACAATGAATAAAAATTTTAACTCTAAAAACCTAAGATGCACAGCTGTAGGTATCAATACATAGGATTTAAAGTTATTTTAGAACACATAAAAACAAACTGTAAAATACAGCAGTACTGATTCTAGTAGCTAAATGATTGCTGGAACCAAATTGTCACTTAATATGTCACCAATTTTGCCATTTTAACCTTGATAACAAAGTGTTTAGAAGAATAACAACACAGGTCTATCTCTAGTCAAAGAGATTCTGTGCATAGTTATGAATAAACAGGAAAGTAGAATAAATAAATCAGGGCAATGCTTTGTTTAAATTAATTTGATACGTATGTCTGCCCATCTCCTCCCTTTAGAAGATCCTCAAGGCTGGCATCCTCAAAGCGAGGATACAGAGAAGGGTTTCTCACTCACAATGATATCTAAATGGCATATGCTCTACCAGTTTTGCTATCACCCTGATATAAAAAAGGATGAAATTTGTTCCTTTATTCCTCATACTAGAGGCCTGGTGCACGAAATTCATGCGTGAGGGGGGAGGAGGGCTCCTCAGTCCGGCCTGCACCCTCTCCAATCCAGGACCCCTCGGGGAATGTCCGACTGCCGGTTTGTGCCTGCACCTTTAACAGATGGCAGCTCCATTGTTGTTCCTTTCTCTTTATGCTTAAACCCATTGGAATTATTAGGTATTCCAAGTGTGTATACATTTTGGGGGGACACCCCGTATATCTCTAGTCAGTGGTGAAAGGAACCAATGGTGGATTTGGAACCCCAGACAGGGAACCTCGCTCACTTCCTGCATGTCACCCCACTGCACTCCCCCCATGTCTCCCTCGGCGGCGGGCCCAGGTGTGTGGGAGGCTTGACTTCCTTTGTCGCTCCAGGGAGGCTTGGCTTGGGTGGTGGCCACAGAGCCAGGTGGAGAGAGCATGAGGCTTGGCTTCCTTTGTCGCCCACTCCGCCAACTCCATGGCTCTGACTGGCACCGCCATCTTTGTGGCTATAGGCGCCACCGTCTTTTGTTGTGGAGTGATGGTTAATTTGCATATTACCCTTTTATTAGTATAGATTGTATATGCATTGTGATCCAATGTTTTTCCCAATCTTCATGTGAAAGCTGAGGATCTTGGTAAAGCATCAATAGAATTTTTGTTTTATTTATTTGTTTTGGTTTTTAATGTTCTAAAATTTAAAAATGTATAAAAGTCTCATTTTATGAATTAAAAAATAAATGATTATCTCATTACAAGTATAATACCTAATTGCACTTCTCTGAAATACTTGTTTAAAATACAACCTCTGAGAGCTGGGATAGGTCTTCTTTATTTTATGCATTATCTGTAAAAATTTTGGCCACTAAAATTAAAAAGAATAAATTGGTATTAAAAATGACATAAATGTTGCAGGAAATTACGTGTTATTAAGCATTTTTCTCACCAGCAGGTAGCATTAATATTGAGTATGTTTGGTCTTGAGATACATAATTCTTTATAGAGTAGTTGTGAAGGTGGGAGTGGGTGGGTAGGTGGGAAGAGATAAATCAAAGAACTTGTATGCATATATGCATAACCCATGGACACACAATAGAGTGGTGAATGCCTGTGGTGGGGTGTGGAGGCAGGCTAGAAGGGGTCAATGGGGGGAAAGGGGAATATATGTAATCCTTTCAACAATAATAATTTTAAAAAAGTAGTTGTATGATGGAAAAATGAAATCAGATAAACAAAATAAAACTTTAGAAGATTTAGAATTAATTCATTGGTACACATATGAATAAAAACTAATTTTTTAAAAAATTAAAATCTGCAATTTTCAAAACTGAAAAAATCTCAACCCTTTACTTATAATGGGGTAAAGATTCAGTCTGTTTTAACATATGCATCAGATTAATATGTAATTCCAAGAGTCACATGTTGATTCTGAGGTGAATATGCATGAGTAAGTACATGTATGTTAAGCAGTCAAAAGCAAAAAAATCAACAGGGCATTGGTCACAGACCTTTCGGAATCCCTTTGTCTAACCACAGTCATTGAAGTCATTTGCTGTTACACAACACACAATAACTATTGGAACAATAGACATAATGCGGTTGGATCTAATCCCTTGAAAACATTATTTCAGCATTTCCTCTGAAAGTCTTTTGTTAATCATGAAATGTTTTGTAAGTGCTTAATGAATCCACTTAAGTATTTGCATAAAAATTATACTGTGGCATAGTATTGATCACAAACCAAGTAATTCTTTCTTTCTGCTTGTAATAATGTCCATTTATCTTATTCAGTAAGTATACATGTTCAAGAAATTATGATAATCTCTTATCTAATGACTAGTGGCCCAGTGCATGAAATTCATGCACGGGGCGGGGGGGGGGAGAGGGAGGTGTCCCTCAGCCCAGCCTGCATCCTCTTGTAATCTGGGACCACTTGCTCCTAACCGCTCACTGCCTGCCTGCTTGATCGCCCCTAACCACTCTGAATGCTGGCCTGCTTGCCCCCAACTGCCCCCCTTTGCTGACCTGACCACTCCCAAATGCCCCCTGCCAGCCTGCTCACCCCCAACTGCCCCCCCACCAGCCTGATTGCCCCCAACTGGCCCCCTGCTGGCCTGCTCACCCCGAACTGCCCTCCCCTCCTGTCCTGATCACCCCTAACCGCCTCTGCCTCAGCCCCACCACAATGGCTTTGGCCGGGAAGGTCTCCCAGTCTAATTAGCATATTACCCTTTTATTAGTATAGATAATCTCATTATTTAAAGACAAATTAATACACTTGTCAAAAGGCATTTATTATTAGAATGATGGAAAATACCAAATCCATAAATCACTAAATGTGTATCCATAAATACATCATGGTATTTATACACAATACATAAATCATTGAAATGTATAATTTTTCATGTTACATAATAGTAGTTTAAAATATTTATGTTTGTATAAGTTATACTCCCAATGAGCCATTACTGATTCTTTCTATCAATAAATTCCTAAAATTATTACCATTTTGATTGAAAAGTTATGAAAGTGCATGTGCTGTTTCAAAAGCAGAAAACAGTGGTAAAAGCAGATCTATGGAAAAGTAAATTTGATAAGAACACTTCTATGATCATGTTTTTCTTTTAATAAGAAAAATACCTAAAACTTTTAGATGTAGCTTCTAATATTTCACTTAAATAAAATATATCAGCAAACACTGTTGTTCTTTCCTGACATTTAAAATTTTGGAGCAAAGCATATGCCTTGACTTAATGCCTTTCAACTCTCAATTATAATTATTTTCTATTATAAAATTTAATTTTTTAACATTCAAGATGTCAAAAAAGAATGATACTTGCTGACAAAAAAATGTTTTCTTAGGCAGACAGTTCGTACATGAGGATCAATTCAAGACATTAAAAGAAGTCACAAGCCGTGATGAATAGGTTACACTCATTTTTATCATGTATAATGCATGTTATAAGGTGTTTTGTTTTGTTTTTGTCAATGTGGACATTTAATTTCCTGTTCATTCATTCATCACTCAATTCGTACATTTATGCACCTATCTTCCCTGCCATTAGTCTACACTCTCATTAAACATTTTTTATTGAGTGACTATAATCCATATAATTCAGTCCAGACTCCATGCATTATTTCAGTAATTGTCTGACCTGCACCCTCAATACTCTTGTCCCTTTGTTCTTTCACCCTAACCAGCTAAACACACCTCTCTACCCAAATCAGATCGATCTAACTATGGATCCACTTTCTAGAGCCAGGCTGCCAAATACTGCTCATTACAAGAGGACATCTCTCCATAATGCAGAGGGGCAATATAATATCGGAATCTCAGCTGGGTGCTCAATGGTGCCTTATAATGCTCCAGTTCTTCAGTCACCATCCTTTCCCTATGGACATTTGAAGCCAAACCATTCTTTGTGGTGGAGCATTTTTTAAAATACATTTTATTAATTTTTTACAGAGAGGAAGGGAGCACCAAGTAACAGTAGCTCGAGAGAAACATCAATCAGCTGCCTCCTGCACACACCCTACTGAGCATGTGCCCACAACCAAAGTACATGCCCTTGACCAGAATCGAACCTGGGACCCTTCAGTCCGCAGGCTGACACTCTATCCACTGAGCCAAACCAGTCAGGGCATGGTGGAGCATTTTTGTGCATTGTGGGGAGCTTAGCACCATTCTTGGCCTCAACCCACCAAGTAACAGTAGCTCCTTCTCATCTAGTTGTGAAAAGTCAGATGCTCATTAGAATCTTTTCTTAAAATTATCACAAATTAACTTTTACTCATTAGGTATTAAATAAGTAGCTGACATTTATAGAAAACACACTGTACCTGGCAGCTGATGATGCATATTAAAGGCATAGTCTCATTTTGTTACCCTGTACGAGGGTGTTACTATCAGATAAAGAAATTACAGTTTAGAAATTAACTGCTCCCAAATCTCAAAGCCAGGGAGTGGAAAAAATGAGTACACATCTGATCCCTTCCAAACATTTCACAGAAAACTCTTCAAACCTAGACTCATTGACCAGTTTGTCCCCATGATTTCAAAATATGCAGTGGACTTAATAAAAGTGTTGTAGTTAGAATTCTACTTAGTATTGTTTATCTGAAAGAAAATGGTTTGGCTTAATAACTTTTCATTTTTAACTTTTTAAAACTTTTAAATTTATATATGTGCAAACATAATTTGAAAATATTCTATTGCCCAATCAAATTATAACACTGCTAATATTCTTAAATGTTTACTGTGGACAATAAGGGGTCATGTGCTAACCTGACTAACTCAGGGAAGGCCTGCATTGCAGCCTTGCAAACTCAGAGACCTAAACTAACCACAAAGAATGTTGTGAAATTAAAACTTTTTAAACTACAGTTTATGGTGGGTAGTTATGTCCAAGGCCGGCATCTTCCCTGACAAAAGTCAATCTTTACCTTAACTGAGCCTGTCTATTGTCTTTTTGCATCTACAGTAACATATCCTTGGAATGTCAAAGTAATTTTCCTATTTTTCGACCCCTCAAGTACAGGCACTGCTCTGTGGAGACCACAAATCCCCTCATTGTTATTGAGTTAACTAGTGGTCCGGTGCACGGATTCATTCATTCAAGATTTGTGCGGTAATTACATTACTGCAAAAAATTACATGTCAAAATAGTATATATAATATAGTATTATAAAATTAAAATACAAAATATTTTATGGAAATAAAATATGAGAACCCCTATTCACATTTATTTTATTTTAAATATAGTATAGTACAACACTTTATTCACTCGTCATCATGAGTATTCAAATCTTTTCACATAAGGGAATTTTCTAGATAAATAATGCATAAGCATCCCAGTTAGCAAAGACAAACAAACAAACAAAACAAAAACCCAAAACATTTTTATATGTACTATTTTTTAACAGAATATTTTGAGTATGCACTAGATCTTTCTGCCTTCTTTGAAAGAGTACACTGGCCTTAAGACTTTTCCTGGTGACTCAGTCATTGTCAGATATATTGGAGAGTAAAATGTACTTATAATTGATTGTCACAGGATTGTGCAATGTGTTAGTAGAAAAATTGGTTAGATGTGAAGACCTTGATTTTTTAATGTAAGAAATCAAATATTGAATAAATGCTAAAGACATTTATAAAATATGTGTTGAGTAAAAAAAATAACAAAATAAGAAACACAGGCGGATGCACAGCCTTGTTTCATTTATTTTTTATTTTTTTTATTGCACATCACTCCTTTATTATACTGATCTGAAAAAGAATTATTAGTTATGCTCAAAATGCTTACTGGGCCCACGTGGCAGGGCCAAGCAACTGGAACACGATTCAGAACTCACACAGTAAAAGACACACCTGGACATGATCAAGAGACATTTCACTGCCAAGAGACAATAATGCCAGTGCCGGGGAGGGATTCTAAAACACAGCAGGATAACTCCTACAAGTCAAGGAGCTCAACCCACCGTGGTGTGAGGAATGGCTTATTTCGTGATCACCACATGTGGGAATAGTGCAACCGCCACTAAAAACCCCAGAAGGGTTTTTGTTTTGTATTATTTTATATAGATATACTTTTTTCGTAAAAGTAAATGCAACACGTAAACATTCAGGATTGATCTCAATCTTCTGGAGCCAGCTTTTCTGGGGTCAAAGAGGAAATGTTTGTTTGGATCACCAGGCATTCATCTTCCACTGGAATGACTACAGCCCCCAGTCAGTTCAGTTGACTGCAGAATAGCACAGGACTGCTCTCAGAAACACAAACAGGCTCTCTTGCCTCTCATTGGTCACCCCTTAACATGGCTCCTCCCATTCCCCCTGCTTTCAAGCAGGTCGTAGTCATAAACAAAACACTAGCGAAAAAACTAGAGTTGTTACCTCTGGACTCTCTTAGATAAGAGTCTCCCTCGGCTTGGGCTGAGGACCCAGGCCCCAGTGGTGCCATTCTGACTGGATTGCGTGAAGGGAGTGGGTGCAGGAGACAAAATGGCTAAAACGAAATTGGGAGCCACCAGTCCCAACTTAAATATTTAATTTTCTATTGATATTTATTGATGTTATTGCTGATAATTCTAAATGCATGCCCTTGAAGATCTAGTTGACTTAACTGATTCATGAATCAGGCAGCAACTCATCAAGCAATTAAAAGGGTGCTCTGCACTGGTTTGGCTCAATGGATAGAACATAGGCTTGGGGACTGAGGGGTCCTGGGTTCATTCTGGTCAAGGGCACATGCCCAGGCTGCAGGCTCGAGTCCTAGTAGGCGTCATGCAGGAGGCAGCTGATGGATGATTCTCTCTCATCCTTGCTGTTTCTCTCTCTTTTCCTCTCCCTTCCTCTCTGAAATAAATAAAAATATATTTTAAAAATTATAAAAGGGCCTCTAGGGGCTGTAAAAAATGGAAGACTTTTAGGAAGAAGATGGGGTAAGGGAGCTATTAATAAACGAAAACAGAAAGGGTTATTTTATAACAGATCTGCTTTTGGGCAGAAGTGAACAGCAAGGTTGTTTTTTTTATCATGCAGATTGCTTGTTCTTTTTATGAGTGAGAATAAGAGATGGAGAGGCCCAAATGAGAGATTACCCCACTGATATTGAGCAGATAATTTCAGACTGGCTGATTAAGATTATATTTCTAGGAGAGGCTGAAGCAGCAGTTAGGTCTGGTATTAAATCTAGATTTGATATCAATGTCTTTAGCACAAGTGACACTATTTTGGGCCTCTGGGTTTTTTTATATTCTTGAAATAAATAACAAGTAATAATAAATTCAAAAAAGTCACCTTGGAGTAAAAAGCTTAGAACTTGAAATCTAAACTTGAAATTTGGAAAAAATAATTTGTTGCCTTGAGTCTCGGTTTCTTTTTCTGTAAACTGAGAGTATTGGATTAAATGAGGTCTAGTTCTGGGAATAAGTTTTAAATTTTATTTATAACTTAAAAAATACTTATATTGTTATTTTACAGATTGATGATACTTTAATTTTGTTCTGAAACACAAAATAATTTATGTACAAAAGAGAGTAAAGATTTCAAACCCTCTTTAAATAGGCCACTTGATATACCATCCCCAAAAAATAGCAAGGAAGATAACAGGGAATCCCATCCCTTTGGGGAAATGGGTATGAATTCCTATATGCCTAAACCAATAGATGAAAATTTAGAATTTAAAAAGTATCAAAATCCTCACTGTTAAAATATCAAATATTATAAAAGAGTAATTTATAATTTTAAAAAAACCTATCATGTTGATGGCAAGAATAAAATGTTTTATCCTTAAATTAGATTTTAATATAAACCTCAATGTGTAGTCTGTTCCATGGGATTAATGAATATACACCACTGCTTATTTTCCATTTGTTTTATTGATTTCATAAATAAGGATTCTAAATTGTACTTTTAAGAGCTATTTCTTTTCTCTCCTTTAAAAAAAGGGCTGCATTTCAGTGCTTTTTATTTCCCATAATAACAGTAGTGCCCTGACACTTAATAAATCTTATAAATTAGTATAAAAATGTATCAGCCCACACTCCTGTTTTCTATGTGTCTGACTTGCCTGTTGGGGATGCTGGAAGAAAAATATATTGATATCATGATTTCTTTAGAACAGTTGAGACTAATTATTGTCTAACAGAAGTAAGGTAAGACCTAAGTGTGTCTGAGAGGTGTTTTTTATTGGCGTTCACAATCTCTCTGTGGACCATAAATTTGCTTTTCTTTGATCAACAAAGATTGGTGGGGGAAAAAAAACAACACACCAGAAGCAGCATACACAAAAGCAAAACAACTAAAAAACTCAGCCTCTCCCTGCCTTCCTCCTATTTTGTATACTCAGCACATTTACTGCATTCTCTGAGTATGAAGAGGAGCCCGTGTGTTAATTACAAGACCAGGAGGAGTGTACAAGTCAGGAGTTTTCACTACTCCTCCACTGTCCTGATCACTTCCAACTTGAGAACTATTGGGATCTGTGGCTGAGTATTCAACAGAAAAATGCATTTCAGATGGTTTTGCAGAATAGGTTAGCACATAGGTTCCGCCCTTTACTAGTTGTGTACACTTGAGAAAGTTTTTTAGTTTGTCTGTGTCTCGGTTGTTTTCATCTGCATTTTATAAATTTTTAAAAATACTTTTTTGTTTCTATTTAATTTTTTTAAATTAGATCTCAAGAACTTATTCATCCTACATAACTCAAACATTGTGCCATTTGACCAACATCTTCCCATTTTCCCTACGCCCTAGTCTAAATGTGGACTCTAAAGAAACTTAAACTCATAGAAGCAGAGAGTAGAATAGTGGTTGTAAGAAAATACCTATTTTAACTGTGCTTTAAGCTTACTTTTCAACACTACTTCTCCAACAAGGCAGCATCTGCCATTCCAATATTCTGCTTTTGTGCAAAATGCTCCTGTTGCTCTTATCAAACTGTTTTGTGCTTCCTACCCACTATCCTCTAAAAGAAAACCGACAAACAAAATAACTTTCAAACTTTAAGGGTAAGGTCACTGTTTATTTCTTCTCCATAACTCTCATACTCAGTTCCTAGCACTTAAAAAGTGCTGAAACAAAGCATGTATTAAATGTTTACTTAATAAGCAAAATAATTCTTACTGTTGAAGTTAGTAATTTTTAGTGTTAGATGTAGCTTTGATATTCAGGATACTATAAATCAACAATGAAGAGTTCATTGGCTTGGTCAGTGTGGCCTTATAGCTGAATCAGGAACATAGGTTAAAAGGGAATGAGCTTCCCAAGTGGGTAAAATAATCTTGAATTAGTGTATGTAATAAATCAGGCATGACATGACTTGTGAACTCCCTAAAATATAATTATAGCATTTAGTATCATCTCCTTTTTTTTAGTAGCATCACTGTGTAACTTGGCTTAGATATTTAATTTTAGGATGCCTACCTACAGTATACTTCTAGGGGAAACTTTGGAAGAATCAACTTTGCCATCTAAGCTTTTCTTCTGTGCTCTAAACTGATAGAGGGAAACATTTATTTTGTTTAAAGAAAGTAGAAGTAGTCAAAATGGCTACAGTTAATAAACTGGACAAAATCAAAAGGTTTTACAGTTTTTCCAAAGATTTTACAGGTTTTTATTTAAAGAAAAGCTTTACTCGGAGAAATATTTCTATAAATGCCATGTTTAATGGACAGAGTTTTAAAGAAATGTCTCATCTGCATGTACAGAAGCATCTTTATTTGCAATAATTATTTCCAATTGGAAGAAGACATAGAAATACAATTGTTCTTTTCCTGTAATGATGCCAAGTACATATTGATGTTGAAACAACAGTATTTTGCTTAATGAATTGAAATGATCAAGGCATTCTGACATTTTTATGCAGTCTTTGTTAGCTTATGTTCAAAATTTAATCTATCTACCATTTTAGTAGATTAGAAACAGAAACTGGGTTTTGATTTGCAAATTAATTTCATGTCATTATTATTATGTTACTATTTTAATCCAGAATAAATATATATTTCGTTAACTAAAATACAGAGCCACAGGCAAATAATGACAATAGTTAATTTTTATGTATTTATGAAGGCTTCTCAATGTTATTTGACGTGTTAGAACTAGATTTAACCTCAAGTCTCCTGAGTCTAAATTCCTTTCCCACTGCACTCTATAATAAACTTGGTCCTTTGCGTCCCTTATACTTCTTTTTATGTGTTCTTTTTGTCATGTTTCTACTTCCTTCCAAATCATTATCTTTGATGTAGAGGCAACTACTGTAATACCCAACCAGCTCTGTGTAGATGCTCTCTTCAAAGCATAGCCAGAATCTTCCCCATTCCTTCACTTCCTTCTGCTCCTGGCAATGTGAATGAATCTAATGGACAATCTTGTAAACTAATCACTATTAAAGAGCTAATGCTCCATGTAGAAATTGTTTCAGAGCAATAAGTCATGCTAATATTAAAACTTTTAGTAGAAGTGTGGTAGACTTTTTGGTCACCCGGGGCTTTACAATTCTTATATTGCTCTATATCAAGAAAGTCTTCCTTTTCAGAATTGAGTTAATGAATCCTCCTTGAAATATTAGAATTCTCCAATTCTCACTCTTAGTCATCATTAATAGAGGTTACTTTGTCGTCCTCATCCTGCATTTTTTAAACTACCCAAAGCAAGGTACTTTATAGGTAGGCAGTGTGTTATCAAACCAAAATATATTATCAAGCAAAAATGGGGAAAAGACCATTAACTTTTTTTTTTTTAGCACAGATGGAAATAGTACAGGTCAAACTCACTCACAGTATCAATGACAACACTGGGACAAAATCTAAAAATTCTGATTCCTGGTATTTCCTGGTAGTGACAATTTGACCATTAAAAATATTCAATCAATCATGCTAATAATTGCTGAACATTGAAGGACAGCCTGGACTATGTTTCTAAAATATATATTCCCATTTTTGTTTCATTGCCTAAAATATAAATAAAAAACAAAACCAAATGCTTAATGATTTTTGCAATTACTTATTACCCAATAATTCCATACAAAATAATTTTCACATTTTTTAACCTCAGAACAATCCTCTCTCTCTATGGGTTTAATTTATATTTGAGATTCATGTTTGTCCCTGGTATTCTCTATAGAGATTAAATGACAGCAAATATTTGTGTGTCTAGATTTTTATTCCAACATAAAAACTGTGTTCCCCAGTTTTAGAACAGATAAATGGCTAAGACAATGAGACAGTATATGAAGGAATGAGTTCTAGGCATAAAATATCTATGGCTAGCCAGAGAGGAACAGATGGTGTACTTCAGAATTCTCCAAATGATAAGGAACATGCTATTTTATGTAAGTCCCTGGAACCTGGTCTTAAAACCCTTCACAAGCTCTATGCTCTTGCTCCTGGCTCTCCCATCATGAGACTGTACAACAATCAGCCCGCCTTGGTAAGGTAAAGGTGGGTTCATAACCTCTGTTGGTACTTGTGACAAAACCCAGAGCTAAGTTGTTAGTTAGATGTGTAAATTACAGTTGATAATAATATAATAAAGAACCCCAAACCAAAAATAGTCATCAGCATGTCTTCCTTGCCTCCAGGACTCTGGCTTTCCTTCCTGCTTTCCCTTATTGCTTCTGTCGAGGCTCCATCTGCTCCATCTGTTAAAGTCCACTTAATACCGCAGTGCTTGTTGGCTTAAGAAAAAGCTTGCCAAACCAAAGGCTTCCAGTAAGTGATTTTTCTGCTTAAAATGTAATGTAATTTGTACAGCCATCAAAGTCCAAATGTTTTTTAACTTTAACATGTGTGTGTACATATATTATTGGGAAATGCAAGAGAAACTGTGTGGCTTGTCAGAGTCAATGATGCCTCTTGAAAAATTATTAAGGAGACACCTAAAAAAGATTGTCAGACAAGTTAATTGCTTAGTCACTGACTCTTTTTAGGTCCATTTTTAATCTTGTTTACTTTGCTCACAATTAGTGTCCCAGAGATAAACAAGCAATTGTGAAAAGACATGGCTCTCAATTGCTATTTTGGTAGAAAAATAAGTTGTTCTTTACACTGCCTGAATTGATTTTTCAAAATAATATATGAGGGGTATTTCATTCAAACTATGTAATTGCCTTGTTTTCAACTTAGGGAGGCATATAGAAGAATGCATTCTGAAAACTGAAGAAGTAAATCTTATGTTTACTAAGGGTAGAAACTTTGTATAATGGCAAGAATATTGACCTAGGATTCAAGACTGCTGAGCTCTAATTCTCACTCTATCACTACCGAAGGTGCTCTCCCTTCAGCAACTATCAGTTTTCTGGGTCCCATTTTCTTAAACTGTAAAATGAAGGCTTCAAACTTAATTTTAAAATACTATCAAATTCTAAAATTACTTTTACCTACTTTAATGTCATTAAGTGTGCTTTCCCAAATATGCTTCTATTACCTTTCTCAAGACCAGTTTTTTTTTTTAATTTCCCAAAGCTACCTTAGACTTTAAAACTAACACAGGGATAAAGAAAGGTAAGAAACTTGTTTTAGGTAAATGCAGATTACAATTAAGAAACTCCATCATGAATTAGCAACTTTAATTTTACTAAAATCTTATCTTTTTTGCTCACTTAAAATTCAAACGTTTTGAAAAGCAAGGTATTAACTCAGTGAAGTGAGAGCTACTTTACTGAATGTTCAAGCAATGAGCAGATTCCTGTGTCAGTTGTTGTCAGTCATCTGTTAATATGCAGTTTGATAGTAAATTCTAAGAACTCTCAAGCTGACAGTAAGTTCTTCTTTCTTTTTTACAAATATGCCAAAAAATTAGAGAATGTAAATGACTTCTATTCTTTTACTGTTTTATCGAGGTAAATTTTACATGCAATAAACTACTAATATCCTATATAATAAAATCTTTCTTTTTTACAAATATGCCAAAAAAAATTAGAGAATGTAAATGACTTCAATTCTTTTACTGTTTTATTAAGATAAAATTTACATGCAATAAACTACTAATATCCTATATAATAAAAGACTAATATGCATGCAAACGACTGGTCACTATGACGTGTGCTGACCACCAGGGGGCAGACACTCAACGTAGGAGCTGTGTTCAGTGCACTCCCATAGGGAGTGCACCATTCTGCCAGGAGCCAGACTCATGGCTGGCGAGCACAGCGGCAGTGGCAGGAGTTCTGCCAGAAGCCAGACTCATGGCTGGGGAGCACAGCAGCAGCAGCGGGAGCCTTTCCTGCCTCCATGACAGCACTAAGGATGTCCGACTGACTGCTTAGCCCCACTCCCCGGGGAGCAGGCCTAAACCATCAGTTGGACAGTTGGACATCCCCCAAGGGCTCCTGGACTGTGAGAGGGTGCAGGCTGGCCTGTGGGACCCCCTCCCATGCACGAATTTCGTGCACCTGGCCTCTAGTATATAGTATAATTTTATGTTTTGACATATGTATACCTATGAATGCCTTGGTAATTATTATATTCTTCACCCCAGAAAGCTTCTATGTGCCAGTGTGTAACTGCTTCCAACCCTCCTTCTTTATTCCCAGGCAACCATTGACCTGCATTCTGGTTTCTGTACATTAGTTTGCATTTTCTAAATTTTATGCAAATATTAGGTACAGTATGTATCTTTTTTTTGTCTGGCTTTATTCACTCAGTATATTTACTTTGAGATTTAGCAATGTTGTTACTATTGGGAGACAATCCTCCATGGGTCTCTCATGTTTTCTGCATATCTTATGAGCAGAGTCACTGGATACATTTGTCCCGAATTGTTTTTACAGGGATATGTGTATAGAGAAGAGACTTGGAAGATAGATGTCTAAGTACAGGTTTGTGTGCTGTCCAGTTTGACAAAGATATTATCTTCCTACAGGGCAAATGGTAATCAGGCTTATTGCCTAATACAGGGCTGGGCAAAAGTAGGTTTACAGTTGTGAGTACGTGAAACAGAATTTATTCTTGTATGATTATTTATTAATTATTGCATTATTTTTCATATAGACCACTGTATGCTGCTCTGGCTACTGCTATTGTTGTGCATAAGAATGTCCTTTGTTTCTGATCCAGGAGACTCCTGTCTTCTGCCAGCATCCATAAAATTGTCCAGCCTAACTTGTCAGCTGGCAGAGTAAAATCTCAGCTCCTTCACAGTTCTTGACAGTTCATTCATTCTTTCTTTATTGTTGACTATTAATTAATTTTATGGGTACACTTCAATTTGTTAGTTCATTCATCAGTTAATGGATAATTGGGATATTTCTAATTTGGGACAATGACAAGAAAAAAAAAGCTGTTATGAACATTAATGTTAAAGTATTTGTGTAGCCTATACTTTTATTTATCTTTGGTAAATATTTAGGAGTAGAATGGCTGGGAACCCATCCCCTGGTTGAGGTTGTAGGCTGGCTGAGTTGCATGGTTTGGTGGTATCCTGAGCTGTGTTCGAGACTGCCCAGTGTCACTGTGCAAGCTCCCTAGTTATGTGGGGCCAGAGACTATGCCCACAGGTTTATGTGGGGCCTTGGGATATTTCTAATTTGGGACAATGAAAAGGAAAAAAAGCTGTTATGAACATTTATGTAAAAATATTTGTGTAGCCTATACTTTTATTTATCTTTGGTAAATATTTAGGAGTAGAATGGCTGGGAACCCATCCCCTGGTTGAGGTTGTAGGCTGGCTGAGTTGCATGGTTTGGTGGTATCCTGAGCTGTGTTCGAGACTGCCCAGTGTCACTGTGCAAGCTCCCTAGTTATGTGGGGCCAGAGACTATGCCCACAGGTTTATGTGGGGCCAGAGACTATGCCCAACAGGTGGGCAGGGCTGCTGGCCTGCTCATTGCAGAAGCAGCATGGTGGGACTTATTCTGCAGCTGTCCAGGTTCTCTGGCCAGACTTCCAGATAGGCAAGGCTGGGGACTGAGAATTTGCTTCCTTAACAACGTGGGGCAATAAAACAGGCCCGTGCAACTCTTTGGCTGGAGACCAAAATTAGACAGAACTGCCAACCGAGCTCCCTGGCCAGTTAGGAACACCCGCAGACCCACTGGCTGTGAACTCTGTCTGCTCTGCGTCAGTAGAAAAGACGTCTGCTCAGGTCTGAGTGTTGGTTGCTGCAAGCCCCACACCCTCCAGGTCTATCTGATCCCCAATGGTTGAGCACAGCAGATTCCCCTAGTGAAGGGGGGGAGGGAAAGACTGAGACTTGAGTCAGCCTCCCATTGTCCACCTTGTGTTCTCTTTTTCCCAGTGGGAACCATAGGCCCAGGGGGATTCTGGAGGCAGAGCTGTGCCGACCAGGGGAGGGGTAATGTGGTGAGAGTATAACCGCTCCTCTCACCCTTCTATTGGTCCTTCTCAGCCTCTGTGTTCCAGGGGGTTGCTTCAGCTGCATCCGCAGGTTCTGGGATTTTCTCAGTGATAGCTTGTCTATGAATAGAAACTAGTTGATCTTGTGAGGGGGACTGAAGTCAGAATAACCTATGTCCCCATCGTGATGGCTTACGTCCTAGATAAATGCTGATACAGCCCAGTTGGGGCACTGGTGGCAAGCTCCTGAAGGCCCAGAAAGCTAGGCTGGTGATGACAGGATCCATGAAGTCCAAAAGGACACAAACTATTGATGCACACAATAACAGGGGTGAATTTCCAAACCACTATACCAAGTGAAAGAGGTCAAACACAAAGGACTATCTTGTATGATTCCATTTATATGAAATTCTAGGGAAGGCGAAGTTATCATGACACAGAGCAGATCAGCGTTGCCTAGGTCTGGCAGTTGGGGAAGGGAATTCATTTCAAAGAAACCCAAGGGAAAGTTTTCAAATTATGTAAATGTTTTGTAATATATTGATCTTGTTTACGAAAGTTCACACAATTACCCAAACTCAGTAAACTGTATATTTAAAATGGGTGAATTTTATTTTATGTAATATATTCCTTAGCAACCCTGGGGAAGGACACAGAGGGAGAAAAGATTGGGAGGGCTAAGACCTGAACAAGATTGGACCATGAGATGCGTCTAACTCTTATAATAAATGTATTTCTAAGGTACTGAAAATTCTATAGGCAAAAATGAATTTACAACAAACTACAAGGATAGCCAAAGCAGAGGGGGAAAAAGCAAGGAAAAAAAAAGAAGGCAGTTCTTCACCTATTTGATTTGGGAGAGGAAAATGGCCAAAAATAATTTTAAAAGGCCTCTGCTAGCCAAATTCCATGTTAATTCCTATAATTGGTAGGCCCTATTTGGCACTCAGAAAAAAAATTAGCATCTAGTAAACATAGCTTTTAATTTGATAGGCATTAATTTGTAAATAGAAACACAAATAGAGGGGTGGTGATCCAAAGAGCCAATAAATAGCATTTACCAAGCATTGCTTGGCTTTTCTTCTTTCTTTCTTTACATATCTTTACAATAATCTTTTCAGTTGCTATCATTTTTAGGATTTAGTTCCATACCATTTTTTTGCCTGTTGATAAATGAAAGGTGGTTATCTTGGTTATATTTCTCAATGTTCTTTTTATTTTTTGTGTTTATTATGTACAACATAAACAATGTTTCACTATCTCATATTTATAATTGTTATATTCTATTGTCAACTAAACTTTTATACTTTTGACATTTTAAAATTTTATATATTTTAATTGAGGTAAAATTGACATATAACATTATATTAGTTTTAGTTGTACAACATGATTCAATATTTGCATACATTACAAAAAGATCACCCCAATAAGTCTAATTAACATCTGTCACCTTAGATAGTTACAAAAACAAATTGTATTTTCTTGTGATGAGGACTTTTCAGATCTACTCTCTTATTAACTACTAGGGGCCCTGTGCACAAATTCTTGCACCTTGAAAAGAACTGTGGGCTGTGAGGCTACAGTGGGCATAGGGGTGGGTCTCGGACCATCCTCCATGCCCCCACCTGGCCCTTCCACTGTGGCCCCCGGTCTCCGGTCTGTTGGCAGCCCCACTCCCGCTGCCACTGCTTCCACTCGCTGATGGCGCTGGCCCCGCTCGCACCCACTGACGGTGTGGAGCAATTGGGACTGGTGCTGTCAGCGGGTGTGAGTGGCGGTTGCTGCCCCGATCTCCCCTCAGGAGCAGGGGGAGGTGGAGAAGTCCTCGGGGGAGATTGGAGCCAGCAGCCGCCACTCGCACTGGCTGATGGCACCGAGAGATCAGGACCAGTGCTGGGCACCAGCAGCAGGTGTGAGCAGCGGCTTCGGCATTAGCTGCGGTTGTGCGTGGGGCTGTTTCTGGCAGCAGGTGTGAGCACCCGGTGGGACTGCGGCATGTGAGAGAAAAGAATTTTCAGTAACCACCAGATGACAGTGACCAGTGCCCCCCTTGGTCTGGTGCCTCCACTCACCTGCTCCACCATCCCACTGTAGCTGATGCCCGCCATGTTTTGCGTGCACCCCCTGGTGGTCAGCACATGTCATAGCGACTGGTTGTTCGGTTGTTCCGCCATTCAGTCTATTTGCATGTTAGGGTTTTATATATATAGATAGTCACCATGCTGTACATTGCATCCCTGACATATTTATGTTATTACTGGAAGTTCGTACCTTTTAACCCTTTACAACCATTTCTCCCACCATCCACCACCCACCTCTGGCAACCTCCAATCTGTTTTCTGTATCTATGAGCTTGATTTTTTGTGTGTTTATCTACTTTTTATTTCTTCTGATAGAGTCCACATGATAGTTCCATTTTTAATCTTTTGAGGAACCTCCATAATGGCTGTATCGATTACATTCCCACCAGCAGTGAATAAGTGTTCCTTTTTCTCCACAATCTCAGCACTTGTTATCTTTTTAATAATAACCATTCTAACAGGTGTGAAGTGATAGCTCATTGTGGGTTTAATTTGCATTTCCCTGGTGATTAGTGATGTTGAGCATCTTTTCATGTATCTATTGGCCATCTGTCTGTCTTTGAAAAAATGTCTATTTAGATCTTCTGCCCATTTTAAAATCACATTGTTTTTGTTGTTGTTTGTTTGGTTTGGTTTTGAGTTGCATGAGTTCTTTATATATTTTGGATATTGACCACAAATCAGATATGTAATTTGCAAATATTTTCTCCCATTCAGTAAGTTGCCTTTTTATTCTGTTGAAATTATCTAGTTATTTATTTGTATGCAATTTGAGGTAAGGTGTCAATTTCTTAGAAAAGTAATTATCCCATAACTATTTATGGAAACTCCATTTTTTTTCACACTATCCTCAAAACTACTTCTGTTATAAGACCATGATTTGTTTCATGGTACTTTATGTTGTCCCCCAACCTTTTTTTTTTCAGAAATATCTTAGCTATAGTTATCCATTTGTTATTTGATGTATTAGAAGTTAATTTACCTTGTCAAAATCCAAAGCAAACAGGCAAATTCTTGGAAATTTTAATGGTATTAAGTCTATAAATCAGGTTGGGGACAATTGGTATCTTTAAAATATTGCATCATGCAAACCATAAACCTGATAAATATCTCCAATTATTTATGTCTTTTTATTGCATTTAAACATTTAATTTTTTATAGAGATCTTAAAGACTTTTGTTAGACTTAATTTTGTTTTGTATTTTGATACTTTTATAAATAATATCTTAAAGACTATATTTTGTAAAAAATGTAGTTGCTTTTTTAATAATAATGTTATGTTCTGCAATAATGGTAATTTCTTTTAATAATTCTAATAATTAATCTATACTTTCTCTTGGATTTCCTAGATGGAAAATAATATCATCTGAGTGTGATGAGTATTTGGTGTCTTTTACTCTTCTATTCTAATACTCTGTTTGTTATTCAAATATTTGAATAATTTTTGTATTTTAACTAAACTGTCTGATTTTGTTTCCCTTGTTGACTCTAAAAATTAATGCCTGTTTCTCTTTTGGAGGTTATATATTTTGGATTTCTTTTCCCTGAAGTTTTTTGAAACCTGGTTTGAAGACAAGCGTCTCAAAACAAAATCTGAATTTGCTTCTTAGGACACTATAAACTGGAAATACTTTAAGCTAAAAGTTTCACCTTGATTCTTTTTTTTTTTTGTCATTCACATAAAGATGTTCCAGTTGACAACTGAATTGTGGTTATGAATTATCAGGGGAGTTTTGTTTTGTTTTAAATCTTCATTTAGCACTTAGATTTTTTAGAGAAGCAGGCTTCTTTCTAGTTCCTTTTATACATAAGGCTATAACCTTTTACTGTCTCACTATGGGAGTGAAGTTGCTGCAATTAGATTCTCTATGGCGGAAAAGGTGGTTTCTGGGTTCTCTCTTTTCCCACTATCTTCACAACAAGAAGTAAGATCAGTCTTAGAAAATGCCTTTAGGATGAGTTAGCTCTTTAATATCTTAGCAGATCAACATTGCCTTTAAAAAGAGTTTTAGAATATTTTATTAAACATTTTTTAAAATCCAGAGGTCATTTAATGTATCTACTCTCCCAAGCAGCAGAAAATTGAAGTGCTTAGTCTTTACAAGACTATCTAAATTCTGTGCTTAAGAAGTCATGGGAAAATTATTTATAAATTTTTAAATATTACTTAGAAGATTAAGATGATTTTTAAGACTTATAAATTAACAGAATTAAATATTTACTTGCTTCTAAGCCTATTAGCTAGGAAGATAATTATATCCAATTCAAAAATAAATATATTACATCTACTTTATATAAAATTGTCACTTTTTTATACATGACAACACAAATGTAGAGAACAAAAAAGTGCCAAAAGTCGTTAAGAAATACAGATGAAAGAATTATTATATTTGGCATTAGAGAACATTTTTTTTATCATGACCTGATTCAATGAGAATGAATTTAATTGTGCACTACTTTTTTCTTCTGTGGAAAAATCATTCAGATTCTACAGTGGTTTAAAAAGGAAAAACATTATAAAATATCTCTTAGAACATCTCCATCCCTTCCATTTACTTTTATATTTCCCATCATTCCTTTATATTTTTAAATGACTGTAATAATGAATGTTTAACCTCAGTATGAACTCTGAACCTTCATATCATAAAACTTGATAAGAGGTCAGGTTTTAAATACAACCTTTGAGGATGCATACTCTTTCCCCCCAAGCTGCTGCCTGGTCCTTTTGCCCAACTTACCATTTTGAAGCTAAGAAACTGTCTGTGGATTGTCTATTGTGCAGATAATGCTTCAACCTTAAAAACAGAGATTTACTGAGGCTTTCTCATTAATAGTTCTTTCTAGATCTTCTTCAAATGTGTGTATTTCACAGAAACATATCACAATTGCATCCCAACAGGAAATGCAGAGAGGTTTTAGTTTGTCCAACTACCATATTATGCTCTAGAATGGTCCAGATATACATGCCCTGGGGGGTGGGGGGAGAGGAAAGAGGGTAGACATGCCACCTTTAGCATCTTTAGTATTGATTTTATTTTAAAACCTATACCAATTATCCATTTCAATATCAGTGCTTCTTTATAGATTTACTATTCCATTTTAGAACCTTCAATATAAATTTGTGGGGGAGATGTTACGGAAAGTACTGCTTAAATTTGAATATGATCTATGAATTTGAGTTCCTTGCAAGAGAACAAAGACCAAAAAAGAGACCAAAGACCAAAGCTCAGGTTAGAGTTTAGTTACAAAATATTTATTTTACATATCATCACGGGAAAGGAAATATAACGAGAAAATTGAAAAAGCTCATATATAAAGCTGCTTGATAGATTTTCCATATCTTAAGGAAAGTGACAGCAATAACTTCATTTTTTAAGTAAACAGTTTTGGGAAGTCTTAGAGCCTTTGAAGAAATTATTTAAAATAAAGAAGCATGCACAGTACCTCATATGTCAACAGATTATTGGAGAGGGTAGGTAAAATCTTGCTGTGAATTTATGTTCCAATAAAACCTCAGGTCAAAATAACAAAATAAAAATAATAATAATTCTACCTCAAACTCCTTTGTATAAAAGCATATTGCAATATATAAAAGTTAACAGCATCATATTTCACAGAGAACTTTTTGTTGTTTTTGTTAACTGGATTTGATTGAAATTCATAGGGGCACAGATTACTAAAAATTAAATTGAATGCATGTGCTTTTCCAGAAGCAAATTCATCTGTGAAGCAGATGAAACATATAGTCAAATGTTACCTCTAAATGTGCTATAATGGAGTATGGCAGAAATTATGACCCTGCTGAAGCTGAAGCCCATTACCTTCTATCATGACAGTAGCAAATCTTTTACACAATCAATTCATTATTAATATTGGATTTTAAACCAAAGTAAATCTCTAATGTTGCATAGTAAAACCTGGAGAAGAAATCAAGCATGCTGGCTCTGGTAATACTTTTCTGATGAAATACCTTGAACTGCATACCAATCATAATGCAAACTGCACTTAAAAGGTTAGTGACTATGGCTCCTCTGAGGACAACAGTGAAGTATTACCATTGTTTTCTATTTCAAAGGGGAAAATAAATTGAATGTCATGAACCAAATTTCTTTCCAGGTTTTAGCAAAATGGGTATGTAGTTAATATATCACAAAGCAGATAATAGGTTCACTTTCACTCTGAATTGGGAAATGCTCTCCTCTGTATTCCACATTCTAAAACTGTAGAACCTCCTTCAGGGAAAAAGTAAGTAATCGGGTAGCCCTCAAGTAGGTTTGAGTTGTAAGTTGTGATTTCTTGATTTAAGTCCCAGTCCTGTCCCAATCCTAAGCAAGCCTTCTCCTGAGGGTTTGTTATCTCAATTGTAAAATGAGAGGATTCTACTGAAAATGTCTAAAAACCCCACCACTGGCTATGGATCTCTATTCTTCTTTATGATCCTTAGGTAGGAGGGTTTGGGGTATCAAGGAGCAGGTTTTAAACTTCTTTTATCATCTATTGCTGTGTAACAAAATACCTCAAAAGTTTGTGACTTAAGACAACAGTCATTTTGTTTAATGCTTACAATTCTAATACTTGGGCTCAATAGGGACAGTTCCCCTCCTTCACATGGCATCAATTGGGCTGATTTGATTGATGCCAGGTTCAATTCCTGGATGGTCTCACTTGCAAAATGGCCAATTTGATTCTTACTATTGGCTGGAAGTTCAACTAAAGCTACTGAATGAGGCTTTAGCTCTCCATGAGACCTCTCCTAGTGGCTAGGCTGGGCTTTTCACAGCATTGTGGTCTCAGAGTAGTTGAATTCCATACATGATGGCACACTGTCCCCAAAGTACAAAGCAGGTGTCGCCAATGCTTCTTAAAACCTATGCTCAGATCTCTCAGAACTGGCAATGTGTCCTGTCACTTCTGCCAAGAAGACAGGACTTAGATAACAGGTTCAAATTCAAGAAGACAGGACTATAACAGGATGTAAATACAGGAACGCAGCATCACCCAGGCTGCATGGTTCTTGCAGTCCACTTCTTATTTATTTATTTGTTTGTTTATTTATTTATTTGTTTGTTTGTTTGTTTGTTTATATCTTTGTTGTTCAAAGTTTTACACATGCCACCTTTATTCCTCCATTGACCCCTTCTAGCCTAGCCCCACCTCAGGCCTTCACCGCCCCCATTGTCTGGTCTGTGTCTGCGAGAGTTATGCGCGCGCGCGCGCACACACACACACACACACACACACACACACACACACACAAGTTCGTTGGTTGACCACTTCCCACCCATCAACACTCCTCCGCCTTCCCTCTGAGACTCCGCAGTCTGTTCTATGCTTCTCTGCCTCTGGATCTATTTTGTTCATCAGTTTATTTCATTCATTAGATTCCAGATATGAGTGAGATCATGTGATACTTGTCTTTCTCTGACTGGCTTGTTTCACTTAGCATAATACTCTCTTAGAATAATACATTAGCTCACTTCTTTATAAGACTAAATGTGTACATATTAATTTAATACTTTTGAAACTGTATCTTTGCTATCATTTCAAAGATTTTTTAAGTTGTCTATTTTACTTTTTTTTAGTCTTGTTATGAATTTTAACCAAAAATTTTCCCAAATTTTTTAGGAGACTCCATTTTTGTCATAGTTCTAGAATTAGTTACATATTAAACATGTCTTAATGTATTGATGCTAGTTAATATTTTTGAATGATAATAATTTGAAAGTGGAATATTTCAAATCTTTTAGGCAATGATATCACTTCCTTTTAGACCCAAGAGGGTTTTTTTTATAACCTTTATCAATAAGGGAACCCATTTATTCTCTACTTTTGATGTACTTACACATCACATATATTGGAGTTCCTTTTGATGTTCTTAAATTCTTGTTTTGTCTAATCTCTAATATGTCCCGGCTTACCACATTTTCACGATTTCCTGTACATTCACTCCTCATATCTTTCCATATTGTACTATGATTGCTTTTACTTTTATGTATATTTTCCCCCTGAATATTTTAATATTAACAAAACTTTAAAAGAGTTGTTAGTAGTTCAAGGATGTAAGAACGTTCTCTCTTTGAACTTAATATTTGAAAAGAGCTGCAAAAGCATTCATTCACTGGAGCCACATTTTAGGATTGCAGCTAGACTAGAATATCTACTAATACCAAAGATGGTAAAGAAGATTTTCATAGTAATCCACTTTTATGACTAAACCAATAAAGCTTAAGAAATGAACAAGGGAGGGAAGAAAGGAAATCCTGAGCAAGCATAAGTATTTCCAATGTTTTAATTATACCATATGCTATGAACGGAAAAGCCTGTGTGTCTGTGAAAAAAAAATTCCCTTGGAGAATTAGGATAGATAACTAGACAGTTTCACAAAATCTGGACATATTCTAGAAATAAAGTTTTCAACAATAAACAAAGATTATTTTTATATAATTTACTAAACTTCAAATGACAGGGTTGTTGTATAAAGTGAGGTAAGTATGGCAAAGTTTGCTGAGGGGATGAGTCTGGGGTATTGACAGTATTAGCTTTCTGAAAGAAGGTACAAGAAGAATATAGTAATTATAGAAATCTTGGAAGGCACTCATATTTAAAACAGGGTTGGATTAAATGTTGGTCTGATGGGAGGAGGTAATTTCTGAATGGATGCTACTTAAAGAGGTAACTTTCACTTGTTCAGTTAGTGGATGCTTTTGATTAGAATGTATTGAGGCAATGTGAATGCAAGAAACCAATGACAACAACTTTTGAAGTACTAGAGAAGTGCTGAAAAAAATCCCTATGGAAAACATTTTAGGAAAACCAATCCTGGGTAGTGAAAATCAAAAAAAAATTAAATAAATTTTAAAAACCCACAAATGCAGTAGAATTGGTATTTGGTACCCACTTGGTAATGAAGTACTGGTAGAAAGAAAACAAGTAGGGGACCCGTTTACATCTTGAAGTTTTTTAAAATTAAAAAAAGTAGTGAAAAGCAGAAAAAGAAACAAGATTGGCATATTCACGGCTATAGGAAAAATTGTGACAGAAAAGGATATTTCTCCTGACACTGAAGAAATTGCGTTAGCTCTGGAAGGCATTGCAAAGGTAAAAGCAGCTAGGTCCAGGTTACCTTCGGGATAATGGGGTCTCTCTTGCTTCCAATCTTTCTACACTTTCTCCAACATGCCATAAAGATTGCAAAAGAAGTTCAATTAAAACACCGATAACTTACAGCATACCAGAGAGCAGAGAATATTATAAATTCCAACTTATGAGTAAAAGAGGAAGTAAGCAACTGAACTGGAGCTGATACTAGAGCCCACATGTGTAGAGTCTGGAGGGAGCTACACAGAAGTGTGGGTGTGGGTGGTAGTGGTGAAATCCAGGAAACATTATCAAGGATTCACCTCAAGAAACAGAGAACCCCACGCTGAGTGGAGACTATCGGCTACAGGAATGAAAAGAAGGGCTTGGAAAGGCAGTCTTAGGAGAGTATCTTGGAAGAGAGCTGTCTAAGTATAGGGATGACGTGTAACTTATCTGCATAGTTCAAAGCCCGTCTGCAGGGAATCCTGGAAGTCTAATAGATACAGAATGATCAACGAGAAACTCTCACATACCAGCATGTGTGGTTCTGAGCTGAATCACAGCGTCTGTGTCTGCCAGCCTCATTCTCACGTGCTGACTGAGTTCAGAGCCTCAAGTGTGCACACAATGTGCACAGGGCGATGTTACCTCTGATAATTTCTGCCTCAGAAACCTCTTTCCACCATTGTCTTACATCTCCTTCACTCAAACTAGATCACGTGTCCCCAAAGAGTGCCATGTATTTATTTAGCATAGTTTCTCTGGTCAGTCACTGGCCATGGATACAAGAATGATGGGTGGTTACCCTTAAACCAGTCAAGCCCATTCTGAGAGCCAGGAAGGGGACATTTTCATCTGATACACAAGTGCTTTGTGGATGAGGGATGAGGGATGAGGGACTAAACTCTCTGATAAGAAAAATGGATGCTCATTTGGGAACCAGTATTTTCCAGTAAAGTCTACATTAATAAAATCAAATTTCTGATCTCATGCATCATTACATATTTTCTCATATCGCACAACTGGTCCACTTCAGTTTATGTCTGTTCTATATCAATTCTACAGAGCTTTCCGGTTAAAACATACCCTAGTGCTCTGAAAATTCATGCAAGAGTAACTCCTAACAAAGTAATAAAAATGAATGCTTTGAAACTCGGTAACCTATTGCACTTCCCAGGGATGGATGATCAGAAACTATTTGTGGAGCAAGCATTCTGTCACAATGGCTGAAAGGACAAAGCTTATAAAGCAGGGATGGCAATTGCCCAGCGATTAATCCAGCCCCAATTGTTTCCTGAGTATTTTGCCATTTCTCTTTGCAAAGCAGTAATTATCATTGTTTAGAGGAGGCACATCATTTTGGCTTCCTCTTGGCAGCTTTTAAAAGACAAAACACATTTTCTACAAGGTCTTGTCTTTCTCCGAGTGTATGTCTTGCTGAAACTAAACATCTTTGGTATTTTTTTAGTCATGATAGGTCTTAAAGTAATGCCCAAACATTGACTACTGAAATATTATCTACAAAACCCAACTCAGTTTTTCTAAATACTTGTGGTCATTTAATAACACTTATATATACATTTAGTTTCCTATCATGTCATAGTATCTTTAAAGACTATAGTGCTAAGTGCTTCTATCTACATAATTGACCTCACATGGAAATTAGTCAATTGAATATAGCAAGGCTTGTTTGTTTTTTTAAGCTTTAAAATATTCACTGTATTAAAATTGTAAAAAGCTTGTGATTTAGGATATTTTACACTATTATCTGTTAAGCATAGTATAAAGTATTTACAAAATATAGATCTAGATTATTTGTTTACATCCTTATATCACAGTTTATCTGATAAAATACTTTAAATACTTCAATGAAAGGATTCAGTAAAGTTTATTTTGTTTGTCTTTGTTGGCAAGAAATTGGTTTCCCATTGAAATAGTACCTATATATGGAACTTAGCCCATAATACATAGCACCAATAAAGAGGTAATGCTGAGTGATTTTTTTAGTGCTATTTTATTATTTTAAAAGTGAACCTGGATATTTTTGTAACAAATAAAATTGAAATGTGAAAAACTTCATAAATTTATAACAAATATAATGAATAATGAATAAATGCCATGGAAATATGGAAAAATAATTAATATATTTGCTTGCTACGTACAGGAGTTAATATTTGAGCTGGGTTTTCCAGGATAAAAGGAATTTACAAGCATAAAGGAGAAATTGCAAGGAGGGGATATTGAAATGGACTTTTTGGACTGGAACCCGGAATCTCTGTCTGCCAGAATCGAAGAATGAATCCACGGACAGAAAGTGGTATAGCAAAGGTGGAGACTTATTGAAGAACAAGTACAGACTCCCACATGGGGAGAGGGAAAGAGCCCCACAGAATGGACTCACACGTAGGGAGGGGGAAAGGGTCCCACGGAGTTTCTTTTCCCTATGGCTTATAAAGGCTGCAGATCCTGGTGCCTTGATATCCCCTCTGATTGGTCACTATTCCCTTAGACTGGTTACTATAGTAACTCCTGGGCTCAAAGCAGTTATGTTTTTCCTATTGTTTTCTATTGTTTTCCTATTCCCTTTGGGCTTTCTTCTTCTCCTTCTGGATGAAGGGCTTCCTTCTCTTTATTTTGTAAATATAGACCTTTTGCTGTTCCCAGCTCCTTCATTCTATGGAAATGTACCTGTTGCAGCTTTTCAGCTCCCCCATTCTATGGAAATAGACCTTCTGCTGCTCTGCAGCCCTGTGCTTCCTCCATGGTCCCCTTAATTTCTAAAATTTCCTAAAACCTGTCTTTTTCACCCCCCAAAATTCCTGTTTCAAAATAGTATGTGCATGTTGGTTGTTATAACTAGAAATGTTGTGTATGGAAAGAAAAAACTTATAAGGGTTAGTTAATAGGAATAGAATGTGTTAAGTCGGTTAATTCAAGGTAACAAATCTCTAAGACTTCATAGAAAAGCAGATAAGAAGAGAAGACAACACAGTTTGAGGTAATGAAGAAAAGGATATAAATGAGGCCAGTCAGGCCCACCTGGGGGGAGCTCCAGGCAGGCATTTTAAAGGAGAGAAAGCAATAGAGAGCAGATCATTAGGGGGATGGATTTGGATTCGGGATGAAAACGTAATATTGTGTTTCAGAGTTCAGAAACACGGTATTGCAAACCTGTTTTTATTAAAGAAAACATGAGGTTCTGAGATGATGCTTTAGAAAGAAGACAGAAAAATAAAGAACAAGCATTTAGAAAAATTGTTAAAATCTAGGTAGGATTTTCATTTGAAAGCCTTCTTTTTGTACTCTAGAGCACAAAAAAAAAAATTCTGCCTATGTTCTTAATATAAATTCTGTTTCCATAAAACTCAATCACAGCGATGTTTGACCATCAATTTAATAGCAAACTTGAGTGTTCATTTATATATCAACAGATTTAGCAGTTATTTTAGAGGATTAGAATGTAATTCTTACCTCACTTCTGAGAAAACATCTTATCTCACTTGTGACAAAACAGCTAAAAATCACCAAAGCTATGATTATAATCTATTCAAGAATATAACAGTTTGTAATAGGCTTATAGTTCATGATCTGTTTCTATTCATATTCCCTTAAAAATGTGCCTGAATACATGCACACATTTGCATCCTTTCCATAAAAATTCTGAATGAAATGTTACTTTAAATATCTAGGAAAGTGTGGATTATTTGTCTACAAATTGCAATTAGAAGTGTACCTCACTACTTATAACCTTGGCATTAAACGAATCATTAATTCGACTTTATAGATAAAGCACTTGTGTGCTTGCAGTAAAAGTTCGCTGAAGAAGCTAAAGTTAATTACTGAAACACATCTGAGTAAATAGTAAAATGTTGATTTTATCAAGTTTAAGAATACGTGTGACACCTTGAGTGTTTGGTAATATTTATTATTTTGCATTTACCAAAATATTTGTTATTGTATTAAATTTAGAGTTTTTCAACAACCACTTAGGCGTTAGCTATTCAGTAGCCATTTATGACACACTGATCCAAATTAACCATCATCAAATTAATTAACATCTGTTCAGTAATACATCTTTGCTTGAATACTTTTTTATAAAAATATGAAAGGCTGTCCAGCCAGTGTCGCCCAGTGGTTAAGCATCTACCTATGAACCAGGAGGTCACGGTTAGAGTCTCAGTCAGGGCATATGCCCGGGGTGCAGGCTCGATCTCCAGTAGGGGTTGTGTGGAGGCAGCTGTTCAATGATTATCTCTTATTATTGGTGTTTATGCTGTGTTAACTGTTTCAATCCCTTCAAATGTGTATAAATAATCAAATGCCCAAAAACTATTGTGGTATTAAACATTAAGTGAAATAATTCCTTATATTTATATATTTATAAAAATTAACCTAAAACTTATAAAACTATTTTCCTCATATGGACACTTATAAAACATTATTTTTGAAATATTTCATATAATTATGTCCTTGAATAATGTTATTTTCATAAAGAAACTTTTTTTTTACTTTCCTCAGACCTCACTCTAAATTAGCTTATTTTACTTTTAGAAAACCTTTTGAGTTCCTACTACTTTATATTTTTCTTTCTTAAATTTTTATTACTCAGGATTTTGAGTTTGTAAGAAATAAATATAAGGTATATCAAAGAAAATGTCCTTAACAGTTTCTGCAATTTGGGGATCTCAAGTAAAATAGAAAGAGTTTAGAAGCAGAGTCATCTATGTGCACTATATTTCATTCAAGAGACAAAATCCTAATGCATGACTTTAGATGGCTTAGTTCAGTTTAGATGCATTTGTTTCCCATGAAAAGAAATGCAAGGAAACAACAATTTAGTTAAGATACTTCTGTGATTTATACTTGACTTAGTATTCAATACTGTGTTTCCTGGAAACTAATATAAACATCGGAAAAGTGTAAAATTTCAATATAATGGCCCCACTATATACTTTAACTGAATTGCCAAATCAGCAATCATTTTACTCCAGAATACAAGGACATGGTATACAGATGCAGATTAGGTGTGTACCTGAGCCAGTTCAAGGTAGTAGCCTATCAGGTAATGTGAAGATGAACAAGAATAGTAAAGATACGTCTTCTTTTCAACTGTCGGAGTATGTGTGGTAAGGCTTGAATAGCAACCAGTTCTCCAGCTGTGAATGAGAGTCACATGGTAGGACTAAATGGTAAACAAACACACATACACGTGCTATAACATCACATGCCAATATACAGTGTGCCTAGTTACCACAAAAGCGGGTAACACAGACTGGAAGAGAAAAAGAAGAGATACTCTCCCGAGGGCAGCGTACCCAGTAGAGGTAGTAAGAAAATTATCAGAATACCATCTCTAAATCAAGCAGCATGTTGATTCTGCATAGACTGCTGGCCTATCTCCAACACTAAGGTGTAATTAATTGTTGGTGCAGAATGAATACCACCCTTTCAAAGCAGAGGAATAATAAAACTAACACGGGGCTGGTGCTGGCTCCTTACCCAGCATCCTTTTCCCTATTTTCAAATGACACCCTGAATTATTTATGAGTAGTTTTCCCTCCTCATGCAGTTCCCACATCAGTGGAAGTCAGTGCTACTACCTTCTCAGTGATAAGTTCAGTAAATCTGTCTATGCAATTAGCACATGCTCTTCTTCTGGCAGCACCAATAGGTTCGGCAATGGATATGTGACACAATTTGAAACATGATATGCAAAGAGAAGTTTGATAGGGAGGGTGAGATTGCTGCTCAAAGAGAAGAGAGCTGTATCTCCTCCTCTGGACATTTAATTTTTTGAAGTCTGGATTGGTTGTAGTCATTTCCAGGTACAAGGGTAAAGATGTAAATGGAAAATTTGTGATTTAGCTAATACTGAAGCATGGCTTGCGTTTGCCTTCCTACTTATGTCAGCAATTTCAAGTGCAGAACAATTCAGGAAATACTGCATCCGTGAATATAGCCCCTTTGGCAATAATAATTGATAATGAAATCTAGCCAAAAAAAAAAAAAAGAAGAGAGAGAAAGGGAAAAACCATGTTAGCGTCAAATGGAAATGTGGTGTGAATAGAATAAGAATTTAATTTAAATATAGACATAGAGCTATATCTCTTCCCATGGACATTTAATTTTTTGAAGCCTGGAAAAATTAGAAAGGCAAATATTAGGAATAAAAATGTTAAAGAAAAAAAGGATTTAATATAAAATTCTAATAAAAATATGAAAACAGACCTAACATCAAGTATAACTGTCATTTTAATTAAGGAATAATTAAAAAATGAAAATGACTTTCACATTGAATTAAGTAACAAAAACAAATTTTATAAATTAGAAAGTTGTAATTTACCATTTCTTCAAGTGTGCAGCCATATTAAAAACAAAATTTGACCAGCCCTAACTGGTTTGGCTCAGTGGATAGAGCGTCAGCCTGTGGATTGAAGTGTCCCAGGTTCGATTCCAGTCGGTGGCATGTACCTTGGTTGCAGGCACATCCCCAGTGGGGGGTGTGCAGGAGGCAGCTGATCGATGTTTCTCTCTCACTGATGTTTCTAACTCTCTATCCTTCTCCCTTCCTCTCTGTAAAAAATCAATAAAATATATATTTTTAAAAATTGACCACATTTTAAGTCACAAAGGAAATCTCAAGTAATTTTGAAAAGTTGAAATAATATATCATATTGTAGCTTCAGTGAGCTAAAAACTAGGCATTAAAATAAATAATAGAAACAAATGTCATCCTATATAATAAAGAGGTGGTATGCAAATTGACCATCACACCCTCACACAAGATGGCCACCCCCCATGTGGTCAAAGATGGCCGGCAAGGGAGGACAGTTAGGGGCGATCAGGCCAGCAGGGGAGGGCAGTTAGGGGCAACCAGGCCTGCAGGGGAGGGCAGTTGGGGGCAACCAGCCGGCAGGGGAGGACAGTTAGGGGCGACAGGGCCGTCAGGGGAGGGAAGTTGGGGACAATGGGGCCAGCAGGGGAGCAGTTAGGAGTCGATCAGGCTGGCAGGAGAGTGGTTAGGGTGTGATCAGGCTGGCAGGCAGAAGCGGTTAGGGGCAATCAGGCAGGCAGGCAGGCAAGCAGCCGAGCAGTTGGGAGCCAGCAGTCCCGGATTGTGAGAGGGATGTCCGACTGCCGGTTTAGGCCAGATCCCAGGGATCTGCGGCAGTCGGACATCCCCTGAGGAGGGGTCCCAGATTAGAGAGGGTGCAGGCTGGGCTGAGGGACAACACCCCCCCCCCAGTGCATGAATTTCATGCACAGGGCCTCTAGTAATAAATAAAAGTAATTATAATTGCAAATTGAGCTGCTATGAACATAAGGGTGCATATGAAGTCAATTTTAACTCATGAGTATTTCCCATCATTAAAATCATTTGAATACATAATACTAAGAATACTACAAAATCCATTTTAGAAAACCATAAGTCTTATTGTTGGATATATAAGGATTTTCCCCAAATAAGTAGTATTTACTATAATAAATACCATGAGTATTCTTTGAATAATTTTTGTGCTTATTACTGACTAATTTTTATTAGTCAGTAATAAGCACAATTCTCAGTTACTTTTTAAATAGTTGAAAAAAATCTATATTCTTATAGAGTATAGTAATAGTTCTCTCACTGTATTTTACTTAGCATTTTTATTATTTAAAAAATATATATGTATATGTATTTATGTGTGCACTCACTGTTTTATATTTCATTGCTAATATTTCAACAATTTTCTGGACTTTGGTGATTTTTATTTAAGTTATTCACATTCTTAGAGAGTTTTCCAAATTCAATTTCTTACCTCATTTAAAAGTACAGTGACATTAGAAATGTATTATTGCATAAAAAGTTGTTAAAAAGTAAAAATCAGCCCTGACTGGTTTGGCTCAGTGGATGGAGCGTCGGCCTGCAGACTGGGGGGTCTTGGGTTCAATTCTGGTCAAAGGCATATGTCCAGATGGTGGGCTCGATCCCCAGTGGGGGGTGTGCAGGAGGCAGCCAACCAGTGATTCTCTCTCATCATTGATGTTTCTATCTCTCTCTCCCTCTCCCTTCTTCTCTGAAATCAATAAAAATATTTTTTAAAGTAAAAATCATTTTTGTAAAAGGAGTATACATACATGATTAAATTTAAAATTTTGTCATCTGCTTTGTGCAGTAGAAACCAGCAAGTAAAAGATATTCTACCTGCTTTTAAGTTTTGTAAAATAAACGAAGAGCTAACTATAATAACATGTATGTCCAAATCATTATGGAACACAGAGAAATGACTGCCTTGCTCAGGCCTGAAGTTTAAGAAAAGGTTTAAGGAAAATAGGACACATGTATTCTGAGTGCATAGGATTCATTTCAGACCATCTGAGTATTGAAAAACTAATTTGAGGACAACAAATAATTTCAGAAGCAAACAAAACCAGCTGCATACAACTTTCTTACTTTCAGGTCATATATGTGTACCAGGGGATACAATAAAAAATGGGGATAACATCTCAAGTCAAAATAATTATACTTTTTAAAAAAATGAATGTGTAGCTTGTTGCTTAGAACCTATTCATTTCTGTGAACAATCACAGAAAATCACTGCATTTCATCCACCTGCAAGAGGAAAGAATGACATCCTAAAAAATAAAAATAATAATTCTTATGAAGCTGGTAGTGTAATCACAGAATATCACAATATTGAATACTTAATAAAATTGATTTCCAGACATAACTCATCTATATTTAGGGTGTTTGTGCTGTTTGTGCATCAAAATGTATATAAACACACTTGTACATGTGTCTTATAATAAATCTCTTCAGATAGATAATTTGTATTTCAGAGCATCTGCTTTCTTCAGGGAAACAATTTCCAAGAGTTGTGCTGACTAAGTTTGAAGTTTCCTATTTCTTTCTGGGGAGGCTCCAGTTCTGATCTCCTCATTGTTGATGATCTCAATAGTGTGCAGAGCAGCACTAAAGAGCTGTGGCTGTGAATGTGCATCCCATGTGATCTCTCAAGTATATAGCTACAATCTTATTAGTGTAGAACAGCAGCCAAATTCAACCCATGTCTTGCTCACTTGCAATCAGTCAGGGTAATCTTATAAAATAGAATCTTAATAGAACTTGGTTAGGTGCAATTTTTAAAAAGCGCTAAAAGCAGAAGTCACTTTAGAAAAAGGCATTTGTTCTTTCAGGGACTTCTGATTTTAAAAAGCAAAGAACTAGCAAGAACATTCTGAACTAACCTTCGTATCTTCTTAATGAGAGTCGATTTAGATCACACACATATATGCCATATTCACCCACATTGCGTCAGAAATGGACTTCTAACAGAAGTATCCATTCAGCCAATAAATATTTGGAGTCTCTCCAGTGTGTTGAACAGAATGGTAGGTGGAGGAGATACACTATTTAAAAAGGCAGACATATAGTTCCAAACCTCATGGCAATTCAAGTTTCTAAGAAAGATGGGCAGCAAGCAAATAAAACAAAAGAAAGGGAATAATTATAAATCATTATACATAATATAAAAAATGAATAGTTTGTATGATAGTTAATACAGGGAGAACTAGTTTGATTATAACTGAAAGAGACAACAATTTAGGCTGATGTATAACTTCTAATGACAGAGTGAAGAAAGGAATGAGGAAGAATGATCTAAATAAGAACATGTGGCCCTAGCTGGGTTGCGCAGTGGATAGAGCACCAGCCTACAGACCAAAGGGTCCTGGGTTGATTCCTGTCAAGAGCATGTACCTTGGTTACAGGCTCCTCCCCGGCCAGGGCAGTGGGGGTGGGGGTGTGTGCAGGAGGTAACCAATGGATGTGTTTCTCTCACATTGATGTTTTTCTCTGTCTTTCCCTAAAAGGCAATGGAAGAATGTCCTCAGGTGACAATTAACAAAAAAATAAAACTATAAAAAATGTAAAGTAAATAAATAAGAACATAGACCCTGGGGGTGAGTAAAAGAACTAAAAGAGTAACAGTGCAGCTGATACATGGTGATCACTGGGGAATGACAAAAAAATAAGAAATGAGATTAGAGAAATAACTTCTAGTCTTTTGGAGGTGGGGTGGGGCAGGGTGTGCTTTGTGGGCCTCAGTAGGAATGTATGACTTACTCTAAATACAAGGGAGAACCATTGAAAGATTTAAGGCAGAAAAAAAATGATTAAATTTATGTTTTAAAGATATCAGTGTAATCACTATGTGAAACTGATTAAATTAATTAGAAAATGGCAATTGGGAAAATGGTCACTTACACTAGAATGCAGTAATATATATGGAGAGAATGGATAGATTTGAAATATATTTTGATGGTATTAATTAACGGGCATTGTGGATTGGATTGAGGATGAGCATAAGGATGATGTGAGAATTGGGAATGAATCCCAAAGTTCTATCTTGAAAAACTATGGAAATGGTATTGTCATTCTTTGAAAGAAGTAGACTTGAGAGAAAAAAATGTTTGAAGAAGGGGATTATAGGTAGAAATAAAAAGTTTGATTCTGGATATTTTATACTTAACACGTTTGTAAGACATCTAAGTAAAACTGTTTGCTTAATTGAAGACAAATGAATATTGAGTTCATAAAAGAGTGTTGGACTCCAGATATGAAATAGTATTTGAAGCCATGAAATGAATGTGGTCAATAAGGTAGAATTTGAATTAGAGAAATACCTAGGTCTTTGAATAGAAAATTTGCACAACTTTGTTAAAAGCTGTTGGCAAGTGACCATTGGGTTTGGCATGAGGGAGATCCTTGATGATCTTGCAACCACAGTTTTAGTGGGTTGAGGAGTGAGTAGGAGGTCAATAAATGGATTCACTGTGTGGAAAACTCTTGAGTAGTTTGTCTTGTGAATGGTGATCAAGAAAATTGACAGTAGGGGAGTCAAGAGAGGATTTTCTTTTTAAAATGGAAGACACTAAAGCATATATATGGCTATTTGTAAGGTTCTAGAATATACAGGGTGTCTCCCCAAAAATGTATAGCTCAATTGATGTTTCTTTCTTTTCAGATTTAACCCACTGGAATATATAATTATTCAAAGTGTGTATATACATTTTTTGGACATTTATATATCAGTATCAATGTTGTAGGAAATAGAATAGATAACCAAAGGAGCAGAGCCCCTAAAAAAAGTGAAAGGGAATTGGAACCAGATCACAAATGGGAAGATGGATCTATTCCAGTAGAGGGGAATAATTTCTTCATCAAATAAGAAGGAAGAAGGAACACATAGAATGGTATCTAAAAGATAGGTAAATAAATATGGTGAAATTTAAGAAATTGTAAAGGAAACATTGACAAATGTCTTGGCCATAGTTAAAGAAAAATAGTACTGGATAGGATGAGCAAACAGAAGTTGATTTTATTCTAATACTATTGCCAGTGATGGTGGAGAGAGTACAGACTAAGTTTGGCCACTCAATTTTTCTGAGACAAAAGAGGAGTGAGAGTTTTTTAGGATGTGTAGTGTGGGGACCATAAACCATCTGTATTTCCTAAGTAGCTGTATCCAAAGGAAAAGTAAACTCCTCCTTTCATGATAGGAGTTAGTTTTGTAACCTGGAGCAAGGTGCCCACAGAAGTTATGCCCCCGCCTGGACTGTGAGATAGGGGAGTTATCTCCTTGATTTTATTTCAATAAGATGGCTCCTAGATCCTTGAGAAGGACATTCCTGGGTTGTAAAACTTGTAAGAGGCTTTTATAAAGATTTATATCTCAAAGGGGAGCAAAATAATTCACAATTACAATTTTTCTAAAAGAAATGCTCTAAGAAAAAGAAAGTTGAGGCTACAACCAGGAACAAAACTAAACTTTAGGAGAGGAACCAAGATGGCAGCATAGGTAAACACCTGTACTTGCTGCCTCTCACAACCACATCAAAATTACAACCAAAAGACAGAACAACTATCATCCAGAACTGCGGGAAAGCTGGCTGAATGGAAGTTCTACAACTAGAAGTAAAGAAGAAAGCGCATTGAGACTGGTAGGAGGTGCAGAGGCATGCACAGAATGGGCTGGCAACCAGGTGCGCTGCTTTTTTTAATCAGGAGGGAGATACAAGCTCCCGACTGCTCTGAACTCCAGTTCTGGGTGAGACTCTGGGGACCCAGACACATATGGGAAGAAACTGGACTATCTAGAATCAGACCAAAACACTAGAGCAGCTTTCTTTCAGATGGAGGTGCTGGCAGTGGTCATTGTTCCTGCACTGGGACCTCTCCAGTGTAGGGCTGACTGGCAGCCATTGCTGTTTTCTCTGCCCTGGTGATTCCCTGAGACCCCGCCCCACCCAATTTACAGCCATACCCAACCTGTGTGCAGCAGCTTTTGCATATGAATGGCCTGTCCTTTTTCAGTCTAAAACCTGTCAAACTGCAGCTGGGTCAGGGATCCCCAAAGCTATTTAAAGAAGACAAAGGCCAGCAATGCAGCAGCCTGCCTTGCTTCACAGCTGGACCTCATCTGGGCACTTCCAAAACCCATACAAAGAGGAGGAATCTGCAGATCTCTCTGTAGCTCCTGCTGGGGGACCCCAGGCAGTGGCTGACTTTGCACCTCCATGGAGACCCATGAGCCAGTGTATCCAGTGGTCAGTGTGAGACCATACCAGATTACAACTCTTCACAGCCATAAACGACACACACAAGGGGCAGACTCAATGAGCACCAAAGCCCCACTGAAGCAAATCCTGCCCCATAGGGTGTCTCCTGCACTGCAGCACTTCCATTGTAGACACAGCTGGTCCTCATAGCCAATTGGCCTGGAGGTCAATTCCTCCCAGTGATACCAACAGCAATCAAGGCTTAACTACGACAAGACTGTGCACACAGCCCACAAAGGGGTGCACCAAGAGTGTCCACCTCAGGTGATTGGGGAGGCTGAG
>NW_005356259.1:5490707-5506281 GCF_000412655.1 Myotis brandtii
TAAAAGCAGCAAGAGAAAAACAGTTAGTTACCTACAAGGGAGTACCCATACGACTGTCAGCTGATTTCTCAACAGAAACTATGCAGGCCAGAAGGGAGTGGCAAGAAATATTCAAAGTGATGACTAGTAAGAACCTACAACCAAGATTACTCTACCCAACCCTAACTGGTTTGGCTCAGTGGATAGATCATCGACCTGTGGACTCAAGGGTCCTGGGTTCGATTTCGGCCAAGGGCATGTACCTTGGTTGCGGGCCCATGCCCAGTGGGGAGTGTGCAGGAGGATTGAAGGTCAGATAAAGTGCTTCACAGACAAGAAAAAGCTAAAGGAGTTCATCACCACCAAACCAGTATTATATGAAGTGATGAAGGGTATTCTTTAAGAAGAGGAAGAAGAAAAAGGTAAAAATAAAATATTATGAACAACAAAGTGACAACAAATACATATCTATCAACAAGTGAATCTAAAAATCAAGTCAATAAAAAATCTGATGAGCAGAATAAACTGGTGAAATAATAGAATCAGGGGCATGGAAAAAGAGTGGACTGACAATTCTCGGGGTAAGGGGATGTGGGTGTGCAGGAAGAAATTGGACAAAAATCTTACACCTATGCATGAGGACAATTGCTGGGTGAGGGCATAGGATGGGGTGGGAACCCGGTGGAAGGGAGCTATGGGGGGGGGGAAAAGAGGAACATCTGTAATAATCTAAACAATAAAGATTTTAAAAATGATAATAAATAAAAAAAGAAAAGAAAACTAAACTTTAATCAAAGTGAGGGCAATGTTAAGGCTGTCTTGATCTCCACATAAAAATGTACTGGCCACCTAAAATTAAATACCACATGTATATGTAGGGAAGGAACAAACTTTCCTCTACCTTCAAGGTTCTTCTGGCTGGTCTAATAATCAAACAGGCATGAGACAGATTAGCAAGAGAAAATAATCCAATTTAATACATACATATGTACGGGAAACCCACATGAGAAATTCAGAGATAGAAAGGGAAATTGAGGTATATAAGACATTCTGACCTAGGGATGAGGTAATGCACCTAGCTTCAAAGGATCATTGCAGGATAGTAAGAACAGGTTTAGTAAATAGAAGTTTGTCTTGCCTATAGGTGGGTCAAAAAAAGTTATCTCTGATATGCTCCTATTTTATGCAAGATCCCTGATTAAAGTTCTTCTAGGTACTTAAAGGGAGAGATAGAAGTTTCACTGAAGTCTGAAGCTAATTTTGCCTTTAGCTCAGAGTAACCTGTATACCACTGAGGCACATTTAGGGGTCTTAGTTCTGAACCCCCACATCTATAATCAGATATTTTACCTTATTTTATTTGAAGTTATAATTTTTTCCATTAGTAAGATGATAAAGAAGCAAGTTTACAGCATGATTCATGATATAACTTCTTATGGAACCCTCGGAAGATTTTGTGCAGACTTCTATGTTTGCACTTTCAAAATTGTATTATAATTATGTTTCTGTGCCTATATTTTCCACTGCAGGATAACTCCTGGTACTTTAGCATAATCTGCATTGTTTCACCCATTCTTAGCTGGGTGCTGGGTATATGGTAGCTGATTTTAAAATAATCTTTATTTTGTGGAGCCCATTAACCCACATACTCACCACATCAGACCAAATCTTTTGCTTTCTTTTAGGTGGATTATTATAACCAAGGTTCCATTTTCAGACTTTATCACCAGCTGTCCTCTGGTCCCAAGCCAAGCTCTATTTGCTCACCTGAATATAGCATTCTAATTGATATGCTGCCCAAGGAAAGAAGTACTTCCATTTAAAAAGGCTGAGCAGGAAATGGGCACAGCCGGAGGTGGGCACGTGAATTAAAGTTATGTTACATATATGAATATCTGTGATCTACAATATCCCTAAATCAAAAGGAGGAATATCTTTGCAAGCACATTAATATCAGCTGACAGCCAAAGTTCACCAAATCCTAACTGCTTGCCAAAGCCTGTTAATTCTATTTAAATAAGACATTGCTCTTGTTTCTGATTAATTTTATGCCCAATTTTACTGCGTTAGCCCAAGACTTCTTATTCTACCTGAAACAAACACTTTACATGTCCTTAGTATTCACATAACAATGTTAAGTTTGGCCGGAGGTGGGCACGTGAACAGGAGGGGGCGCTCCCGATCAGCAGGAAGTGGGCAGGGGAAGAGTGCGGAGGAGGCATGTGATTATGCCAGAGATGTTCCCTGAGGATGGAGGAGGGCCCATATGAAGATTGAAGGGATGTGTCCAGGAGACCCCAGAAGCCGAAGAGGTAGGAAGCACCCTCCCCTGAAGCCCTTGGTGGGAGCACAGTCCCAGACACCCTGATTTCAGATTCTGGATTCAGAACGGGGAAAGCCTGTGTCCCTGTTTGTTTAAGCCAGTCTGTATTCATCCGAGCAGCAGCCTCAGGGAATTTTCACCTCCTTGCCCCTCCTTTTGGGGCTTGACCAGGTTCTGGGGACAGCAGGGTCTCATACGAGATTCATCCCTGTGCCTGTGACTCAGTCCTGCCCCCCCCCACCCCTACACTACACCCTAGGGCTCCCCTTTCTGAAGCACTCTGGTTGACAGGATTCAGCAACTGGGTTTTTGTACCCAGATTCTAGATGCCAAATCTGAAGCTCAGAGTGGGGGAGCAGAGGACCCTAGACTTGGCCCACATCCCAGTCAACTCTGCCCAACTGACAGGCAGCTCCACCAGCTGCCAAGGGTGCAGGGCCACATGATCAGGTGGAAGTACACACCTGAAAAGGTGGGTAGGGGCAAGTGAGCAGCCATAAGTGGGCTCGTGCACATGGGGGTGGGGCTTGTGATCAGGCTGAAGTGGGCTCAGCTGGAGTTGGGTATGTGACCAGGGGTCAGGGCTTGCCATCTGCCGGAAGTGTTTACAGCCAGAAGTGGGCACGTGAACATGGTGTGCGGGGCCATGTGAGCTGCTGGAAGTGGGCACATGAACAGGGAGCGGGCTAGTGTTCATCCGGAAGTAGGCAGGTGAACAGGGGGGCTGGGTCATGTGATCAGCAGCAAGTGGGTAATATGCTAATTAGACCAGTCCTCCTTCTGGACGAAGCCGGGGCTGGAGAAAAGCACAGTATTCGGTGCCAGCAGGCTGCCGGAAGGAAGCCAGCCTGGATCTGGGGTGCTAGAGGGAAGCTGGTGCAGGCAGCCAGGGGATGGAAGGCCTACTCTGCAATGAATTTTGAGCATGTGGCCTCTAGTTATAGATATAAAAGCCTAAGCAACCGGTCACTATTACATGCACTGACCACCATGGGGCATACGCTCCACGCAGGAGCTTGCCCCTGGTGGTCAGTTTGCTCCCACAGCCAACCTCCTGTGGCTGGCCAACCTCCCTCGGTCCCTCCCCCCCTCCCCCGCTGGCTGATCTCTACCCCAATTGGCCCCCATCGCCAGGCCCAGAGACCCTACTGTTGTAGTAATATATAGAAATGTTTAAAAATGTTTGGAAAATGTTTGAAATATTTTAAAATGTTTGAGCTAACTTTCCTTGAAACTTAAAGCATGATATTACTCACACATTCCCCACTGCCCTGAAGCATGTATCCTAGATATAAGGATTTGAACTTCAGTAAATAACTCAGAGTGACTTGTCAAGATAAACACTTGAGTGAGTGATGTATCTCCCTAGATAACCACATGTAGCCCCTAGCCCTGTTTGGGATAAACATGTGTGCATTGATGTAATTCATTGATAGCCACCTGGACTACTGCAATTGGGGTACAGGCTTTAAAAGTGAGGGTCCCGACCAGCCTGGTGCTCATCTGCGGAGACAGCCACAAAGGCCGTCTTTTTGCCAGTTAGGCAAGCGACACCGCTCCACGCTCCCCTTCCCACCAGACGATAGAAGAACAGTCAGTAACACCTGATTGAGACCCGACTGAGCTCTTGGGTGAGGAACGCCGGCCCCCTGCACCTGGACCAGACCAGCCTAGCTGCCGGACCCCCGAGGACAGCACTACTGGGATCCCACTTAAGCCTGTCCCCGCAGCACCAGGAATTGTGTGAGTAATAAAATGCTGTGATTTGCAACTGCATATGTTTCATGTGGTGTGATTCCTCCTGCAGTTAATTGAATTGTTTTGCACACGCTTAAAATTTAAATTAAAGCCTCTGGTCTTTGTTGGTCCTAAAGCCTGTCACTCTGGTCCTGCTTGCCTAGAGCAGACTCTGAGCTAGCAACTACTTGAATGTCCCACACCTGCAGGGTTAAAGTTTATCTCAAGGGATGCCTTAGATCAGTGGCTCTCAATCTTGGCTGCACATTAGAATCACCTGGGAATCTTTTTAAAATCCTGATTTCTGGGCCTCATCCTCCGGAAATTCTGAGAATTTCCAGAGGATGAGGCCCAGAAATCAGGATTTTAAAAAGATTCCCAGGTGATTCTAATGTGCAGCCAAGGTTGAGAATCACTGCCTTAGATAAACACCCCAGATCCTTTCCCGGGATCTCCTTGGGACACTCACCCATTCACAAATTCGTTTACCAGGTCTCTAGTAAATAATAATACATTTAATAGTCTTTATTTTTAAACATGTTTACATATATTCATGTAAATCATTAGCAAATTAATATACTCTTTCTCATCAAAATTCCCAGACTTAGAATTAACAAGTAGGAATTAATGAATTACTAATTGATAAATTCTTTATTTAACTTTAAGAAGTACATGTAGGAGCTTTTGGTAGGCCAAAATACAAAATTGCTATTACCAAACAGTAGCTTTTGCAGTATTTAAATTGCATTTGTTTAACTAGGTCACCTTTTCTTTTTAGCTTCCAGCCAGGCTGGCCAGTAGATCAGAGTTAAATACCAAGTATTAATGGAAACGAAAGTCATTATTCAGTCAGGAACAAATGGATTCTAGAGAAGGTGGTAGGCAAAATCCTTATTTTATTTCCCTTTCATTGACCTCCTAGAAATAAAAAGCCCTCCTGAAAACAGGTGGTCCTGAAAATCTGTAGATAATTAAGCAAAATGAGACTTGTTGACAGCTTGGCATGAAATGTGAATCTTTAATGACATTTTAATGACAACTCTTACTTTACATAACTATGTTAGGCGGGATAACATGAGATTAGGGACTGCTAATTCAGATTTTGAATTGTTTTTCTCAACATTTATAAAAGCTCTAACTAATAATAAGATATTTAATGATTCAGTGGCTTGTAGGGGTTCCTTTCATGTATATAGTATGTCTATTTATCATTTTTATTATCTCTCATAGCACTGCTATAATTATTAAAATATCTTGTTTTAAGGATCACTAAATTGGAAGAGAGCATTCTAGCTAAAATCATGGCTGTGTTTCATTAGAGTTTTTGTTAACATTAGGCAGCCTTATTATTTTTTGAGCAAAACACAAATTATAAAGACCTTTAAAGTCTTTAAAGACTTTATTTGTGGGGCGAGCTAGAAGGGGTCAATGGGGGGGGGGGGGGGGGACATAAGTGATTTCAACCATCTGTGGAAATATTGTACCATATCCTACCCCTCATTTATCCTAATTAGGTCTTACATAATAAATCATTTCCTTGCCCAATAAAAGTGCTGTGATTTTTTTTTTTCAAAAAAAGTCACGCATTCCAGGTATTGAAATAAGTATAATTCAATAGCTATATTTTTAACAATTAGTTTAACTTTAAACATTAAGAAATAATAGATATCTATGTTCTCATTTTTGTGTAAAGTGTGAGGATATGCCATTTAGTGTTTTAGTTCAACAAAGGGTAAATTTAGAAAACACAAGTATATTTGGTACTTAGCAAAATGGACTGCATTTCATTTTTGTTTCGGTTCTGATGTTATAAATCAGCTAATTATTTCAAGAGAGAAAACAGTCACAGCAAACTGCACATGTTCAAAATTGAGCTCAGGACTTTTCTAATCCCGGTGCCTCATCAGTACTCTCCATCTTGGTAAATCAAACCACCATCAACCGTTTGTGCCTGAAACTTGACTAATCCATCTTTTCCCCCGTCAAATCCTATCTACTGCCAAGTCTTATTGATTCTATCTTCTAAATATGCCTTAATCATATTCACTCCTCTATTTCCACTGGCCCCTATCATGTTCAAACATTACAATTTGTATTTCCTTATCTACTTTTTTACCTATTTCCAAGCCATTCTCCATCTTTATATACAGCACCAGAGGCCCAGTGCACAAATTCATGCATGGGTAGCGTCCGCCGATTGGGGCTGGGCCTGTTGGGAGGAGGAGATGGCGAGAGGCAAGAGGTTGGCCGGCAGAGCCAGACTGGCTGGGGGATGGGGCTGCAGGTGATTGGCTGATGGGCTCTGCCCCCGATTGGGGTGGAGCCGATTGGGGGTGGGGCTGGACAATGAGGAGGGACTGTGGGCAGTGGACCAACTAGCCCTGTCCCTGAATGAGGCTGGGGGAAGGGCCATGGAAGGTTGGCCGGCCAGCTCCACCCCCAATTGGGGGATGACTGGGGGTGGGGCCAGCCATGGGGAGGGGCTGTGGGCAGTGGGCCAGCCAGCCCTGCCTCCAAATGGGGTGGAGGGGCCGATTGGGAGCCAGTGCTCTGGGGGAGGGGCCATGGGTAGTTGGCTAGCTGGCCCTGCCCCTGATCGGTATGGTGGGGGCCCATTGGGGATGGGGCCAGCCTGGGGGGAGGAGTTGCAGGATGTTGGATGGCCATCCCTACCCCCTATTGGGGTGGGGGTGGGGTGATCAGGGGCAGGGATAGCTGGTGGAAGGGGCTGTGGGCCAATCAGGGTGGGGCAGGCCGATCGGGGGCAGCACCAGCCAGGGGGAAAGGCCGCTGGGGGTTGGCCGGCCGCCCCACCCTAGATCAGGGTAGGAGAGGCCAATCAGGGGCAGGGCAGCTAGGGGGACGGGCCACGGGAGGTTGGCCAGCCAGCCCCACTCCCGATTGGGCCAGTCCACTGGCCACAGTGGGCGTCATAGTGACCGGTTGTTCCAGTCGTTCCGGCATTCCGGTTGTTGGCTTTTTATATATACAGTGGGGCCTTGACTTACAAGTGTCCTGACTAATGAGTTTTTTGAGATACCAGCTGTCTCTCTGCCGACTTTTTGCATTGAGTTGATAGAGTAATTTGAGTTAGTCCACTGGCCACAGTGGGCGTCATAGTGACCGGTTGTTCCAGTCTTTTCAGCATTCCGGTCGTTGGCTTATTATATCTATAAACCATCTTAAAAACTATTAAGCTGATAATATAACCCCTTTGGAAGAGATCTGGCTTTTTAAAACATAGAATCAAGCCTATACTTAACCCCCTGAGCAAGAAATTTTAACCCTAGAGATTTACCTCAGAGTAATAAAAATACATTTTTCTATTAAAGATGTATAAGAGTATCCATGGTAGCTTTATTCATAATAGCTAAGATTGGAAACAGCGTAGGTAGCCACTAACAGGAGAAGCAAACTGTCATAAATTATACAATGGAATACTATTCAGAAGTTTATAAAGTACTACTGATAGCCTCAACATGTATGAATCTCAAAAAGATTATGCTGACTGAAGAAGCCTTACACAGAACATATTCTTTGATTCTATTAATCTGATCTAGAATAGGCAAAACCAATCTATGGATACAGGAAAAAATCAGAACACACTCCAATGGGAAGGGGAGAGTAAGAACAGGAAATGATTGCAAAGGAGCACACAGAGATTTTCTGGGGTGATGGGAACGATCTACAGTTTTTTATTGAGATATATTTGGTATATAATGTTATATTCATTTAAGATATACATGTAATGATTCAATATTTGTCTCTATTGTGAAATAGTCACAACAGTAAGTCTACTTAACATTCTTCACCTACATAGTTACAAACTGTTTTTCTTGTGATGAGAATTATTAAGGTTGTTTTGGTAGGGGTTGTGTGTTGCACAGGTTAGGTTTTTTTCATTTGTCAATACTCATGGAAAGGCGATGACTTCTGCATTTCACTGTATGTACATAAATAGAACTAACCTTAAATAAATCTTCAACTTTAATTAACTATGTGTGTGCTGAAATGAGTAGAAGTGAAATGTACTGAAGTCTAAAAATACTTTGAAATTCACTTTTAAAAAGATTGAACTGTTGTGTAACTTGATTATGGTGGTTACATGATACTATGCTTTGTCAGTTCTCATACAGTTGTACACTAAAAAGTGTAAATTTTTCTTGATGCCTCGATTTTCAAAATGCTTCAAAAAATAAGGTAGATCAATAAATGGTTAAATGAATGGATAGATCAATGGGCTAAAGCAAATATAGCAAAATATTTACAATTATAAAATCAAGGTAGTGTATATTTGGGCTCAAATTTTTAAATTTTTCTGGATCTTTGAAAAATTTTCATAACAAAATGTAGGGGAAATATATAAATCTGGCAGGATTGCATTTTTACCATACTTAAAAACTTATATTAGCTTCCCATTGCTTTTTTGGATTTGCTCTAGAATTATTGACATGGTATAAAGGTCCCACATGCCTGCATCTCTCCATGATTCTCATAGAAGGTCATTTCTTTCTCATATACTATTATCTAATGACTAGAGGCCCGGTGCACAAAAATTTGTGCAAGACCCTTCTTCCCAGACACCTTGAAAGTAATAATGGTGTAAATAATTGTGTGGTTATCTGACTCCAGTAATTTTTAAAAACCACTTTAACATGATCCATTAATATATAGCTAGTCAATACCTTCATACCCAGCACTTGACCTAATGTAAGCACTCAATAATTATAAATCAAAGTACATATACAAATTGACTAAAGAGATATTCCTCTGATTCATTTCAAAGGGAATCATGAATTTTATGGTCTAACCATTGATTTTTTAAAAAATATTCCTTCATGACATAAAAGTGACATTTTACACAGTGAAAATGAAGTCATGATAAATGAGACTCCAAGAAAAAAGTTTTTTGAAATAATCAGTTGGCAAAGTATCTCAGGTGTTTAATCTTTTTATGGCAAAATAAATAATTCTGACAATCATTTTACCTGATTATAGGTTTTTGTTTTAATGTGTTTTTGAAGACTTATGTAAATATGTGTTGACTCAATTAAACTTTAATTTTCATTCCACTTAAATTTAGTTGCTTATAATATGGCATAAGAAAACAACAAATTTGCATTTTGACATGAAATAAAACATGTTATCCTTTCAGAAAACAGGTGGGGAGTAGGGGGAGGTAGAGCAGCTTCTTGCCCATCAAAATAGCTCTAAAGCTTTTCTAATTAGAGTATTGAAGCAATTTGCAGAGTAATGGTTCATTTAAATTGCTCTGCAGACAAATCTCAGTGCTACTGGTACTGGTTAATACTCTAGTGATACTTACCATTAACTCAGCTAAAAGAATTAAGGAGAGTAAAGTTTCCATTGCCCAATTTTTTGATATGTACATTAGAAAATTAAGTCGGCAGATATTTCTCCTTTAAAAAAAAACCAGAAACCAAAATAAAAAGCTATTGACAAAAGAGAAACTATTTATAAAGAACTATGAATTAATCCTTCAATTGAAATGTATGAGACCATGTAGACAGTTTTGAGATTGTTATGTAGTTACTTGAGGCCCGGTGCATAAAATTCATGCACTCAGTGAGGGAGGGGGTCTCTCAGCCTGGCCTGTGCCCTCTCACAGTCTGGGAGCCCTTGGTGGATGTCCGACTGCCAGCTTAGCGCTGCCACGGAGGCAGAAGAGGCTCGCGCCACCGCTGCTGTGCTCGCCAGTTGTGACCCTGGCTTCTGGCTGAGTAGCGCTCTCCCTGTGGTAGCGCACTGACCACCAGGAACAGCTCCTGTGTTGAGCATCTGCCCCCTGGTGGTCAGTGCACATCATAGCGAGTGGTTGAGCAGCCTTAGCATATCATTAGCATATTACGCTTTGATTGGTTGAACAGATGACCGGACACTTAGCATATTAGGCTTTTATTATATTAAATATGTAGCTATAAATATGAGGGGATTTTACCAATTCTGATAAATCATGAAGGGCTAATATTTCATAACATAAATTTTAAATCTTCTATGCTTTATAATATCTCAGATGTTTGATTAGAGAGAGGAAAAAGGCAGAAAAGTCTTCTTGTCTAACTTAAGAAGTCTCTATAAGAAAACTCACTGTTGGAAGTATTAAATATTATACACACTTTAATTCACATTAGTTGTCTATAATTATTTTTTTTTTCTACTGGGTGAAAAGGAGGTGCAGGGAGAGCTTCTAAATTGAACACTTAGCTATGAAGTTTGAGTCCCAACAGATTTCTGTTGGAACTGCATGAATGAGCTAAGTTTCACTAAGTGATTCTAGGTGAGGGACCCTGAGAACTGTATTTGCAAGATTTAAGAATGGAGGATAAGATGTTTGCCCAATATAACTTTCTTTTACTCTATTTTGCCAGAGTTGTGAGGATAAAAAGCAAAAAGGAAGACATTAATTCTCAAGTGAATAATCTCTTCTATAGAACCTGTGGAACTAAAAGCAAAGGGCCAGAACTAAATTCACTTTCTTCTCAAAACAAACAAAAATATACCCTCATTAGACACAAGGCTGATTGTCTCATATAAGTCTTTACATTGAATATGTTGCATTTTGAGAGGAGCAAATGGAAAGATAGGGGTTTGTTTATTTTTTTAGTGTACTTGTAAAATATTGACATATTTTGCAATGGTCTACCAAAAATCTCTCAGGGTAGCTTTTAAATGATGATTTCATTAAAGTCTGGGTTTTGCTGAAACTTCTTTGTTCAGAAAATCAATTGTGTAGTTCCTCAGATGTGACCTGACTCAGGGATGTGAACTTAACTCTGAATTAAATTCATGATAGACTGTAATGTAAAACAGAATACTAATTTATTAATTTACAATAAGAATTATAACTTTTTTCCTGCCTAGAATATACACCTTGCCATGCTCAAGATATGCTTTTCGGGGGGCAGAATTACATGAAAACTAACATAGAAACTTTCTTATTATTTAAGGAATTAACACTAAGAATTTGGATAATCCTAAACAGCTTCTTTCAGCCTAACACATTCTTTTCCTAAAAAGACACAAATTTACTAGACAGTATTGCTCATGGTTTTTGACAAAATGTTCTCTCTCCTAATTACTGCTATGCACATGAACACATTATTTTTCTATTCATTGTTTTTCAGGTCCATATGATGCAAAATGACCCTTTTATATGTGTTTACACTTATAAAAGCTACCTGAATTTATTTTCAAGTCTTTTGTAAACATTTTTAATGTTTTTATTTATTTTAGAGAAAGTGGAAGGGAGAAGGATAAAGAGATAGAACATTGATGAGAGAGAACATCGATCACCTGTAGCCTGCACAACCCCCACTGGGGATCCAACCCACAACCTAGGCATGTGCCCTGACCAGGAATGGAACTAGTGACCTCTTGGTTCATGGGTCAACACTCAACCACTGAGCAACACTGGCCAGGCTCCAAGTCTTTTGAAAAGAGGGGTTTAGAAGGGCATCTTACACTAACTGTAACTGTCACAATCTTTAGCTGTATGAAAATCTTTTAGTCCCTATACTCGGATTTATTTTGGAAGATGCATTATTCTCTACTGTTGATACTGCCATTTCTGACTCACCTTACTCCATGTTAGCTTCAACACACCAAAGGGAGGACTTTTAGACCAAGGAAGTAGTTTGAGTGTCAAAAAGATACCAGAGAGCAAGATAGGGATTATTTCTCTCCAAGGAATAATATTTCTGTAAGATATTAACAGTTGTCCCTTATTAAAAAAGATTGCAGAGTCAGAATCTTGGGAAGTCTGGATAAAATAAAGCTACATAATTTTGTGTGTGTCTGTAACTCTCCCATAGAAGACAAAGTATTATCACAGTTCTTTGGAGGCCCATCCAGCCCAGTGGTCCTTGGTAACATGGTACAACATGTTTCAAGTGTTGCTCTGCCTTTATAGGTTGATGAACAAGTTGGATTTCTCTCCCTGTGCTTTTTTGTATGAGAGAATCATTATTGAATGGCCAGCTCAAGTCCTAGTTTAGTTTTCTGTGTCTGTATTTGTTTCAACTCAGCCCTGCATCCTGGGTTCGAGTGACTGCAGTCCATACCTGCCTCCCAGACCCAAACACATGAGACCAATCACATCCCTGAACTGGCCTGTCTCAAGTTGTTTATTTTTATCTTGGCTTCTGAAATTTCTCTGATGTCTGCTGGCTCCATTTTTGGCTTTTATCTCTAGTCCTAACCCCACTCAATTCTGATCTGCAGTCTTCTCTCTTACTAAAGATTGAATTTATGATTTCCCCTTAGTTATCAGTTTTTAAAGTCTCCCACTGGAGCTCCCTAGACCAGTGGTCGGCAAACTCATTAGTCAACAGAACCAAATATCAACAGTACAACGATTGAAATTTTTTTTGAGAGCCAAATTTTTTAAACTTAAACTATATAGGTAGGTACATTGTTATTAACTTAATTAGGGTACTCCTAAGGCTTAGGAAGAGCCACACTCAAGGGGCCAAAGAGCCGCATGTGGCTTGCGAGCCGCAGTTTGCTGACCACGGCCCTAGACTACAGTGAGAACCTGTGTTCCCGAGAGACCATGGGAGGAGCGTGGGCCTGGGATCCAGCAACCATGAGCAGGGTTTGTCTTGGAGTATTTTCCTGATCTAGGACACCTCCTTTTTGACAATGATTGCCTGTGCCCTCGAGGGTGGGTCTTGGCAGTCACACCGACACTACATGGTCCTATTCCTCAGCCCCAGAGGAGGACATTAGACTTGGGCTCTGCAGCCCCCTTCATCCCAAATGCCAAATGGATTCTTGCTCCAGTAAACTTGTAGTAGGTATCCCCAGTGCTCCCTGATATCTGCTGTCTGTTTAAACCTGGAGTATAAATAGGATGTGTGGCACAGAGTCAGGGATCTGAAAGAGAGTGAGCGTGAGAGATAGACAGGGGGAGGAGAAAGAGGGGCAGGGAGAGAGATGGAGAAAGAGGGAGGAGAAGGAAAGGAAGAAGGGAAGAGGAGGAAGGAGGAAAGGAAGAAAAAATTGAAGGAACAAAATTTAATATTATACTAGGTTGGATTGGGGTAATAACTTTGCTGGAACAATCTATTTACTTTACAAACATATCTACATTGCTAAGTAACATGTGAATGCATTTGTGTGCATATATTTGAATATGATAGATGTATATTATTGCATTCACGTGCTTATCATATATGTGAAACGAAATTTTTGGATTGGAACCCGAATTCTTTGTCCGTTGGAATAGAAGAATGAATCCACAGACAGAAAGTGGTATAGCAAAGGTGGAGATTTATTGAAGAACAAGTACAGACTCCCACATGGGGAGGAAGAAGAGTCCCACAGAATGGACTCCCAAGTAGGGAGGGGGAGAGGGTCCCACTGAGTTCCTTTTCCCTATGGCTTATAAAGGCTGCAGATCCTGGTGCCTTGATATCCCCTCTGATTGGTCACTATTTCTAGTTACTATAGTAACTCCTGGGCTCAAAGGTCAAACCTCACATGGGACCTGTGAGTTCTCCCCTCCTCCTTCCCTATTGTTTTCCTATTCCCTTTGGGCTTTTTGCTTCTCCTTCTGGATGAAGGGCTTCCTTCTCTTTATTTTGTAAATATAAACCTTTTGCTGTTCCCAGCTCCTTCATTCTATGGGAATGTACCTGTTGCAGCTTTTCAGCTTTCCTATTCTATGGAAATAGACCTTCTGCTGCTCTGCAGCCCTGTGCTTCCCCCATGGTCTCCTTAATTTCTAAAATGTTCTAAAACCTGTCTTTTTCACCCCCCAAAATTCCTGTTTCATATGTATGCCTGTATCCTGACAATTAAATTCTTAGTTTTTTTCCATGAAAGTGTTTGTTTTAGATACTGTCCTCATATCAACATTTTTAAATAAAAAAAATTTACAGCCCTAGGCCCTTGTAATACATACACTATTATTCATGTGGTTTTATATTATTAGTTTATTTTTTTTAATATCCGGCAGTCATATGCTGCTCTGGATCTGCATAAGAAATCTCCCAATGAGACTCAGACAAATCCAGGATGGTAATCAGCATTCACTTCATGTTTTGTTTTTGTGTGTGTGTGTTTTTAAGAAACCTTCAAATTTATATGTTCCAATCTTCCACTGAAAATGGAAGGTTTTGTTTTCCCAAATCCTGACTCTTCACTGAGGAGCAGTTGGACACCCTTGAATAGTCCACCTTGGAAGCTGTCTGGGTTGCTGTCAGGGACCTGTGGGGAGGACTGGACCCATCTTGGTCCCATGTGAGAAACACGGGTCTTAGTACCTGGATGGCCTCTGACATTTTTCCACATCTTTGCCTACATGCCTTCTTGTTCTGCAAATGCATTTTCTTGGGCTTTTTAAGAGTCCTAGAGTTGGGCCTTGCCCAGTCATTTGTGGACAAGTTTATGAGTAAATTTCCCTTTTAGGGGGAACAGTTGTTGACTCTGGTTTGAAACTCCCTCCCCTGAGAGCTGGATGTTCACATCATTGTTCTCTCAGCACAGGCACCACCTCTGCTTAACTAGTGGTTTGCCACTGGGATGGGCCAAATTCTCCATTCTCCAGGGGGAGGTATAAAGTTGCAGCCACAATTGTCTGTAGGTGGGGATCAAATCCAGATTAAGCAAGCCTGGGTTGCAGTGGGGGCTGAGGGGGGAGGGAGGGTTGGATCTTAGTTACCAAAGGAGGTTCATAGATAAGTAAATAAGGGGCAAACCTACTCTCTAGTAGGATTCTATCATTTTTTTAAAGTGAAACTAGATCATTTATGCTTTTATTAGGCAGGAGTCTGCAATGTGATTTTTCTTTCCCCCATTTGCATATTTCCTAGGAGACAGCCTCCCATCTAATCATGGATTAGGATTTGGGAAATCAGTAAATATTGTGCTTTTAGAATATCATTTTCTCTGTGAAAAGTAAAGCACTCACAGCTACTCCTTGTAAGGACTGTGTTTCCCATACCCTCTGTTTCTAAAATACACAGATGCTTTCTCTAAATGTTTGTCAAAATATGCTGCTTGCAATATATTTTCTCTCAGCATCTCTGCATCAGAATTCCTCAGAGAAGAAAAGATAGTCAGACAGTGCAAAAAAAAAAAGCATATATGTTCATATATGTTTATGGTACACCATATATATTTAGCATAAAATAACCTATTTTTTATTTTTCTCTGTGGTTAAAAAATCCCATTTTATTGTATTTTAAATATAATTTAGATATGTAGTTTATATCATACACATAATAGATAAAAAGCATTTAAATATTTAAATATATATATCCTATCTAATAAAAGAGAAACATGGTAATTAGCCGTACCTCTGCTACCCTTCCCATTGGCTAATCAGGGAGATATGCAAATTAACTGCCAGCCAAGATGGCGGCCGGCAGCCAAGCAGCTTAAAGCTAACAGGAGGCTTGCTTGCTTCAGTGATATAGGACTCCAACGTTCCCCGCCTGCGCTGCCGGCCTCTGAGCTTGCAGTTTGAAACATTGTAACAAATATAGAAGCTAAACAAAACCCCAGAAACCT
>NW_005356259.1:5508269-5548098 GCF_000412655.1 Myotis brandtii
TTTTCCGAATTAATGAGAGAAAATGTTGATTCTCCTGCTGCCCACGAAGGTGGAAAGTGAAGTGGGGAGACATGTGGGGAATGAGCAAGGTTCCCTGTCTGGGGGTTCCAAATCTGCTGTTGGTTTCTTTCACCACTGACTAGAGATATACAGGGTGTCCCCCCAAAATGTATACACACTTTGAATACCTACTAATTCCAATGGTTTTAAGCATAAGAAAGGAACAACAATGGAGCTGTTATCTGTTAAAAGTGTGGGCACAAACAGGTAGTTGGACATTCCCTGAGGGGTCTCAGATTGGAGAGGGTGCAGGCCAGACTGAGGGGCCCCTTCCCCCCCTACCCCAGTGCACGAATTTCGTGCACTGGGCTACTAGTATATGTATATGTGTGTGTGTGTGTGTGTGTGTGTGTGTGTGTGTAGATATATGCCTATGTGTATGTGTAGGTATTTTCGGTAGAAAAGAGATTTCTGAGTACTTATGCAGAGACATTTTGTGTAGACAATGAGGACAGCCCTGCCGTATGTACCAGAGCTTGTGCTGGTCGAGTGCATGACCTACATGAGATAACTCTGCCTCCTCCTCTAAAAACTGCACAGGGCCAAACCCTTCAGCAGGTCCTTCCAGCACTGCTCCCAATGCCAAATCCTCAGAAATCACAGGGCTCCGCTTCCTGGCAGCATTATCTATAATAATAAAACCATAATATGCAAATTAGACCAGACGTCCTTCTGGAGTCCTTCTGGACGAAGCTGAGGTGGTGGGGGAGTGGGGGGTTTGAGGCCGAGGCAGAGGTGGCCGTGGTGGCGGGGGTGGAGGCCAAGCCCCTTGCACAAATCTCGTGCATCCGGCCTCTAGTGTCTAAAATAAGATAAAATGAGGAGTGTTGGGCGCAGAAAAAATAAAGTACAGGTGCCTGTACCAAGTGCTTTTCGAGCATCTATTCAGTTGACCACTATTCTGATGCCAAATGCCAACCTCGGCTTTCTTCGTGCAATTTGCAGCCATCATCCCCTGCCACCGGCTCACTTGTTGACGAATCAGGAGTGAGCGAGATCTACATCTCCGTTTGCTTCATTGAGTTTCAGTGAACTTGGGTGCTCTTCAGTGAAAAACATAGCGAATATGAGAAAAACACACATATAGTCCCAGCCTCGCAGAGATTTTTGGAATGTTTAGAGGCTCTGAAAGCCAGGAATTGCAAACGCCCAGGCAAGGTGAGCTGTAGCACCTGTGCCAACTGTCGGTTTTTGCTCACATATCAGTTGGTGAGAACCAAGGACGTGTCGACTTGGATGCTTTGGAAACATGTTAAGGGACCTCACACTGGCCTTCAGGGCCAACCAGAGTGTGGGCACCTGTGGGCTTCTCTCCTGGCTACAGGGCTTGTGTTTTTGGTCTCTGACTGGAGGATGTCATTCCCCATCTCGCCCATGAGGTTCACCAGAGCCATATGGACAGCTCTGTGAGGACCCCTTTCTCTCAGCGGGATCTCTCTCGCAGCTGGAGAAATGCCACAAAACCAGTGGGACCCATTTTCAACTCTGATGCAATCCTTGCCAGAGCCCAGAGCTGAGATTACAATTTGGAGACAGAGAGGAGCCTGGAAACTTAAAGTGTTTTCCTGGAGACTGGGGGTGGGGGGGCGCTCCCCCGGGGTGCTTGAACATCTACCTGGACCTGCCTCGTATACACAAGCAGTTTCAGCCAAGGGAAAACGCAAGTGAGTCTTTCTAAAGACAGGTCCTACCAGTTGGAAAAAAAAATGTGTATGTTTTAACTTAACATTTTTTGACATTTCTGAAGATATTTCCTCATGAGGAAAAGTTTTCTTTTTTTTCTTGCAGAATAGAAAGCTGACTCCCTCCGTGTTTGAAAGCACATTCTTCTAGGGCTTGTATGACCCAACTTTAGCCATTTCCTCTTTCCTCACCTCTTTCTCTCTGAGACTTCCTGGCCCCCAGTGTCATCGGTATTCTGTTGCTCGGACTTCCAGGACATCTTGCTCAAGAGCATGAGCTTTAGCTCTCTGAGGAGAGAGCCACCTGCACCTCAGTTTATCTTCTTTTTGTTAAGTTGTATGAGTTCCCTATAAATTTTGGAGATTAGGCCCTTATCAGATATGACGTTGGCAAATATGTTTTCCCACGCAGTGGGTTTTCTTGTTGTTTTGTTGATGGTTTCTTTTGCTGTGCAGAAGCTTTTTATTTTGATGTAGTCCCATTTATTCATTTTCTCTTTAGTTTCAACTGCCCTAGGAGCTGTATCAGTGAAGAAATTGCTTCGGCATATGTCTGAGATTTTGTTGCCTTTGGATTCTCCTAGAATTTTTATGGTTTCCCGTCGTACATTTAAGTCCTTTATCCATTTGGAGTTTATTCTTGTGTATGGTGTAAGTTGGTGGTCTAGTTTCATTTTCTTGCATATATCTGTCCAATTTTCCCAATTTGAAGAGACCATTTATTGAAGAGACTATCTTGGCTTCATTGTATGTTCTTGTCTCCTTTGTCAAATATTAATTGAGCATATTGGTTCAGGCTGATTTCTGGGCTCTCTATTCTATTCCATTGATCTATATGTCTGTTCTTGTGCCAGTACCAGGCAGTTTTGAGAACAGTGGCTTTGTAATACAGCTTGATATCTGGTATTGAGATCCCACCTACTTTGTTCTTTCTCAGGATTGCTGCAGCTATTCGGGGTCTTTTTTTATTCCAGATGAATTTTTGGAGAGTTCGTGTGCGCCTCAGTTTAAAAGACACAAACATCTGGAGAGGCTTCCGATGATTCGTGGTCAGGATGCTCTAGGATCCACGGTGTGAAACTGCCTCCTGGGAAGGAAAGGGTTTTAACAAAGTCTTCTTGACCCCTTGGCATCTGGGCTCCTTGACAAATGGAGCTCGAGATCCCTCATGCTCTATCCTCTCAGGTCACCAAAGCTTGTGTTGGCAAGACCATACTTATATAGATTCTAAAATAAAAATAGTCTTTAAACTTCAGGAAATTGAGAACTGGTCAAGTATGGATGGCCTGCCTGTGGCTCACACAGAAATGCAAGCCGCTAAGGACAGTGCTCAATAACCAATAGGAGCTGAATATTGGCCATCGACCTGGACTAAAATCCAGGAGCAAACACGGTGTGGCTACATCTAAATTTCCTGCCAATGCCGAAGCACATTCTAGTCATGTTGAGAAGATTTCTGCCCGCCCTTCCCAGAACTGGGCCTTCCCAGAAGGCCCACACTGAGACTTCATTGGGGAGGAAGCAATTTTGCAGGTGAGAGGCACCTATCAAACTGACATTTTAATTTGCAGGTGTGGAATGTGCCGGGGAAGCAGGAGTGAGGGTGTGAGAAGTGACTCTATGTGAAAGCGTGGCCACAACATTTTCCCTAGGTCAGAAAATGATTTTCCAATCACTTGATTCCAGCACAAGTGTCCGTGGACTCTTGGAAAATAAAAGCCTTGCAACTAGCTGGTGAAGTCTCTGAGCCGCAAGGGAGGGAAGGAGACAGAGGTGAGAAGGCCATTCATTTCTGCTCCCGAGGACGTGGAAGGTGTGCGCTTAGGGACCCTGTCCCAGTCTGCGTTCTCATTCCTTACTCCCAACCTCAAATTTCTGTGTGGAAACCTGAGGCAGGTTTGATGGTGTTCAGATTGTTATAGGATGATGTATCTTGGGAAATAACTCTCACTTCCTGCCTGTCAATGTGGTGTGTGTGTGTGTGTGTGTGTGTGTGTGTGTGTGTGTGTGTGTGTGTGTACAACATAGATAAGTTTTTAAAGTATTTAAAATGTGCTTCCTAGATCAGCAAAGGAATTCTGCTTCCCAATATATGGATGCATACTCTGTATTAAAAACTACAGTATAACTCACTTCTGGTTGAGAAAGATCATTAGTTGATACATAGATGATTAATAGATAGATGATAGATAGATAGATGATAGATGCATGGATAGATAGATAGATGATAGACGGATGGATAGATAGATGATAGATGGATGGATGGATGGATGGATGGATGGATGGATGGATGGATGGATAGATGGATGGATAGATAGATAGGTAGATAGATATGAAGAACTTTAGAAATATCAGGGTCACCCTCACTTTATAATAAGGAAGTTGGTGATTTGGGGTGTTTCAGATAAGCAACAATGTAAGTATCGAGAAATGTGAATTCTGTACTGTTTCCCCCTGACAACCCATGTGTCTTCTCTCAGGGCCTCAGTTTTTTACTTGTGAATTTATTTATTTGGGATGTCCTAAAGAGGTTTAAGAAATCATATGTATTTGTAGATTAATGAATCAGTTTTATCACAAAAATAACGTTTTATGAAATCAGAAAAGAACTCTTCACTCCTGAACTCATTCATCACACATGTGCTGTCTGCTCCTCTGTGGACTCCTCTGTTCAGGTGCTGAGAGGGGCTAGGAGACAGAGCGGTGAACAAGAGCCACACTTTAGTTCAGAAGATAATAAGAGCTGTGAAGAACAGACTTAGGTGATGCCACTAGGGAGTGATAGGGCCAATATAAGGTTTCTATTGCTGCCGTAGCACATGACCTCAAACAAAGTGGCCTACACCACAAAGGCTGACAACACAGCCTATTTTTACTCATTTAAATGAAGACTCTTGGACTTTGCCTATAGAGTCTAGAAAGTTGAAAACCAATTCACCTGAATTAGTTTGCATAGCTAATTACTGTAACAAATAAACCTCAAAATGAAGAGTGGCACAAACACAATTGTTTGTTTCCCGTGAACCTGCTCGTGAAGGGGAACAGGTGCATGAGCAGCCTCTCAGGGTCCCAGATTCGAGGTTCTGCCACCCTGACCCCATGACTTTCACATCTTTCCTTGGTCATTCACTTCAGCCACAGCTCAGAGGACCCAGGCAAGGTCCCCTCCTGGGGCGGCAGCACCTGGCCACAGAGACAATGAAAAGATCAGAGGTTGGGAGGATTGGGGTAGGAGGAGGTATGCATAGAAAGAGCACAGGAGATTTTTAGGGAAGTGAAAATGCTCTGTAAGATACTATAATGATGGATCCACGTCATTATACATTTGTCCAAATCCATAGCACACAGCACAAAACACACCAAGTGAACCCTAATGTGAGCTAGGAACTTTAGTCAATATCATTATAAGGGTAAACTTTCTTCTCAGAAATTTTCCTGGGAAAGAAACCAAGTTAGCTTGAATTTTTAAACTTCCATTGCTTATAAAAGATACAGAACACTCATCTTTTCTTTCTAATTACAAACATATGGTTTACCAAACCATTACAAGTGTAAAGGTGGAGAATATAGTGTTAAAATAACTAAAGCCTTCAAACATTTTCAAAGGCTTGAGTTTCAACTATACTTTGATGTTGAGCAAGTACAGAGAGAGTCCAGTCAAGAAATTTGGTCATGAGGGCCAGTAATTTAAACCATAAATTACTATGAAATATATTGCTTCTATAAAACGTCACAAATTCTACTGTTAAATAAGATGTTGAAAGTAAATTTCAATAACAATTTAAGGGAAGGGTTTAAATGAGAGTAACAGGGTCCTGAAATACCAGAAATGTATCGCCCCAAAGAGCAAAATAAATTTTACACTCTCCGTGCTTCCCTTTACAGCCCTTTAATAGCTGACCATTGTTTTTTAAAAGGTGATACCATTTAATATTTTCTTTTTTTCTTTGCACAAAGTCAGTTTTCTTTGAGTATGTAAAAAGTCCTGCTGAATGATCCTAGCAGAAAATGTACTTATCTGGAATTATAATGTCTTCTCTCTGTGACTGAGTACATTTCTCAGGTGAAATTAAAAAGTGCTGAATGATCCTAGCAGAAAATGTACTTATCTGTAATTATAATGTCTTCTCCCCGTGACTGAGTACATTTCTCAGGTGAAATTAAAAAGTTAAAAACCTGAGAGGAACAATCATTGAAAGGTGTTACCTGAAACCCTTCACCTCACCTCTTCTATACGGTGTACCTTAACAATTCAAATGTACTCTCATCTGAGAACTCTATGCAAAGTGAATTGATGTTCTCAGCTTAATTCCCGATGAAAAATATATTCTTTATAGACACCTACGTTGTCAATACTGTATATGAGTCTAAGGGGAATCACTGTAAAGTTACAAACCTATCTGTATTTTCAAGTTTTAATATATCTTTATAAAGTGTGAGATTGAGAATAGTTATGTACAATAGGTGCCATGTGCTTTGAGTTATTACTTAGAACTTCTGGTTTAGCTATATCTTATTTCCAAAGAGGGACAATTATTTTAAATGAAAACCATTTAGCCATGTGGTAGTCAGCCTCAGAATGACCCGAAATGGTCTCTGCATCCTGGAGTTCACACCCTTGTGTGATACACTGTATCAGGGTTGGTCTATGTAAGTCCTACAATACCCCAGAAGTAATGGTAAGCCATTTTGGAGATTTCTCTCTTGCTCTCTGTCACCTTTTCTGATGGAAGCCAGTTGCAATGTCACAGGTACATTCAGGCAGCCCAGTAGAGAGGCCTATAAGACTAGGAGCTGAGGCATCTTATTTTATTACTAGAGGCCCGGTGCACGGATTTGTGCACATTGAAAGGAAATGAATTAGAAGGTGGCCTGTGGGGCAGGACTGGATGAGACAGGCTGGACATATCCTGGAGCCAACCTCCCGCTGTTCCTCCCTAGCCAGCCGCACCTGGGGCAGCGCTGGAGCTCAAAGGGCATCTGTGGATGAGCAGGGTCCCTCCAGCAGGTGGGGTCCCTTGGCCTGGCATGCAGGGATCAGGTCGAAACCGGCAGTCTGACATTGCCCAAGGGATCCCAGAGTGCGAGAGGGCACTCTGCAAAGTTGCTGTCTCTCAGCAGCTCCTGCATTAAGCTTCTGGCCCCTGGTAGTCATTGCATCTCATAGCTACTGGTTGGACGGTCACTTAGGCTTTTATATATATATATAGATTATTTCAAATCTGGTATTAAAAACCTATGCATGATAATAGTTTGAAAATTCTCAATAATTTACTCATAATTATTCTTGTAGATATTCATTGCCATTATACATATTTGAGAACTGCTTTTAACACATTAAAATCAATTTAAAATTAAAGGGCATATCATAACCTAAATTGCACTTCCTAGTTAAATCTATGGCATTGGGAATACATTAGTACACAATTAAATTGTAAAATGTCAATCTACAGCTCTTTAAATGTGTAGGTGGAGCCAAGATATCCAAGTAAGTCATTTTGTATCATATTATTAATTAATTTTAAAAGTAGATTTGATCTAGTAACTTCTTAAACATTTATACTAGCTGCAATTTTAATAATGTTATCATGAATATCCAAATACTTATCTTCATAATCAAATAATTTAGAAATGAATCTGGCCTCAGTTTTTTAAAACATATTTTCACCAAACCATCTTTGTTTTCATAGCTTAGCTCTGGTAACATCAATCATTCTGCTTAATTTGACAAATAGGATGTGAAGGTCACCATTTATCTACCTGCCTAAAGAACCCATATATCCACAGGCCTTCTTAAATGAACACACACAAAGGGGGTTGCTGTTGATACTCCTAATGAGAACATTTTCTGCCAGATATGTCTTCCTCCTTGCGGGACTGTTTTTAGATTAGCTCCAGAGAATCTTCAGGAAGGAATCTCAAGAGAAGTATTTTAATATACATCTTTAAATTTAATTTTGAAAACTACAGACTCTGGTACTTTGCTGTCTGTCATTCACCTCTCATATTGGTCTCTGAGGCATTTAGATAAAGCTAGCATAGGATTATCTGCAAGTTTGAATGGAACAGTAATCAATTTCTCTGAAGCAGCTAAGAGCCTGCAGTGGGCAGTAATGAAACAGCTTAGAAGAAATTTCCTATATAATTGGCTTAGTTAACTAATATCAGAAGAAAAAATATGAAGTACATTAAAATGTTAAGGTATTTTATGCCTATTTTGATTAATTTTGGGACTAATTTTGTTAATTAATAGCCTTTATATCCAGAGCAGTTTTAGGTTTACAGAAAAATTGAGCAGAAATTACAGTCCCCATATTATCTGTACCCCCATACACACACATACACACATAGTTCCTTCTAATATTAATATCTTTCATCAGTTGTTATATTTGTTACAATTGATTATCTAATGCTAATACATTATTATTATCTAAAGTTCATAGTTTACATTAGGGCTCACTTGGGGTATTTTGTGATGTGTTCTATGAATTTGGACAAATGTATAATGACATGGATCAATAATCATGGTATCTTACAGAGCATTTTCACTTCCATAAATTCTTCTGTACTCTGTGCATACCTCATCCCACCCCAACCCTTGCAACCTCTGATCTATTTATTGTCTCCACAGTTCTGTTTTTTTGAGCAAGTCATATAAGTGGACTCATACAGTACGTAGCCTCTTCAGATTGGCTTCTTTCACTTAGCAATATGTATTTGTTTTCTCCATGTCTTTTTGTCGCTTAATAGCACCTTTCTTTTTATTGTTGAATAATATTCCACGTGCCACCGTTTAGTCGTTCACCTATTGAAGGATCTCTTGGTTGTTTCCAAGTTTGAATAATTATTAATAAAGCTGCTATAAACATTTGGGTGCAGGATTTTGTGCAGACACAAATTTTTGACTCCTTTGAGTAAATACCAAGAAGTACAATTACTGGATGGTATAGTAAGAGTATGTTTTGCTTTGTAAATCACTAAACTGTTTTCCAAAGTGGCTGTACCATTTTATATTTCTACCAGCAATGAATGAGAGTTCCTCTTACTTCACATCCTTGCCAGCATTTGGGTAAATGTTTTAGATTTGAGGAATTCTAATAGGTGTGTAGTAGTATCTTGTTTTACCGTGCAGTTCCTTGATGACATGTTATAGTAAGCATATTTTAATATGCTTATTTGCCATCTTTATATATTATTTGATGTGGGTCTGTTCAAATTCTTTGTCCATTTTTTAATTTGGTTGTTTACTTTCATTATTGAGCTGCAAGAGTTCTTTGTATATTTTGGATACCCATCTTATCAAATAGGCATTTTGAAAAGATTTCCTCTCAGTCTGTGGCCTGTGGAACTAGTTTCTAAAAATATATTTTTAAATTTTCTATCTTGTACTTTCTGGAGACATATAAAATATGTATTTCTAAGAGGCATAAATTACTGAGTTTATAAAACTAAATATATTAATTCACCAAGTTTGAGTTATCAAAACACAGGGGCTGGCATATAGTAAGCATTACATAAATGTCAAGTATCTTGTATATTGTTTTCATCTAAATACTGCAATGTTTGGATTGTGTCTTTATATTGGCAAACATTTTCTCATAACATAATTCTCATTAAACTAACACAAACCATAAAATTGATAAACTCATGTGATATAGAGTACTTCCATTTTTATGGAATTCATTTAAAAGAACACAACAAAAACATCTAGAGGTGACATTTTTGTGTTCAAACTTTACAAAAAAGTTCATCTCCTAATATTAGTCTAACATAAATAATGTTTCACTTAAATTTAATTGGGTAGTTATGTCATTTTGTAGATTCATAAAGATCGAGCAGTGATCACACTATATTGACAAGCAGAAGTGTTTATAAACATTGAATCAATGTATGGTTTAGAAAAAGCCAATTTCACATATTTCATTTGTAAATTGTCCACAAAGGATTTTATTTACTCTTTTATGAAAGCACTTTGCTTTGAAAAAAATCAATATTTTGTCATCTAAATGCTTATCTCCTAGTTCCCAGTGACCTCAATTTATTTCTGAGTGTTCCTATTAATACAGATGTTGAATAGAAAAACACCAAAAAATAAAATTCTTTCTGTAGCAGAACATGACAGCTCCATGGTTTGGAAGGGACCAGGGAGATCAATTTCTTTCAAGTACTTCAGGGCCACCGCCCCCATGGCAAAAAGCCCAACATCCCATCTTTGCTAGAAATACTGCAATAGATTTCCCTAGGTTACAGTGCAGCCCTTTCCAGCTTTTTATGGGACAGAGTTATAAATACTGGAAACATGCTAAAGCAGATTGTGAAAAGACTGATGCTATGGCAAGTTTGGATATGATCTAGAATGGAAAATAAGAACCAGCAAATATTTCTCAGTAGGCAAGTAACATCTTCAGTCCTTTGCTTTAAAAGAATATCTTAGACATTAACTTATAGAATATGTGATAATGTATCAAGAATGAAGACTGAGAAACAAGTTAACATAATGCTCCAATAATCCAGGGAAGGGCGTGAATGCCTTCAACTACCAAGGCAGTAGTATGGCACTCTGAGGAGATAATAGACCAAAAAGGTATGAAATATGTGGAATTTGCTGGATTTGGCAAGTGGTTGACTATGAAGAAATGAAAAGAAACAAAACTAAAGATGACTGAGTTTTCTGATATGGGCCTCTGAATGACTATTAGCTGATATTGCCATTAGCTAACATTGATAACAAAACTAATGCAAATAATATAAGAAATATAGGTGTGAAAGTAACACATTTTAAAATCTAAATTGTTATAATGTATTGGGAATATAAGCTATTAGTTATTTTACCTTTCCATTTTGTAAAGTTTTAGAAAAATTTTACTCAAAAATCTTAGAATTTTTATGTTCTGTACAATAAGAATTGTTGACTTAAGCTGGGCCTAATAAAAATGTTAAATCGGCAAAAAAGATAGATAAAATAAAGTAGCAGAACTTCTGTCCACTTTCTTAGAGATATTTCTGATACTTTCTCATGAGCAAATATTATTATCAAATATAAGAATTTAAGGATCAAAATAAACTCCACTGTTCTCTCTTCACCGATCCAATATGAATTAAGTATAGCCTTTCTTCCCACTCCCAACCCTGTCCAACACATTAGATAAACACAGTATTTATTCCATAGGAACCAAATTTAAATATCCTTTATTACTTGTCAAGTTTTCATGTTGGAGAGAGATGGCAAAATTTTTATACAGACTATCAATATAATTTCTGAAAATCCATTATTCTTTTTATTCCTTTTCCATATGTACCCTCAAAATATGTTTTCTAATTACCCTATGTCAGTGGTTCATAACCTTAGTATACATAAAAACTACCTAAGATACTTGTTAAAATACATATTCCATACAAATACAGAATTTACTTGTCAAATTCTGTTTCAGTAAAGTAAGTCATACAAGAATCCTAGGAAATTGTATTTTTGTAAGTGCCTCAGAGATTTCCAATGTATGTGTTCCCTGTATGACAAGGGAGTAACACCCTTAAAGAATCACCTTAGAATTCTTTAAACCTTTTCTTTTAGAGTTTTGTTTTGAGGCTATAATCTGAAGTTTTAATTTAGCAAATGTTCTTATTCATTTTTGTTATGCATTCAAACTTGCAAATACTTCCATGACATATTGTCTACGACATGCCTCTCTATGGATTTTGACTGGTCCTTAATGTACATATAAGGGCTGGATATCTGGGGCCTGGAGCAGACTAGTGTAATTCCACATTTGCTGCCTCAAACATTTACCCAAGGTATCAAAATCACCATCACTGCTTGTAAAGAGTACATCAAATTGGATAAAACCATTGTGAAGAATTGAAGAGACTGTGGTCCTTACTTTGCACTGATGAAGCTTTTAAATATTCTATTTGCCTGAAAGATGTAATTTTCATTTTTTTTAAATAAAAGATGAATGCATTTCCTTTCAGATCCAACAATAATCTGTTTAGGATGTAAACAACAGCAATGTCCACCCACCCAGATCTTTCTGAATGAGTGGAGATCATTGTACAAGAAGCAATTTACAGAAGTATTGAGAATACTTCTAGTTACCTTAAGGGGTTTACTTCAAAACCCTTCTCTGTTCTTTCATCATCCTTCCTAGGGTATATCTCCCCATGCATGATACTAAAATGTAAAAAGAGTAAGCTTGCCATGTAATCACTTAAGACCACAAACTCAACTCATTCTCTAGCCCTATGATTCTCTGCACATTCTCTGAACAGGTGCTGATCTGCTTTGACTTGTCAGACTAGCAACCAGAAAGCATCAGCTGATAAATACCAACACTTTCCTATGTCATTAGCAGCAGCTGCCAGAATAATGAAACATCTGGCATCTTCCTTTACTGACTAAACAGGTCATTCCAAAGACCTGTTCTCCAGCCCATGAGCATAAAAACTGGAGCCTACACTTTTCTTTTATTCATGTAATGCAGATACTGGGACATTCTAGAGGTGAAGTTGTCAAAATAAGAATAAGGTTGAATGATTACAAACTTATTATATTCAGCAAGAAGAAATTAAAATAGACTTCAAAAGGGTTCAAACAAAGAAAAAATCATAGATATTGAAAATAACTGCTAATAATTTAAGATTTGAGGACAAGTAGAAAATCAATAAATTTTACAAGTTCTATGTCAAATTAAATTAAAACTTTAAATAAAATGTGTGCACAAATTTGCTGATATATAAAATATCAGGATAATAAATTAGAAGCTGGAGAGTTCTCTATTTTACTTTACTAAGTAGATTATTCCTGGTAAACTGTAATGTAAACATTTTCTGAAAAGAATTAGTGGTTTTCTGGAATATTAAAAAATCATGTTGAGGTGTATTAGGATGTTAAAGAAGATTCTTTATCTCAAGACTTTTATTTCTCTTACTTTTAAATTAAAATTGCTAGTAGATTTAACAAACAATTTGGAAACATAATGAAATCTAATGTAAATAATAACAAATGATTCATTCAGGGGGGAAAAATAGCCAAATTTTAATTCCAGTATGATGGAGTCTGAACTCTTTGTTACAGCTTAGGAAATAAACCAGAGATTAACTGAGAATATTTTGTTAAACATTCATAAAACATGCAGCTGGGAAATAGTTGTGATTTTGGAAAGGAAATAGAAAATATTTTGCCACCCAGTACAAACATATGTTTTTGCACTTGGAATATCTCTGTGAAGTACTGGTCATCCCTCCTTGAAAGAGAAAAGATGGGAAATTGGTAAAGAAACAGAAATGAAGAATGATGAAGAAACATGGCGAAGAGAAGAACATAGTTTCATTAATACACTAAAAAGTTAAATGTTTTTTGCATGCAGAGGCAATGACTGAGAAGTTAAATTATTTAGAATAATTCATGAAAGAAATAGCCAGGATGAATCTTTCCTCTGATGCTAAAATTAGGGGGAAAAACCATTTCATACCTATAATTACAAAAAGAATATTTTATAATCACATTGAAAATTCATAGCTAACATTACATAACAGGGTTTTACAAAGAGAAAAATAATATTTTGAGATATATCCCCCACTTTCCCATGAACCCTCAGAGACTCCTGATATAAAGAGAGGCTGGATTGGAACAGTGTGAGTGTGACAATTATTATGTACCTCATATTTCACTTCTGGACAAGTGACAAGTCATGTATTAGTAGGAAAGTGGATAACAGAGATTTCCAAAATTTGTTCCATGAAAACTAGCTCCATTGGATATTAATATCTATTACTGGGACATAAAAGTGCTCTGTGACCAAGAAAGTTGAGAAATTCTAAGATAAATAGGTTTCTACATTGGACAGGTAATCCCCACCCTGAATATGCTAAAATATATTTTAAATCTCTTGTATAGTCTCTTGTGCAGAGTCATTTTCAAACATATTTAACTACAAAAAGCACTATTTTCTCAGATATCCCGTAGAACTAGCTATCCAAAGCACAGATTTAGGGGAACATCATTATCAGGCTTTATAAACAGAAGTTCTCTCATAAATATTTGAAAATTTCAAAAGGTGGCTAACATCAATAATGAATGTATTGCTCTTCCTATAACTAAATATTATTTACCGCATATTTTAAGGAAAAAAATAGTTAGACCAGTTTTATTATAGATACTTTAGGATACTGTGTTAATAATTATGACTATTTCCAGAGATTTAAGTAAATTTCCCATGAAGTATATCACACTTTGGGGGATGCTTGTTACTTGTTCATTAAAGCAAGCTTCCTATTGTTTTACCTAAATAAGCTTGGGAATGGAATGATTTTGATTGGCTGTAATTCAATCCCATTTCAAAAATCTCCAAAACCTTTAACATTGGAATCTATCCATTTAACAAAATTTTAAATGTAAAATACAGCAATGTCAACTATAGGCACTATGTTGTACAGCAGGTGGATCTCTAGAACTTACCTTGAATAACTTTATATCCATTGGACAACTTCCCATTTTCCCCTCCCCAGAGCCCCTGGCACCCACCATTCTATCTTCTGCTTCTATGAATTTCACTATTTTAGTTACTTCATATAAATGGAATCATGCAGTACTTATCTTTCTGTGATTGGCTTATCTTGCTGATCATAATGCCCTCCAGATTCATCCGGAATGTCACAATTGGCAGGATTTCCTTCTTTCTTGTACCCAAATAATGTGTGTGTGTGTGTGTGTGTGTGTGTGTGTGTGTGTGTGTGTGTAATATTTTCTTTACCCATTTATTTATCAATACATACATAGGTTGTCTCTATATCTTAGCTACTGTAAATAATGCTGCAATGAACATGGGAATACAGATATTTCTTCAAGGTAGTGATTTCGTTTCTTTTGGATATACACCCAGAAGTGGGATTGCTGAGTCACATGGTAGTTCTATTTTTTAATTTTTTGATGAACCTTCATATTGTTTTCTATGGTGGATGCAACATTTTATATTCCTAATAACAGTGTGCAGGGGTTCCAATTTCTCCCCAGCATGTTAAATGTTCTTACCACACAAAAAATACCAAAAATCTGTCTGAAAAAGTTCTATTAAGCATATAAATCATATCCTAAAATAAAACAGTATACCTATATGATTGAGGAGATTTGGGAAGGTAAATTAGGGCCCCAAAATTGTTTCATTACCTACATTCTTCACTATTTTTTCTATCATCCTACACCAATCAAAAGCCAAATAGAAACAAAAAATGCATATGCAGATTCATCATTTTAAAACTTTTGGTTATAGAGATTTTCAAACTCACAGAACTGTATGATAAAACCTGTGTCTGCATCTCCAATATTGCTACCACTATTTGTCAATCTTGTCAGCGGTTTCATTTAATGGAAATGATAAATATGACAAATATTCTTGAAAACTTCTTGGAAACTCTAATATTTAAACTTTTATATATGATAAAGCGCTGAAATCCTTGGAGTTTTCTGACAAATGATGTTTAATATATTATAGAGCTTTAAAGTTCTACTAGTACAAGTTATAGTAGAATGCTGCTTTTCCCAACATAATGAATTATAACTTCCACTCTTGGGCTGGCAGACAGAGAAACCATTACTTAGCATAACTCCTCTGCATCCTGCTTGAAAAGTGAGCATTGCATGTAATAGAGCTTTCTTGTTTTTGGAATAGCATTTTCATTAAAACTCTACCATAGATAGATAGGTGTACCATGCATAATATCTATAAGAAATCCTATGCAGTATTGACTTTTATGCAAACCTTAAAATCCTTAGTTTATGGTGAAAATTATCTTCAAACTTCTTAATTACAGTAAATCTTTAGGCTGACAAAGTATTTTTTAAGTATGTCATGCCGTGTATAATCACGATGAAGAATGACATTTAAACACTTTGTACAGGAGATATTGGAAAAAAACTTTAATGGGTATTATTTGCTACCCTGCAAAAAATGCTGATAAAATTTATTCCTATTATTCCTATGGTAATCAAAATATCTAATTAGCATAGACTAGAGAAACATGCTACTGTATTATTTTCTCCAGAAGGTGAATTCCATAACATTAATTTTCCAATGTTTATTTCCATATGATAATGACATGGGAACTGTCTTTATATCTCTTCAGTTTGAAGATATTTACTTCCCTTATCCTTATCATTGGTTATATATTGCAGCACCTCCTATGTAAAACTAATAGTATTCAGTTAGGAAATTTAGAATTTTAATGTTTTATATTGAGTAAGAATTATAGGAAACAACTGACTAAATAATCATTTATAAATTTTGCAACAACCATAAAATTGTAATAATAGCTCGCATTTTAAGGACCTGTATTCAGGCATCGCTAATTTACTCCCTCTTGACCTCCAGAAATTGAGGATAGTAAGTGATTTACATGAAGTCATAGTAAGAACACTAAAATGTATACTCAGGCTGTCTAGTATTAGAATTTGAGCCCTTCATTACTCATTATACTGAATTTTTTGTCAGCCGTCCTCGCCTTAATCAGAATAGGCTAGCTGCTGAAACAACACAGTTGAATACAATGAAAGTTGACTGTGCTCTCTTGTGCTTGGCTGTGGTGGGAGAGCTCTGTTTCAGTGTGGTCACTCAGTGACCCAGAATCCTTTCATATAAGGTCACCATCATCTTCAACATGAGGCCTTCCTCCAAGTTTGCCACCAAAGGGGAACAATGGAGAATCTCTATGAGGAGATTTCTTCCCAGGTCTAGAACTTACATACATCACTTCCTGCCCACATGGCCTTGCTAGAGTTTAACCACGGGTTCCTAACTTGAGAGGCTTAGAAATATAATTTAGCTGCATGGAGAAAAGAACAAATGAATAAGCAAGAGGTGCGTGCATGTGTGTGTGTGTGTGTGTGTGTGTGTGTGTGTGTAATATTAGTCAGCCCTTAAAAAGAAGGAAATGCTGACATTTGTGACAACATGAATGAACCTGGATGACATTAAGTGAAATAAGCCAGGAAGAATAAGGTAAACACTGAACGATATCATCTGCATGTGAAAGCTAAACAGTCAAACTCATAGAAATAGAGAGTAGAATCGTGGTTGCCAGGGCTGGGAACAGGAGAAAAAGGAGAGATTTTGGTCAAGGGTACAGAATTTCAGTGCTGCCACACTGGCTCCCACTCATTGAAAAGAAAATACAGTTGAACATTTACCTTGCAAGAATAAGTCCTGGAGATTCAATGTACAGCAATGTGCATTTAGTTAATAGTATTGTATCGAATACTTAAAATTTACTAAGAGAGTAGATCTTAAGTATTCTCACCACACCAGAAAAAAGATAACAACAATTATGTGAGGTGGTGAATAAGATAATCAGCTAGATTGTGGTGAGTATTTCACGATATTTATGTATATCAAGACATCAACTTGTACATCTGAAATATATATATACTATTTATTTGTCAAGTATACTTTAATAAAGCTGGGGGGAGTAAATAATATTACATGTTTACATGTTTGCATTTCAAATATGCAAAAGCTACTTTAAAGTGATTTTTTCAGATATTCATAGAACAAGATTAATTAGCAAAAAACTAGACAATTTTTAAAATTGAAATAAGTCCAGTTTTAGATTCAAGTTGGTAAAAGTCTGTCAGTGTTATATAATGTAGTTTTTCATATTCACAGGTAAATTAGTTGAATTGCAATATCCCGAATATTACTCTTATGCTTTCATATTTCTCATGTGCTTTTTTCTAGAAATTGTATACATACAACAGATAAAAATGTAAAAGTATGACCTGGAATTTCAAAATTCCTAGAAACAAATGATATAAAAAGTTTTTAAAGTTCAGAATAATATTTAAAACTGGATACCTTCTATCCCATAAAGCATAAAATGAGGAAAAGAAAATCAGAGAGCTTTTGCAATTCAGCAGGTTTCACTGTACTGAGTCCAATGAATCAAAGTTAACTCTCTGTAATAGGATATATTATATTATACATTGAAACTTAAATGTATTAAGGCAGGAGGGGGGAAAACTAAGTTCCTTTGACTCCTCTGCCAATCTGTGGCTCTCTGGTTGATGAGTTCTGTAGCATTCGGCATCTGTTCATTGAGTGCTGCTAAATGATCAGATGTTCTCATCACTCATTCTTTATGTTTATGTCATCTCAAGTAATCATACTCAGTATTAATTTACAGACAGTAATTTTTCAAAAATTTTGGTTGAATCTCTATATCTGTGGTACATTTGCATGAGAAAACTAATTTAGTCTTTGTTTTAAAATGAGCTCCTAATAAAACAAATGTATTACTATATGCTCAGAGGAAATTTCATCTTAATATGGACACTGGATTTTATGAAAACTAGAAGATAATGTGGCATTGTTCTCCCAAAATAAAAGCATCTTTCACTTATAAATACACAATTCTTGCAGTGTTTAAAATCAAGTTATTGTCAACTGTTTCTATGAAGATATTGTAAAAGCTCAAATTTTAAAATGTTAACCACAAGTCGATATGGGCTACTTTATATTCCGTTCATCTTAGTTTTCAGGTTCTTTGTTAATTGCTGGTCTGACATCGACAGCATAGATGGACTCTCACCTGCAGGGATAAAGGTGGGGAGTGCATGTACTTGCTGCCTGTGACTCAGCACCTGCTACCCGAGGAGACGAGGTACTAAAGCTTCAGGGCGGTTATCCTTGCTCTTTTTTCAGTAATATTAAGAATAATTCAGTAATATTTCTATTCTATAAAAGCCTGATTAGACCCTTAACTACCCTTTACCCTCCCAAAAAAACTGGTCCAGATAGATAATTTTATTTCAAACAGTAAGAGCTCTGGCCAGCTGTTCATTGTGGAGGAGACTGATAATGATTTTAAATAGGCTAGACCACAGCTACATTGATGGAGAGGAATAGAGGTTGGGAAGTTAGACGTGGTGCCACGAACTAGAAATCCCCATTCAACCAGAACCAATCTCTCAAAACCTCTTTCGTCTTCAATATGGAGTCAGAAAGCTCCCTTTATGAGCTCAGTTATCATATTCTTACTTGCCCCTAAAGTACAGCTACATTTTGCATTTATTTCCAAAATTTTACTTTTTTATATTTAGGTATTTAATTCATCTGTAATTTGTTTGTGTATGTTGCATAAGGTAAGTGTTCAACTCATTTTCTTTACAATGAGTGGGAGCCAGGGTGGCAACATAACTTAGTAAATCAAATATCCTTTTCACTCAATTGAAATACTGGCTTTTACAGATACTAAATTTCTGTAAATGTCATGAGCTTTTTCTACTCCATTGAACAATTAGTTCAATGGAGTAGAAACAATTGGTTCAATGGAATACATTACCACATTGCTCGATTGCAATATCTTAGAATAAGTCTTAATACCTAGTAAAATAAGCTCCATCACTATAAAATAATAATCGTGGACAACACTCTTGTGAGGCTGAAAGCTTATAGTCATACTAGAGGCCCGTTGCAGAAAGATTCCTGCAAGAATAGGGCTTCCTGCAGCCGGAGCAAAGCTCCCTTCTCTGCTGCCTCGGCTCTGCTCCCGTCTCCACTTTGCTCCCTTCTGCAGCGCTTGGCTTTCTTCTACGCTGTCTTCAGTCTTCGCTCCATGCCTGCATATGCAAATTAACTGCCATCTTTGTTGGGTTAATTTGCATACTCATCCTGATTGGCTGGTGGGCATAGCAGAGTGACACCAATTTGCATGTTTCTCTTTTATTAGTGTAGATTACCTAAAGTCACAAAAATGTAACACCCTTCTTGGCTAGTGCTGACTAACTCACATGTTGCAAAAGGCCACATACCATGAAATGTAACACTACAGGCAAGGCAGGTTCTGTAGATTATGAGGCTATGGGAGAATTTTTAAAATATCTGCTAAGTGGAAGAATTTTTAAAATATATGCTAAGTCTTAACAGGAAAGGGTTATATGGAAGAGCAGGTTTTCAATGCTGATGAGACTAGCTTCTTTTATAAGGGTACTAGAGGCCCAGTGCATGGACTTGTGCACCGGTGGGGTCCCTGGGCTTGGCCTATGGGGATTGGGCTGAAACCAGCTCTCTGACATCCCCTGAGGGGTCCCAGATTGTGAGAGGGTGCAGGCCAGGTTTAGGGAACCCACCAGTGCACAATCGGGGCTGGGGAGGGGCCATGGGAGGGCTCCAGGGCGATCTGGCCTGTTTCGCCCAGTCCCAATTGGCCGGACCCCAGCAGCAAGCTAACCTACCAGTTGGAGTGTCTGCCCCCTGGTGGTCAGTGCATGTCATAGCAACTGGTTAGACGGTCAGATGGTCCAAGGGACAATTAGCATATTAGGTTTTTATATAGAGAAATTGGCAAATGTACCTATATAACACAAAACCATGCGCTTAATTGTTCATAAGAAATAGATAGTAAATAGCATATCTTTAACTAGAAAAGCACATAAAAAGGTTATGTATTCATGGGTTGATTGACCAGAGGATCACAGGAACCTAATCCTATATTTACACTAGTCGGAATGGTTTCATATGAGCTAACTCAGTGTTCATAGCAACCTTATAGAACATAGCTGTAACATATAACAAGAATAAACTGAAATATGTCTATTCCCAGTTAGTTTTAAAATGTTCTTTCTTTTTATTGTTCTATAAATTCACTAGATATGTATAGGTATAGTATTTGATTTATTCATTTTGATACTTGTGTTTCTGACTCCAAGGATTCTTATCTTTCATTAATTCTGGCAAATTCTCAGGCATGATCTCTTCCCTTTCTCTTGTTATATTTTCCTAATCAAGGGGTGCAATTACATGTATCTTGGACCCCCTCACTCTATCTTCCTTATCTTCTAACTTCTTTTTCACTTTTTCTTTTCCTGCTGTATTCTGAATAATTTCTGCTATTCAGTGTTATAACACATCTTTCCCTCTTCAGCTGTTTCTAATCCGTTTTTAATAAATTACCGAGTTTTAATTTTGGTTAATATATTTTTAATATCTGGAAGTTCTATTTTTATCTTCTTTATCAACTTTCTATTTTATTTGTATGTATTTAATCATTTTAACAATACTGATAGTCCAGTACAGTAATCACCAGCCACATGTAGCTTGCATGAATTGAAATATACTCAAAGTATAAAATGCACACAGATCTCAAATACTTAGTATGAAAAAAAATAAGATTATCTAATTAATAAGTTTGTTGATGAGTTGAAATAATATTTTTATACTTTGGATTAAATAAGCTATATTTTTAAAATTTATTTCATCTGTTTAATCCCTACATGGATTAAACAAGAAAGAAAAAAAAGAAAACATTAATAGACATACACAATACAGTGTACAGATAATGTGTTGTGAAATTACCTGAAATCTGTGTAATTTTGTTAATCAGTATTGCCCCAATTAATTCAATAAAAAGAAAATATATTTAATTAGTTCATTTTATCTATTTATTTTGTCTTTTATTAAGATTACTAAATAAATTAAAAATTAAATATGAGGCTTACATTTGTGGTCTACGGCCTTAAACTCTATTAGCTCAAATTCTCATGATTCTCTTTCTGCTCTTTACTGTTTCTGCTAACACTTGTTTATGGTGACTCATTTCCTCAAATGTTTTATAATTTTATTTTGTATTCTTAGCTTGCTTTTCTATTAGCTGCATCCAATTAATCTGTGTTAATTGCTCAGCTTATGGTACCCCAGTCAAGTGTAAGTAGCGTAAATGTTAATCTTAGTTCTTATGACAGGACTATGGCTACAAACCCTCACAGGAGACATTTTCCACACCTATGGCTCAGGTCAGGGCAAATAAATCTTCATTTAGGCAACATTTTCTGTTTTTTCACATTTTCATTATCTAAGCTTTTATTGTGTAGAATGTGTTGTGAAATTACCTGAAATCTGTGTAATTTTGTTAATCAGTATTGCCCCAATTAATTCAATAAAAAGAAAATATATTTAATTAGTTCATTTTATCTATTTATTTTAGTCTTTTATTAAGATTACTAAATAAATTAAAAATTAAATATGAGGCTTACATTTGTGGTCTACGGCCTTAAACTCTATTAGCTCAAATTCTCATGATTCTCTTTCTGCTCTTTACTGTTTCTGCTAACACTTTTTTTATGGTGACTCATTTCCTCAAATGTTTTATAATTTTATTTTGTATTCTTAGCTTGCTTTTCTACTAGCTTCATCCAATTAATCTGTGTTAATTGCTCAGCTTATGGTACCCCAGTCAAGTGTAAGTAGCATAAAAGTTAATCTTAGTTCTTATGACAGGACTATGGCTACAAACCCTCACAGGAGACATTTTCCACACCTATGGCTTAGGTCAGAGCAAATAAATCTTCATTTAGGCAACATTTTCTGTTTTTTCACATTTTCATTATCTAAGCTTTTATTGTGTAGTGCTTAGTAGGTCCCAACTTTATCCAGAGCTTGGCAAAATGCAATTCTCTCTTTTGAATTTTTTTATTTTTTTACCAAGATGAGTGAGTACCACCAGAGCAAGAGGATTATCACTGTTTCCTTCTTTGCTTATGTTTAAACCAGCTTTCTCTTCGTTTTTGGTCCCTAGGGATTCCCCTTTCTTTATTTTAAGCTCACATTTATTTAAAAGAATGTTTTGAAATGCAACAAACATTTCAAGTGCTTTCTACTAAAAATGAATGTTATGTAGTTTTATGCTACCATATTACTAGAAATAGAGGCCCTTTTGTTATTTATCTAGTACATATTTATGTTGATCCATTAGATCTGTCTAATGTTGATAGAGGTAGATTAAAATCACCCATACTGATTGCTTTCTGTGATGTTCTCCTTTCATTTACAGTGATTTTTGCTGTGTATTTGACTTTTCTACTTTTGGTACAATACATTTATTTCTCGTATCTTCATCAGAAATAGTGCTTTTTATCATCCTTTCTCTTTTACCATATTTCATATTATCTTGTCAATCCTTCCATATTTTGTGTATTTCTGTCTAACATCTATTTTCAATCCCCTTTTTACATGCTCTATATTTCTTGGCTTAAACATTTCTTATAAACTATGGTCCAACTTGTATACTTTATGTGCAGCAGAACACTTTGAAACCAATCCCTGCTGAACCCTGAATCATCTTGAATGCAAAAGAAGAACTATTTAGGTCATGGAACACAACTTTAGATGTCTCAATAAAAAAGGATCAACACTAGGATAATAAAAGAGTGTTGAGATTACATTAACAATCAGGAAATATGATGTGTCACTATTGTTTATCTTAAATTAAAAGATATTCTATCATCTCTTTAAAGCTGATTATAAATATTTCCATTGTTAAGACAAAAAGTCAGAGAGAGACTCTTGTAGATCCACAATTAGTTATCTTGGATCAACTGTTTATTTGATGAACTATTGAGTAAATATAGGATACTTTGTTCTATAGGTAAACAATTGAAGAAAAATACTGTCCTTTCTTCCTAATTGATGTGTGAAGTCATAATATAAAGATATACTTTAATTAATGTTTGGAAACCATTAGAAGTGTTCCCACTTTTAGCCTTAATCTAATTTTGAATCTTCTTCTTTTAGGTTCTGTTGATTATTTTTTGGTTTCTCACTTTGTTCTTGTCTCATTCTCTTCATCCAGTATTCTAATTTGGTATTTCTTGATTTGGAGATATTTCATATTAATTTAATGTCTGCCAAAATTTACCTAATAACTTTGGAATAGCCTCATGTCCAAGCCATACATCTTAGACACTTTCCTCTTTTTTCTGTGTTCTACCAACTCCCACCTTTGGAGTTAAGTATGGAAGATCAGAGAAGGGAAGATTACACAAACCAAGTAGTGTCCAAGCCTAATTGATTCCTATACCTCACACTGGACAAACATTGTTGCAATAAAAATTTCCATATAGTACCATTATAAGCTCCACCCCCATCATCTACCACTGCCATAACTGAGGGCCATCTCTGTTTGAACATTTTACACAAAAGGTTATGTCAGATACATTGAAATATATAGGGATGTTTACCAAAATAGAATACTGTGAACTGCTCATCTAAACATAAAAGCAGATGTATTAAAACATTCAGTCCAAATTAGTTTGTGCTAAAGGACAGGTTAATTTTTTTAATTTAAATTCTTTATTGTTTAATGTATTGCATAAGTCTCCTTTTTCCCCCATAGACCTCTCCCCGGCCGCCCCCAAACCCCAGCACATGACCTCACCCCCCGTCTGTGTAAGTAAAAGAAAAAGGAGTGGTTAATTTAAGGCAAAATTGTGAGATAGGGATGACATCAAAATTTAACACCATTCAACTAAGGGCTCAGCCACTTATCGTCACATTTTCCCCCTAGCAACCATTGCTGATGTTCATTTTGGATAAACTTTGCCAGGGTTGATTTTTATTCCAGTGAATAAAAATTTATCAAATTTCCTTGTTTCCACACTGAAAATAATATTTTCTACATCAGAGTTTCTTGGTATTGTAGGCAAACTGCTAAAGGTATAAATTAATGTGCTTCATTCATTAATGATCCCGCAATTGCCAAACACAGTTCTTGAAATATGACACACATTTAATAAATTTTTAAATTAGTGCAGACATGCAGAGTTTTATGTAGCCTCTTTTATGACCAAAGGGAAATGATTTCCGGGACGGCTGGCCTTCATAGCACTAAAGCCTCTTTTAAAGGAGATTTTTCTCTGAACCACAAATGCCCTACTAGTATCTAGATATTTATATGTATCTCTGGCTATGAATAATGTCACCTACATTGAGTATCATCTTCTCTTCAATGAGGTATTATATTCTGTTCACTTGTTTAACCTCTAATCTAACACTATGTCTGGTCATTAGATACATAATAAATAAATGAAAGCATATATTAATTAATCAATGTATAATAAAAGCAATGTTCAAATCAACTAGTGCTTGGAATATTAAAATCCATGGTAATGCCTGCTTAATTTTTTTTTTCAAATGGGCCTCATTCAAATGATTTTAAGGACGGAGTCAAAATTTGGCAATGTGTTATACCTACTGAACATCCTAAGAAGAATCCTTGTTTGAGAAATTGTCTTATTAATAAAGAGCTAAATACAGACCAGATCTTCCTCCCTGGGACAAGACCTATAAGAAGGCACCTCGGTAGTATTTAGGATGTGGGCAAAAAACTACTAGGAATAATGTCAGAAGCATTAGAAAGAAAGGAGAACCAAACTCATCTTCTTTCTTTTCTTCCTTCTTTTTTTTCTTCCTCTCATCTGACTGTATTAGATTTTAAGGAAAGAGTAATATGACTTAATTTTTACCCTTAAAGATATCTTTACCAAGAGTGTTTGACTAGGGACCTGAAAGAAATCAATTTACTGCTAATATACAATATTTAGCAGTAAATATTGTAATTTTTGTTATGTCTTAAACTGTCTACATTTTTGAGATGGTAATATAGTTAGCCAAATTATTCATCCTGAGCTAATGAAACTATTTGGCATGTATGAACAGGAACAGTTCCTATGAGAGTGTGCGTGTGCATGTGTGTGTGTGTGTGTGTGTGTGTGTGTGTTTACACAGAGCTTTTTAAAAACTACTTAGTGAATGTCGACATATTTTTGAGTAGTTGTATGGCAAAACTGGTAACAGTCACTTGTTTTATTTTTCAGCTCCATCACATTAAACATTCTAAGCATAGTCTAGAAGAAATAGAGCAATTTTAATTATTAAAGTAAACAAAATAAAAGTGTGCTAGTGTCATAATTTATAGGATATGATTATAAAATATCTTAAGAGGGAATATAATTATTAAGTTCTACTTGGACTACAGTTGTTACATAAGGTAGGTTAAGAGAAAAATATTCCATGCCATTTAATAATGAACTGGAAGGTAGAAAAATGACATTTTTATCCTACAAAAGTATGAGTGTGACTAAGCTTTATATTACAGGGGGATGCCGAGTTTGGGGGCATAAATGTCTCATATTTATTCTTGAATATACATATAAAGAAGGTAAGGGATGTTCGAATACACATTTAACTTTTAAGGAAAAAAGAATGCCAATTCCACCTTTTTTAGTCTTATTAGCAGGAGCCACATAATGAGCTGGAATAGTAAAACTGGAGCAACATGGTATGTCTTAAATTGTGCTGTTGTCTAATGCTTACCTTGCTCATTATTGCTTATTTATTTATTCATGAGGAGCTATATACTTTAATAAGTGTTCTCTCTGGAGAGCGTTAACATTCCTTCTTCTTTAAGTGAACTAAACGCAAAATTCTGTAACCAAATTACATGTAGGTACGAGTTGGTGATCTGATCTCATAGCAATAATTTCCAAATTTCATTCATTTCTCGGTATATGGTGAGCACTATTTTGTCTATAATTTACTTATTTTCTTATATACATTACCAATAAGATGCTAATTAGTTTTAATGTCTCTGTCCATGCACTACCTAAAATCATTTTATTTGCAATGAGAGGAACATGAGCCATATTTTGGGAAACACTGAAGTTAAGGTTAAGAAAAAAAGCAGATTCTTGGTTGAAGCTGAGCTTAACCACCATAGGTCTCCTTTATGCACAGCCATTATTCACGGGCAAATTAGCGCCTTGTAGCAGCAAGACTTTGACAGAGTTGTTATATCTAGTCTTTCAATATTTAATAATGAAAACAAGATGGATTAGTCCTTGTTCCATGCGGCAGGCCTGATGAAATAAGAATTATCATAGCTATTTACTGCTTTTAAAAGAAGAAATGTGATAGCAAAATGAAACTGCTCAATGTGACCCTTTAGAAACTTTGATCCACAGCACCTCATAAAAGTGTCCATTGGAAATGCCTAAAATAATTCTTCCCAAATGCATTTACTTTAATGTTACTTATAGAATAGAAAACTTTCACCCTTTAATTGTGTGCAAAATGCCCCAGTATTATATTAAAAGTGATTCTATAATTGAGTGGGCTTGGCATGGAAATCGTTCTATTCCTACTATTCTGAAGCTGGCTCACATAATAATCAATATGAGTTGAGAAAAGTACTGGTTAATGACCTGATTTGTGACATCTCATTAAATAATGAAACATCATGCTCTGACTTCCAGAGGAAACACAGGCAAAGTGACCTTGCTAAGTGGTGAATAACAAAAGTAATATTCAGATAATTTCTATATTTCAAGAAAGGAAGCCATGGCAACTGAACAGAGCAAAAATATATGAGAATGTAACTTGTGAAAAATGTACCTAACAGCTTAAATAAGTGTAGATGCAAAACATTAATTTATATGCATTTATGAATTCAACAAAATTTAATTAAACACCTATAATATGTTAGGTAAGATTCTGGATTCTGAGAAAAGAGCAGTGAGCAACAAATCAGAAAAAAAAATAACTTGCTCCTGTGAAGAGTACATTCTAGTACAAGAAAACATACAATAAACTAAGTAAATAAAAATAAAGCTGGTGGAAAAGATAGGGTACAGGGATGAAGTGAACCACATTTTTTAAAGGATGGTCAGGGAAGGTCTCCAAGAAGATTTAGTTGAACAAAGATTTTAAGGAAATGAGGGAGGAATAATATTCCTGGAAATGGAAATCACATAAGCAAATTTCCTGAGGTAGGTATATACCAGGCACATTTGAGAAACAACAGGAAATCTAGAATAGCTGAAACAAAGTGAGCAGTAGGAAGACAAATATTTTTCTCATAAAACATATAAAAAATTTGCTTTTGCACTAATTAGATGGGAAACACTGGAGAATTTTGAGCAGAAGAGAGAAACAACCTGACACTTTTATCAGTATCACTCTGGCCGCTGTGTTCAGATGGGTAGTAGGTAAGGTTGGTAGTAGGAAGGTCAGTTAAGAATTAGGTGAGAAAACCTTTGGTTTGGATGAGGATGCTAGCAGTAAAGTGGTCAGACTGTGGATATATTTTGAAGGTAAAGACAAGATGTTATGCTAACTAGTTGAATGTAAAATAGAAAAATGAGAAAACTTAATATTAACCCTAAGGTTTTTGGCCTAAGAAATTAAAGTTTCCATTAACTGAAATGGCAAATTATGGGAGAAATGTATTTGGTTAAAGAAAATGAATAGTTCTGTGTGGGACATGCTAAAAATTCAAGTAAAAATGTCTACCCAGCAATTAGATTTAGAAATCTGTAGCTCAGGGGAAGGTGCTAGTTGAAGATATAAATTTGATACTTGTCAATTTTAAATGATATTCAAGGCCATAAACCTGGGTAAGATCATCAAGGGTCCAGTTGTTCAGATTTATGAAAAGGAATCTGAATGTAAGACTTAAAAAAATAAAAGCTAGTAAGAGAGGGAGGAAAGGAGAAAGATATGTTGCTGTGGAAGATGAATTAAAATGCATTCCATAAATGAAATGAAGGCTAAATAAAAATCAATCTTTGGATTTAGTAATATTGAGAAGTTTTGAGGCATACAGAATTTGAAAATCCAATCAAAATTATTTAAATTGGAAAGAAAGGAAGTGTATATAGCACATATAGATGACTCTTTTTTTTATTTAAATTCTATATTGTTTAAAGTATTCCATATGTCTCCTTTTTCCCCCATTGACCTCTCCCTGGCTGTTCCCACCCCCCAGCTCATGCCCTCACCCCCCTACTGTCTGTGTCCATGGGTTATGCTTATATGCATGCATACAAGTCCTTTGATTGATCTCTTACCCCTCCTCTTCTGTCTTCCCTCTAAGGTTGGATGGTCTGTTCCATGCTTCTATGTCTCTGGATCTATTTTTGTTCATCAGTTTATGTTGGTCATTAGATTCCACAAATGAATGAGATCGTGTGATAGTTATCTTTCTCCGACTGGTTTATGTCGCTTAGCATAATGTTCTCCAGGCCCATCCATGCTGCTGCAAATGGAAAGAGTCCCTTCTTTTTTACAGCAGCGTGGTATTCTATTGTGTAGCTGAGATAACTTCTAAAAGAAGAAACAGAGAAATGGGGTGATAGCTGGAGAGAGATGAAGAGATAAGAAAGGTGCTTTTTATGTTTGTTTGGTTTTTTACTGGGAGAAATAATACAATGCTTGTATAGTGATGTGAATGAATAAGTAAAAAAAGTAAGAGTCCCTTCTTTTTTACAGCAGCGTGGTATTCTATTGTGTAGCTGAGATAACTTCTAAAAGAAGAAACAGAGAAATGGGGTGATAGCTGGAGAGAGATGAAGAGATAAGAAAGGTGCTTTTTATGTTTGTTTGGTTTTTTACTGGGAGAAATAATACAATGCTTGTATAGTGATGTGAATGAATAAGTAAAAAACAAGAAAGGATGTTTTGTTACAAATTCTGGTAGATAAGTAATTGTGGTATGTAAGTTTAAAGGATTTCTCTCCTGGCGCTTCAAATTTCTCAGTGAAATTAAGGAATAATAGATTGAGAAGGAAATTTGTTGGAAAGAGGAATGTGGAAGAGTGGATGAATTGAGGCAACAGAGAATGTACTCCAGGCAAAAAATAAGGACCAATTTAAAGACTTTAGTGAGAAATCTTAAGACTTGTCCCCATGTGTGTCTCTCCAGTCATGTTCAGTAGCAAAGAGGTAGGCATGAAGGAGAATAGAGTTAGATTTGTCAGTTGTTAATTTTGCAAGTAGATGTAATAACATAGGTGAGTGGCTAGGAGATGAATATGACTAATCAGAAAATTTAAGCTAGATATGGAGAGAATGATGACAAGAGGTGGTGAAGGATAGTAAAAGTTGATAAGATCCATGGATTTAAATTGTCCATGGAGTTGTAGAGTTGGTGAAGTTGGGCTATAAGGAATGTGTTGCAATAAGTCAGAGAGTAGATGACTTGAAGTTAACATCATGAATTAGTTGAGTTAAATTCTCCAGAATATCACATATCACAAGCAATCTGTTAATAAAGCAAAACTAAGTTTATTAGAACTCACTGCAGTAGGGGGGCATAAAACCTGACAGTTTTAGCCATGTTTCAGAAGGAGGAAGTCAGGAAAGGATCTTCATGGGGGTAGAGGTGTGGACTTAAGCTTTACAGTGAAGTTTTCAAGACTGTGGATTGGGATTAGCAAAGTTTGTGAAATAATTGTTTAGGATTAATAGATAAAATAAGGGAGGGTCTTGAAGCAAGACCAGATAATAATACCCAAGCTAAAGGTACAGTAAGAATTTGTAAATACAGTCTAGAAATATTTTATTATGGTTTCCTTTGCCCAATATGTACTTTTAAAAAATATACTATTTTCTCTTAGACTTTAGAAGGCATTTAAAGACAAAGTTTAAAAATTTTTGAATTTTTATCATAATAATTGGAGTCAACTCTCTGATTATGAAGTAAAAAGCTCATGCATATTAAAAATAATTTAAGACATCAATGAACAACTTGTCTACAGGTGAAACTGTCTTTTTTGCTTCAATGCTTCATGTGATTAAGTAGAGAATGTGCGGTCCATTTCCACTGAGAGCTACTAAGCTATCGTTTGCCAAATGGAAAAGCACTCAGAGAAAATGATGAACCATAGTGATAGGTAGTGGATAATAGGGAATTCTCATAGGCATTATTATCTTTATAAATACTTAACACAAATTAAACATTTAAAGCCTTTTCTCTTTCCTTCAAAACCATGTTTCTCACTCTGTTTTTTTTAAACAAAGAGTATGTTCCTAAAAGAGAATATTTTTCCTCAGTGGTTGTGAGAAAATCTGTTTAGAACTTAGTCCCTCACCGCCAAAGGAAATCATTTATATTAGCTATAATTAGAACATAACTATAATCTTATAATTGTTAAGGATATTAAAAGCATTAATTGATAAACTCTCTGAATAAAACTATACAAAAACTAACATCTATTAATGCTTTAAAAACACACAACCTCTCAGTAAGCTAGGAATAGAAGAGAATTCCCTTAGTATTATAAAGAACATCTGCAAAAATCCTACACCTAGCGCCATGCTTAATGGTAAAAAACTAGAGGCTTTCCCACTAAGTTCAGGAACAAAGCAAGGATATCCCCACTCAACAATATTTTTCAACATTATCCTAAACACCTGGCTAATGCAATAAAACAGAGAAAGAAAATAAGAATGTAAAAAGGGAGAAAGAAACTTTGTGGATGACATGATTGTCTATGTAGAAGATCTAAAAGAATCTACCAAAAAAAAAACCCTCCCAAAACCTAATAAATAATTATAGTAATGCTATAGACTATAAGATTAATATACAAAAGTCAACTGCTTTCCTAGCAAAGACCAATTGGAATTTGAAATTAAAAGTACAATGCTAGCCAAAGCCGGTTTGGCTCAGTGGATAGAGCGTCTGCCTGCAGACTGAAAGGTCCGGTCAACTGCTTCCCTAGCAAGGACCAATTGGAATTTGAAATTGAAAGTACAATGCTATTTACATTCACATCAAAAAAAGAGAAATACTTTGTATAAATCTAACAAAAATGTACAATATCTGTATGAAGATAAAAAATAAAATATATTTTTTTAAAAAAGTACAATGCTATTTACATTCACATCAAAAAAAGAGAAATACTTTGTATAAATCTAACAAAAATGTACAATATCTGTATGAAGATAACTTCTAAACCTGATAATAAAATCAAAGAACTAAATTAGTGGAGAGATTCCATCTTTGTGATCAGAAAAACCTGAAATTATTAAGATGTTGGTTCTTCCTAAATTAATCTATAGTTTCAATGCAATCTCAATCAAAATTGTAGCAAGTTATTTTGTGTATACCAACCCATTGATTCTAAAGTTTATATGGAGAGGCAAAGGGCTAGAATAGCAAGCACAACATTAAAGGAAAAAGAACAAAGTCAGAGGACTTACACTAGCAAACTTCAAGATTTCTGTAAAGCTACAGTAATCAAGTTTGGTATTGGCAAAAGAATAAACAAATAGATGAATGGAACAGAATAGAGAGCCCCAAAATAGACCCACACAGATATAGTTAACTAACTTTGTCAAAGAACAAAGGCAATTCCGTTAACTAAGGATAATATTTTCAATAAAGGATGCTAGAACAACTGGATCTCCATGGGCAACAAAAATTAATGTAGATGCAGATCATATACACTTTACAAAAATTAACTCAAAGTGGATTATAGGTCTAAAGGTAACATTTAAAACTACTAAACTCCTAGAAATAACATAAGAGGTAATCTTGATGAACTTGGGTTTGGCAATGACTTTTTAGACATAACACTAAAGACGTGATCCATGAAAGAAATAATTGATAAATTGTACTACATTAAGTTTAGGACCTTCTGCTCTATCAAAGACTATGAAGAGGAGGTTTTATTTGTAAAAGGTCTATCAAATAAAGGACTGTTATAAACAAATATACAAAAAACTCTTAAAATTCAACAATAATTAAATGAACAACCCCAATAAAAAATGGGCACAAATCAGAACAGACACCTCACCAAAGAAGACATGCAAATGAAAAATAAACATATGAAAAGATGCTTAGCATATATCAATAGGGAATGGCCAATTAAAACAACAATGAGATACCACTACACACCTATTAGACTAGCCAAAATCCCAAACGCCAACAACACCTGTGAAGATATGGAGCAAGAGGAACTTTCATTCAACGCTGGTGGGGATGCAAAGTATTATAGCCACTTTAAGGCAGGCAGTTTCTTACAAAACTAAACATACCCTTATCACAAAATTCAGCAATCATGCTCTTTGAAATTTATCTAAAGGAGTTGAAAACTATGTCCACACAAAAACCTACCCATAAACGTTTATAGCTGCTTTATTTATAGATCCTAAAACATGGAAAGCCAAGACTTTTTTTCAATAGGCGAATAGATAAAGTGGTACATTCATATTTCAGCAATAAAAAGGAATGATATATCAAGCCATGAAAAAAATCTTAAGTGCATGTTACTGTGAGGAAGAAGCCAATCCGAAAAGGCTACATAGTGTATGATTCTGGCCATGTGACATTCTGGAAAAGGCAAAACTATGGAGACATTAGAAAGATGAGTGGTTTAGAGGGGAAAGAGGAATGAATAGGTGGAAGACAGGGGATCTCTAAGGCAATAAATTATTCTGTATGATACCACAATGGTGATAATGTCATTATATGTTTGCCAAAACCCATAGAAGGTAAAACACCAAGAATGAACCCTAATGTAAACTATGGTTGGTTCATCAGTTGTAACAAATGTACCCTCTGGTGCCAGAGGATGATGGTGGGAGACGCTGTGGGTATGTGGGAGAGACTACCTGTACTTTCCACTCATTGTTGCTATGAATCTAAAACTGCTCTAAAAAATAAAGTCTAGAAACTTTTTTTAATCTATGAAAAAAATTGAAATACAAACCCACACACAGAGAGTAAAAAAGAAAGAAATCCTTACACTTCATATAATAATATGGAGATTATTTATTCCAAGATAGTTTTTCTTTAACAGGTAAGAAGCAAGGATGTGCTAACCTTTCGCCCCAATCTCTTTGAAGGATCCATGAGTACCTAACAAACACAACGCCTTCAAGAACATTTTTCACAGAATACCGCATGGCATTCTTCATAAATATTCAGTTGGTATTCCTTGAATTTTAGTTCCTCAGAAAGATGTCTGCTTCATGGATAGCAAAGGGCTTTGTTAAAATGAAACAATTTTTTAATCCTCACTCAGGGACATGCTTATTGATTTATTGATTTTAGAGAGAAGGAAGGGAGATGAGAGAGAGAGAGAGAGAGAGAGAGAGAGAGAGTAGAGAGAGAGAGGGGAGAAAGAAATATCAAATCGTTGCCTTCCTGTACATGTCCTGTTGTAGAATTGAACCCACAACCTTTCAGTGTATGGGACAACCCTACAACCAATTGAGGCACACTGGCTGGGGCCAAAATGAAACATTTTTAAGAGAGGTTATAATATCAGTGCTTCAGAAACTGCCCATTATAAAGCAAGGACAGAAAAAAAAAATCAGCCTCAGAAAACTATTTTGCCTTATAGTAAGTGGTACTGCAGACTCCTTAAATTTTGATACAGAAACCCATCAACAATTCTTTTCCTAGGCAACTTTGGAGATACTGTTTTAAAGAGTTTCTGATCTTAGTTAAATCACTAGAGGCCCGATGCACGAAGATTCGTGCAAGAATAGGCCTTCCTTCCCCTGGCTGCCGGCACTGCCTTCACTCAGGCTGGAGCCGCCTTTCTGCCTTCCCACGCTGCCCAGAGGCCGCCCACGGCTGGGGCGGTGCGGAGTGCCTGCATCATCGCCATGGCCGCTCGGCGCCTGCATATGCAAATTAACCCGCCATCTTTGTTGGGTTAATTTGCATACTCACTCCTGATTGGCTGGTGGGAGTAGCGAAGGTACAGTCAATTTGCATCTTTCTCTTTTATTAGTGCAGAATGTTCTGCATTCATATTGCTTCTTATCCTGTGCCAGAGATTCAGCTAAATGATACACAAAATCAGAAGGGAAACTGGCACTTAAAAATCACCGGAAGAGGATGCTGGATAATGTTATTGTTCTCACTATTTAGCACTTCGTTTTAAATTTACAAATAACCCTGACCTACACTTAAATGCATCTAGTTTATAACCTACTAAATTACTAAATCACCAATACTTCCTTTAATTGTAAAATTCAAAAGTGGTTCAGATTTTCTTATGAAATTTAACAGTGCACATAGGTTTTCAAAACTTAAGTGTTTTTCACTATAAGTGAGTGATGCCTTTCCTCACTCAGTCACCCTGGGTTAGTCTGTCCTGAAGTTCAGGGAGTTCTGCTTCCATAATTTCCACTCTGCAAAGCTAAAATTTGTGTTGTAACCAGCAGGAATTTTGCCACCAGTCATCTTTTAGTATTAATTGGACTTGTGAAATGAAACTCCTGCATAATCTAATAAGAATAATATGCTAAAAACCTCATTGAAGTCCTTCTCATGCAGACAGACTTCACTAGACAAAGGTCATAAAACCCTTGCTACCTTTCCCACTTTGGTTCTCTAATCAGTACCGTAAATGGCAGCAATGTGCAAGTTGAAAAAGAAAAATAGGGCCCATATTTTCCTTAATTTTTATAAAATTTATATTTTCATTAATCATTTTAGTGCATAAAACTCTGAAAAATTAATGTAATTTATGAATATTTTCCATCTTTAAAGTTATGATGAATAATTTCATGCAGTTTACCATATTAGAAACTTGTAATATCATGAAATATATACTTAATAGTAAAAACATTGTTTCTGGGGTAACAGAAATAGTGTTTATAACCATCTAGCAGTTATCATCACAAAAACATGCAATAGCATTAGCATATGTATTCTGTATCATTAACAGTATTTTATGATCAGTCTATGTTAGATAAGTTCTAATTTGTAGGGGAAATATCCAGTTTAAGATTTAAGGACATTGTAGCAAAATTTAAAGCATACTTTTCTGCAACATTAGTAAAATTGAGAGAATAAATGAAATTGTGCCTATGTGTTAGAGATTATTTTAGTGGCCCATTTTTAATCACTTATTGATATTATCCAATAATGAGTTCTGAACAAACCATCTCAAAACAATTACTTTGAACTCACTATGTTAAGTGTTTTATATGTCTATATAAAAAGGTCCAAACATGAACGGTGCCTAGGAGTTGCTGTCCTAAGTCTGTTGGGAGATACAGACAAATAGAGCAAATATTTACAATACAATAAAGCACATGCACAGTGCTGTTGAAATAAGAAATCAGAGAATTTTTCATGTAGAATATTCTAGATGGTTTACATTATATGCAGGGTATTATTCAATCACAAATGAAAAATGGATGCTTTGTGAAGGTAGTAAAAATATGTTATCATTGAGTGACGTGCATGGGCCATCTCAGCATATGTCTTATGACATGAAAGCAATTTGAGAAAATCTTCCCTGGCAATAGAAACAATGTTCTCAGATTATTGAAGTCAGAGGTAAAAATTATGAAATCCTAGCTAATAAAGGGGTAATATGCAAATTAATCATCACTCCATCACAAAGATGGCAGTGCCCATAGCCACAAGATGGCAGTGTCCAGTCCTCTCAGCCCCGCCAGAGTCCCCCAGTCCCAGGGGGGCAGCTGCTGAGAGTGGGCAGCATGAGTGGCCTGGAAGAATGCTTGCCTCGTCGCCACAGCAATGAGGCAAGCATCCCACCCCGGCCACGGAGGGCCTCTAAGCAGTGGGCATGGAGCGGCCAGGGGGCAGAGGGAAATGCTTGCATCGTTGCCCTGGCGACAAGGCAAGCATTCCACGCCCGGCTGTGGATGGGCCTCTGGGCCACAGAGAGCCTCTGGGCAGTGGGCGCGGAGTGGCCAGGCCCCGCAGAAAGCTACTGGCACACGGATTCGTGTGCAAGGCTACTAGGTAAATTATCAGTCAAATATGTATTGAATAAATGAATATCTTGCACACATTTTTTACATCAATTGATTATTTTATATTCACAATAAGCCTAAAAATAGGCAAAGCAGGAATTTTTGATCTCCCATTTTAAGGCAATGAAACCCATGGGAAGATAATTTAAAAGAATTCACCAAAGTTATGCCGGTAGTAAGTGACTGGGTGGGGACAGGAACATGCCTTTGATATCTACGGCAGCTACTTTCTACGACATCAGACTCCTGCTACCTCTATCTCTCCTAGATTTAAATTTTAAGATGTCTAGAGAGCAAGAAAATGTGTTTTAGATAGCTAAATGAGAAATGGAAATCCTACTTTACCTTAAAATTCATTGCAAAATCTCATATAAAAACCAGGGATGACTCTGAATAGATGCAGTATGGAAGAGTACATGTAATGTGATTCGGGATCAAAATGAGTTCCTAGTAATTAGCTAAGAAACAACCCATTACTCCCCTCTAAGCAGAGAATAATAGAATTGGAAAACAGTAACTGTAAGTGTAAATCCTTAGATTTTTTTTTAAGTGTTCCTCCAATGAACGAATTCACTTACCAGATTCATCCTGCTAACATTCTTACAACAGGGTCAAAAAGCCTGGCAGTGTTGACATCAGGTTCATAAAGTGAGTTTTTCACTGATGATGGACTATGAATAAGCATTGAGGGGGCCACCTTGTGGCCCAGATTGGAGAAGGCAACCTAGCAGGGAATCCCAGAATATGAGCAAGGCATCACCAGAAACAAGTGCAGATGGTAGGAAGGTGGGAGATAGGTTAGAAAGAAAAGGCAAAGTTGGAGAGATGATGCTAGCTACATTATTTCACTTAGGCCAAGCCATGCTTAAGACATGACAAAGAAGTTCAGGCAGTAGACTATTATACTTTACTAGAGGCCCGGTGCAAAAAAATTTGTGCACTCGGGATGATGGCTGTTTGCAGCTGGTCACACCCCCTTCAGGGTGGGGGTCCCCACTGGGGTGCCTGGCCAGCCTGGATGAGGGGATGATGGCTGTTTGCAGCTGGTCACACCCCCTTCAGGGTGGGGGTCCCCACTGGGGTGCCTGGCCAGCCTGGATGAGGGGATGATGGCTGTTTGCAGCTGGTCACACCCCCTTCAGGGTGGGGGTCCCCACTGGGGTGCCTGGCCAGCCTGGATGAGGGGATGATGGCTGTTTGCAGCTGGTCACACCCCCTTCAGGGTGGGGGTCCCCACTGGGGTGCCTGGCCAGCCTGGATGAGGGGATGATGGCTGTTTGCATCTGGTCACACCCCCTTCAGGGTGGGGGTCCCCACTGGGGTGCCTGGCCAGCCTGGATGAGGGGATGATGGCTGTTTGCATCTGGTCACACCCCCTTCAGGGTGGGGGTCCCCACTGGGGTGCCTGGCCAGCCTGGATGAGGGGATGATGGCTGTTTGCAGCTGGTCACACCCCCTTCAGGGTGGGGGTCCCCACTGGGGTGCCTGGCCAGCCTGGATGAGGGGATGATGGCTGTTTGCAGCTGGTCACACCCCCTTCAGGGTGGGGGTCCCCACTGGGGTGCCTGGCCAGCCTGGATGAGGGGATGATGGCTGTTTGCAGCTGGTCACACCCCCTTCAGGGTGGGGGTCCCCACTGGGGTGCCTGGCCAGCCTGGATGAGGGGATGATGGCTGTTTGCAGCTGGTCACACCCCCTTCAGGGTGGGGGTCCCCACTGGGGTGCCTGGCCAGCCTGGATGAGGGGATGATGGCTGTTTGCAGCTGGTCACACCCCCTTCAGGGTGGGGGTCCCCACTGGGGTGCCTGGCCAGCCTGGATGAGGGGATGATGGCTGTTTGCAGCTGGTCACACACCCTTCAGGGTGGGGGTCCCCACTGGGGTGCCTGGCCAGTCTGGGTGAGGGGCTGAGGGCTGCTTTCAGGCTGGCGGTTGTTGACTGAAGCTCCCAACCGCTCCTTTTTTTTCTCTTTTTTTTATTTTATTCTGGGCCAGCTTTAGCTCTGGCTCTAGCTCTGAGGCTTCGTATCTGGTTTGTTTGCCGTTCTATAATCGAAACAATGTATAACTTCAGCTCTGAGATCCCGGCAGGCTGAAAGCTGGTTTCTGGGGTTTTGTTTAGCTTCTACATTTGCAACATAGTACATAGTTGCTTAGAGTTGCAACTCAGAGACCGGCAAGTGAGGCGGGGAACGTTGGAGTCTGCAGTCACTGGAGCAAGCAAGCCTCATGTTCGCTTCCAGCTGCCTGGCTGCCGGCTGCCATCTTGGCCGACAGTTAATTTGCATAAGGATATGCTGATTAGCCAATGGGAAGGGTAGCGGTCGTACGCTAATTACCATGTTTCTCTTTTATTAGTGTAGATGATACTTTCCTCAGATCATTGTTTGGGCTAAGGAAGCCATAAATCCATCATGCTTCATAGATAGGTAGGAGATGATATAATGGGATAATATCTGCAATCGGGCAGTTAAGTGTGAAATTGCCCTAATGTCAAGCAAGGTCAATTTCTCAAGTCAGACCAAAAAGTTATCAAGAAATAATCAATGGATTATTTCACTGGCAATATGCCTTTTAAAATAAACCATGGAAATGATCATCAAGCCATGGCCAGGTGGCTCAGTTGGTTAGAGTGTTGTCCCGTACACCAAAGGTTGCCGGTTGGACTTCAGTACCTAGGTTGCGGGTTCGATCCTCAGTCCAGGTGTGCAGGAGGCAACTGTTTGGTGTTTCTCTCACATCAATGTCTCTCTCTCTCATCAATAAGAAAACAAAAAACATGTCCTCGGGAGAGGATTAAAAAAATAAAAATAAGATAATTAAAAACGGTTAAAAGGGAGACAAGAAGGGGTTGTATTCAGAAGCAACAGTCCTGATGGGTGCTTCCGGAACTGATGGCTTCTGAAAGGTTTAGCTTTAACTACTGTGAAAAGGCTGGAATTGTGCTTTGACAACTTTCAGTGTTCGTTTCTTGCTGAGATTTTAGACTCAACCTGGCAACTGTTTAAAGGTTTGTCTTTTTATGAAAAAGTTTCATTCATTTATGAAATATTCATCAAGTATTACTAAGTAGCCAACAATATTCTAGGTACTGGGAATATGAAGAAAAATTAAACACAGTTCTTTCCTTTAATGAGTTCACAAGTCAAGTGAGAAAACAAGCACATAAACATCATTAAACTACATAGTAAGTACAATGTTGGAGTCACAGCAAATCCTTAAATGAATAGGACATTTAAAAGCGCAGACCAGGACACCTGACCCTGCCTAAGTCATTGGTGCAGTTCGGCTGTAGCATAATCTCCTGGAACTGAGCCTTATAAAATGAATAGGCATCAGTGCCACAAAGAGGAGGGAGAGAGCCTCCTTACACAGATGCCGTATGTGAGAATGCTACCATTGAAATTTGCTGCTGGTTTAGTGACAGGTGCCTCAATTTCAAAACACTGAACATGGACCACAGCTGAAATCATTGCTTTTCAAACAAGATACAAACAAGAAAATGTGAAATATAAGAATATATATATATATACACACTGAGTTGCCAGATTATTATGACCACCCCATCAGTACTGCGTTGGGTCACCTTTGCCTTCAATACTGCGACGATTCTTCTTGGCATTGACTCCACGAGATGTTGAAAGGTGATGCGAGGGATCTGACACCATGCCCGATGAATAGCACTGTCCAGTTCTGTGAGATTTGATGGTTGTGGAACCAGCTGCCTGATGGCTCTTTTAACTTC
>NW_005356259.1:5548282-5567763 GCF_000412655.1 Myotis brandtii
TGATCAGCAACGATACTTAGGTATGTTGTGCTATTCAGACGTTGTTCCACACGAATTAAAGGGCCCAAATCGTGCTAGGAAAACATGCCCCAAACCATAACACTGTCCCCACCAGCTTGAAGGGTTGTACTCATGCATGTGGGGTGCATGCTTTCATGCTGTTTCTACCAAATTCTCACTCTGCATTCTGCATGATGCAACTGGAAACGTGATTCATTGAACCACATGACTTTTTTCCAATGCTCGACTGTCCAATCCTTTTGTTCCTGTGCGAATTGGAGACATTTTATCTTGGTAACTGCAGACAGCAAAGGTGTTCAAACAGGCCTTTGGCTTCCATATCCCATACGATGCAGTGTACGGCTAATTTGCCTACAAACATCAGGTGCTCATAATAATCTGGCCATTCAGTATGCCTTTCAATAATTTTTAAATATATTTTTATTTATTTCAGAGAGGAAGGGGGAGAGAGAGAGAGAGAGAAACATCAATGATGAGAGAGAATCATTGATCGGCTGCCTCCTGCATGCTCCCTACTGGGGATCGAGCCTGCAACCCAGGCATGTGCCCTGACCGAAATCGAACCGTACCTTCTGGTTCATGGATCAGTGCTCAACCACTGAGCCACGCTGGCAAGGCTCAAGAATTTTTTGATGATTTAAGCTTACTTTAGAATTAACTTCACTGTAGAAGTGACTTTGAAATTATGTGGCTGACAGCACTCTCAAATAGTCCCTGCATTTAATTTCTGGTTTAAATGCAATATATCTAATTTGTACTTACATGTTCATTGAAATGTTATTTACAAAGGCCAAAGTATGGATTGGAAACAACCTAAGTGTCCACCGACAGATGAGTGGGATAAATGGATCAAAAACATGTGGGAGATCTATCTATCTATCTATCTATCTATCTATCTATCTATCTATCTATCTATCTATGAATATTATTCAGCCTTTAAAAAGAAGGAAATTCTGTCATTTGCAACAGCATGGTTGGACCTGTGAGCATTATGCTAAATGAAATAAGCCAGACAAAGACAAATATTATATAGTATCACTTATATGTAGCATCGTTTTTTAAAAGAAATTTTGAATTTATAGAAACAGAGTAGAAAAATTGTTGCCAGGGATTAAGAAAATAGGGAGAATGTTACAAATTTTCAGTTATAAGATGAATAAGGTCTGAGGATCTAATATATAACATGGTGACTATAGTTGATAACACTTTATTATATAATTGAAATTTGCTAAGAGACTAGAACTTAAATGTTCATACACACACAAAGGTATATATGTGAGATGAGGAGTTGAATTTGTCAATCACTAGATGAGAAAAAATCCTTTCAAATGTATATGTTTATCAAATCCTCACATGCACACTTTAAATATCTGACCATTTTATTTGTCCGATTATACCTTAATAAAGCTGAAAAAAACTAAATTAAGGGTAGAATATCTAGTACTCATACCTAAAATAATTTTCACCTTCCAAGAAAACTTGATAGTAAAAAAATTATGAATGATATGTTATTTGATCAATTTATTTAATGAATATATTTTTAGAAGGTGCACATCTTACAAGTATACATTTTACACTTCCCTGTAGTGACTAGCCCTGTGGAATAAATGAGAATAGAGTGGCAGAACGCCCAGAGGCAGAAGTTAACAAGTGCTTTAAAAAATAATACTTTAAAAAAAAACACCTTCATCTCCTGCCACTGCCACTACACATTCCAACACTTGAACTTGGGTTAATTGTACACCACACATTATACACTGTACATGTCACTGCAAACCTGCTCATCCCATCCCATGTGCACTCAGGGCTCCCTCTACTGAGTGTTCTCCCTTCTCCCTACTCCTGGCTGACTCAGGATAAACTGTCCTGAATCTTGGCTTCTGTTCGTGCATACATGGCAGTGTTTCTTACGGTCACTGGTTTATATGTATGCTTTGGGGGTGCAGTACAAAGTTATTAATTTGGTAATTATTTTCATTAAAGTTAGCGATTCCAATTGTGTTTAATATATTTAAATAACTGTTGATGCTTTCAAAGGAAAATTGAAATCTTAATGTTCCTTAAAAACTTAACATCTTTCAGAAATAATATTAAAGTGTGGCTTCTCCTTAGGGTTAGTGAGGGCCTGTGAAGTGGTGGGACCCTACTAAGTGGACATCTCCTTGGGAACTTACAGAAAAATGATAAACTCTTGAATTTTTTTAAGTTGAAAAGATACATAAATTCCATACTGACCACAGAACAACAGCAGACTTTGGAGTTTACCCAACAGTTTCTTGGCTGGTAATAGAAGTCTGATTCTGGAGGGCACTAAAAGCATTTGAGAATATGTAATACTGAAATAAAATGCCAATGTCAATTAATATCACAATTATTAGAAGGAGATTATATGAATCAATGTGAACAATTACCACAAAACATTGTCCTAACATATTTTTTCTGCCTTTGTGTATGTGGGGTACTGTGAATTTCCCCCACTGGATCCTGGCTGGGATAGTCAGGATTTCTCAAAAGCCATTGGCCAAAGTTAACCAGAAGGTAGAGGACAAGGGAGCACATTGATGCAGCTCATTCATGCAACCCAGGCAGCAGCACAGGGCAGAGTGAATGGTGAAGAGAAGATATTGGGCATAGTGGTGTGTGTGTGTGTGTGTGTGTGTGTGTGTGTGTGTGTATTATCTAGATATTAAGCTTTTACATATTAATAGCTAGGTTTATAAGGGGTGGGAAGACTCTTGTGGCCACATTTGTAATTTTCTCTTTAAAATGAGGGGGACATTTAAGTAAAAGTATCTGTGTTAAAAGTGTCTTTGAGTAACTCGCAGATTAACAAGCCTTAAAACAGCATTTAAGGTTTTTGGTGTGTTTTTCCCCCCTACTTCTGAGTCATCATACATTACATGTTTACTTTTGACTTGATATAGTGTAGCTGAATAGATTGAAATGGTATTTTGATATTTTAGCCATATACATATATATATATATTACTCTAAAAAACTATTGTTCTGTAGTTTTTAAATTCCATCAAATTATATCCTGATCTTCTATATTAAACAATCCTTACCTATTAGGGGGAAGTGGCATAATACAATTTTTGCTATGTCAGTAAAATAATTACTTGGGAAATGAACAAAATAGAGCTGATTTACACAAATTCCATTTAGATACAAATGGTATATCACGAAGATACAAGCATTCATTTCTGATTTTTAAAAAATTTAGCTATCCAGTACTGTTTGCAGCAAACATCATAGCCAATGGTATTTGTTTGAAATAACCCTCCATTTAATTTATATCATGATCAATTGTTATACAAGTTTCCAGGTAATGCATAGTGATGAGATAGATGTAACACAATAAATTTCTATGTTATGAAGTACCATATAATTCAGTGGATTTAAAATTTTCAACCACTGTCTAGTTTTACTAATCTTTGCAAATTTTAAAAGGAAAAAATAGATAAAATATAGCTACAGAGGACACAAACATCCAAGGATGTCACTTTGGAACATTAATAATTTGAAAAACTCGCTGAATAAAAATAAACATTGGAATTATTTCCAGTTTATATCTCTTCTTGGTTTTCCCTTTGATGTAAGTATTAGCAATCAAAAGGTAAGCAGAAATTTATATTCTAGATAATTAATGCATATATTAATTATTAATTGATACTTTACATACAAGCTACAGAGGTTTTTATTATTAAGCTATGGCACAAGTTATAGACACCATATTTCAAAATTAATGTCAGTAGTCTGTTCTTTAGCTGTTATCTCTTCTGGATAAGAAAAGTACTTCTTTAATAGCAAGGATTTTCTAAGTTGTATTTTGGTTAAAATATATCCATTGCAGTAATTTTACAGTACCACCCAGCTCCCTCTTCCCCCCTCCCCTGTCCCTCACCACACTGTTGTCTATATCTATGGGCTATGCATATGTGTTCTTTGGCTAATCTCTTCATATGCTGTTTATTTAAATTTCAAATATACGTATCTGTTAAGCAATTTCATCCTGGAACTTACTCAACAGAAAAATAAAAACCCCAAAAACTACCAATACATAAAAAATATTAAAAAACAAAATTCAATTGAGTAAGTTGTAAAGTTTTATTGGCTTTATTAAACAATGCATGAACCAGGCGGCATCCTATCTAGCAGATAGAAAGGAGCTTCACAAAACTGTACAAAGTGGAAGGCTTCTTTAGGCAGAAGGGGGAAAGAGTGAGTTGTTTCACGTGGGGTCAATTCCTTTAGGGGACAAAAGGCATCTCTCATGCAGATTACCTCATTAGCGCTGACCAGGAAATTCCAGAGTGACTGGTTCCAATCAGATTCCTGGGAAATGCTGAAGCTTCAATTAGGTTGGGTATGAAGTCTCAGTTTGGTGGTATGGGGCTTAGCACAACTGACTCCAGTTTGGACCTGTTGTCTCTTTTTAACAGATATAAGTAAATAATATTTATTACCATGTTATTTGTATGAACCAATTTTTTAACTAAGCTGAATATTTATCAATTAAGGGAATGTTTCATAAATCATGGAGTAGGGATGGCCTAGTCTGGTTCTTCTGGGATGCAGATGGCAAGGACTTCATTAGGGTGAATGCATATAGGAGGGAACATTGGGAGGGAGCCAGATAAGGCTATGAAAACTATCAGGCTGCAAAGCAAGTCTGACTTCAGTACATTCTCACGGCCATGACAGGCACGCATGCTATGCACCTGTAAAACACAAGGAGGCATTGTCTAGGTGTATGAATGTACTTAGAAATATTTCTATAACATATTGCTAAATAAAAATAAGTACTGTTACAGAATAGTATATAATGACCTCATTAAAAATTATATATGTAACATTTCTATAGCATCTCATACACTAGAACCGTATAATAACCCAGACAATTAATAAAGTCGTATAGTCACTAAAATGTGAAAGAAAGAAAGAGAACCAAAAAGAATTCTAGTGGCAAATATTCTGCATAGATGGATAGTGCCCCTATAGTGGAACCTAGCTTTTTACCAGTTTAATTTTTCAGACCTTTCTATGATGATTTTTAGACCCACCTCCCTCCTCTGCCTCTCCATGTCAATTATTTGCCTTTGTTCCCAAGGGCTTTCCCATCTGCTCCTTCTCACTTTTTTTCCATCTCTTTTTCTTTCTTCTATCACCTACCTATTAAAATAGAAATTCATGAATTCATTCATTTGTTCATTTGCTTACTCATTTATTTTGAAGTATGATAAATCTCATTTTGATTATGTGTGGATCAAGTGGACTATTGACCCCTAAAACAGGTGTTTGCCTGATTTAATAAACATGTGATCTTTGACTTTTTTGAATGGAAGAGACATAATGTATTTTACATTTTATTTTGTATGTTTTTATAAAATTCCATATTCAAAGATAGACATAAAAAAAAAACAAGAACAATAAAGGAAAGGTCCAGTTCCTTAAGATAAAGCACCTATGGGTATAAATGCAACCAGAAAAATAAATGTCTGTTTTCAAGAGTCTTTAAGAGATTTTGGAGTTCAGGTGGAAAATATTTTTCCCTAAGAGGCAAGAAGGCAAGTATCTCTTCTTGTATATGGAATTGACACAACTATGTCTTCAAGCATTGGTGCATTTGAGACCCTGAGCAAACAGAACTTTTGATATAGACATTGATGAGCCTTGAGGCAGTGCACACTCCTTTGAATTTGGGGCAGTGGACATCTTCTGAACTGAGAGGAACATGGCTGGTGCCACTGGGTGCCCATAACTGAGGGACCAGTTATAACCAAGGGTGGCATCCTAGAAATAGTGGGTATTAGTTACTGATAGTAATATGTGTACTACAGGCTGCTGAAATTTGGAACATAAAGAAAATATTAGATGTTCCTATTTCGGCATATACTTTTCCAAGTTTGTCTCCTGCTCTTTGTGTAACTATTTACAACACAAACTGAAGATTTTACAATTCCCCGGCTCTCTCCAAGCGGTCATGCCTGTTGACTGATGGCATCATTCTCTCCACCAGGATCCATGTTGCATCTAAAAACACTACCCAACCTTCAGGGCTCAGCTCAGATATCACATGCACGCTTGCTACTTAAAGAGTGGTCTCTGAGCCAGCAGCATCACCAGGGAGTATGATAAAACCACAGAATCCTAGTCCTTGTCCAGACCCCAACATACTAAAGTAGATTAATAAGATCTCCAGGTGATTTATAAGCATAATCAAGTTTGAGAAGCGCAGTCCTGTACTATAGGCTTTTTGTATTTCTTTATTCTAAAATTCCCTCTTCCTGGTGTCTGAGAACACTGCACATTTATTTCCTTTTTAGTGGATTCCTCACCTCTCCAACTGATAATCCTCAAGTAACTTGTCTTTAGGTCCAAGTTGATCCTTAAGACTCTTGTGGAGTCTGTATTACAAACCAAAGGAGTTCCCATTTTTAAGTTGTACTTGAGGTTGTTGTTTTTTGTTTGTTTGTTTTGTTTTTAGAAAAACCAGAGTGTCTAGAAAATGGACAAATGGCTGCCTGGGTACAGCTTCCTTTAGCTCGGCTTTTGCTTTCCTGGGGGCCACAATCCCCACCTCGTTCCACCTGCCCTGATCCCCTGCAGCTTCCCTCCCTCATGTTGCCAGCCTGCCTCTGAGGTGTGAGCGAACAACTGCTGCATGCAAATAGCCCCAGACTCCCTGCCTGCTGGGAAGGCCTGTCTTTGTCCCATTCCATATCCTGCTATTGCAAATGTCCAACAAGCTTCTTTTAACTCTGTGTTACTGTTATACAAACATTTCTAAGGTAATACGAAACAGCACCTGGCCACAGAAAATTTACAACCTGATTGTGAATTTAAAATTAAATTTGACACCAAATGCTAGGGAGGTTGCTGGGAGCCTAGATTACTTATATGTTGCTGGTGGAATATAAAATGGTGCGGGCACTCTGGAAATAGTTTGGCAGTTTCATATAAAACTAAACATGCTCTGACCATATGCCACCCAGCAATTGCACTCTTGGGTATTTGCCCCAGAGGGATGAAAACGTATGAGCACACAAAAGCTGTGCAAAAGTTGTACAGCAATGTTCATAGCAGCTTTGTTCACAATAGTCCAAATTGTAATTAATCCAAATACCTTCAACCAGTGAAGGAGTAAACAACCTGTGGTATAACCACACTTTCAAATACTATGCAGCAATAAAAAGAAGCCCTGTACTGAAAACTGTAAACACTTAGTTGGCTCTCCAGGGATTTATGCTGCGTGAACACAATCATCGCAAAGGTCACATACTGAATGAGTTTATTTATATATTATTCTTGAAATAACAAAATTTGGTAACATGAATCTATACATGAGATAAAATTGTATCAAACTACACACACACACACACACACACACGACTGCATGTAAAACTGATGAAATCTGAATAAACTCTGCAGACTCTACCAATATCAATTTCCTGGTTTGCTACAATCCCATAGTTATCTGCTTTGCTATTATCATTAGGTGAAACTGAGTAAAGGATACACAGAACTTATGCATACATTTTTTGCAATTTACTATAATCTATAATATTTAAAGATTACAAGTTTTTAAAATGCTCTGCAAAAATAAATCTACAAGGAGTGTATGCATGATTAAAATTTTTATTTTCAGTCATTTTCTTTCTTATCTAGGGCTGAGACTCACTGAGAGAGCGGAGGACTATTTTTATTTTTTGAATTTCGGCCTAGAAATTTAAAGAAAAGGAGAAAAACCATAGAAAGATATTTATATGTACTTGTGTATCTAGTCTGTCACTTACATGTGTCATGACAAATTTCACACCAGGATTTTATAAACTACCCTCAATGTGACCATTGTTTCTGGGGAGCCCCAGTTGGGTAAAGAGCAGCTGAGAGCGTTTCTTAGCACATATTAGCATCACCTATGACCCAATGCAACTTGAGAAATGCTGGCTCAGTAAGGCTTCTCAGCTGAGGCGAGACAATGGAGTTCACATATTACTGTATAATAGCTGGGGATAAAGTCCATATTAGGCAGGAACAGTTATTTTAATACTCTCCTCTCCACCCATGCAGTATGATTAGTTTATTATTAGTGTATGCTTACCCAGATATTTTCTAGCTACAATATCAGACAGACTTAGAGTATATAAGTAGTGCACTACAAATCCTTATGACTACATTTTTATATTTTAAAAAATTAAAGTCCAAATCTCAAGAGACCCTACTCAGACTAAAAAGAAAGGTGATTTGAATACAAAATAAATAGTAACTCAATGATAACCCAGATGGTGAGGGTTTGAACACTTCTTTCTCAGATGTTGCCATGTTTCACCATCGTTGTTTGTTAAGCATGTAAACTCACAAGTAAAAAGGGAGGGGAACAGCATTAAATTGAGAATCTCAAGGTCTAGATTTTGATAGCCAGTTTTGTGACCATTCTTGTGTCATTTTGCAACTCTTTTGTTGTTTTCTTTTTATGTACATATTAATTCTTGTTATTTTTACAGGGTTATATTATTGACTAATAGGTGACAGAAAGATAGTAAATGTGGGGTTTTTGTTTCAACAAAGCATTTATTTCATTTCCACAGTAGTCTAGTGAGCATAGGGGGGAAATAATGTCTACTGAATAAGAGTATCACTCATTGGTTTGCACTTTGGTTGAATGAATAAGCATAAATTAAAGAGCTGATTGGTGTTTCCACCAACATCACTGTGGAACCTGATCCTGAAGGGCTTTTTCATTGGCCCATCGCTGAAAAACTCATTCAGCAATGGCTTGTATGACAATATAATATGAATCTCAAATTTGGAGTTGACAAGAAAGTAAGAGGTGAAGCATATATATGAGAAAAGATGATAATTTACTCAAAAAATCTGGACAGGACTGATAGGAAAGGTGATTGAAATCAAACAGAATAAGGTTTTAACAGAGCCCACATAATTTCATATAGCTTTTCACAGAAACTAAGTATAAATCTAAGGTGAGCATATGAAACCTCATGGTAGTAGGTCTGCAAAAGATGACTTAAAGAATTTTGGATGAGTATAGGCTCAACCCATCAACAGCATAATGTGGATATTTTTTTTAAAAACCACAGCAATAATCCTTGTATAGTGTTCAAAACAATGAAGTTAATTGTCATATTCCATACTGCTTGGACCAAATCAAGAGGAGTGAGGTTAGTTCTTGGTCCCAGATAGAAACATTAATAAATTACTAGTACAGAATATCAAATTATTGAATATGGTGAAGCAACTGAGGCCATGCCATAAAAGGACTATTTGACCTAGCTGGTTTGGCTCAGTGGATAGAGTGTTGACCTGTGGACTGAATGGTCCCAGGTTCTTTTCCGGTCAAGGTCACGTGCTGGGGTTGCGGGCTCGGTCCCCAGTGGGGGATGCAGGAGGCAGCCAATCAGTGATTCTCTATCATCATTGATGTTTCTATCTCTCTGTCCCTCTCCCTTCCTCTCTGAAATCAATAAAAAAATATTTTTAAAAAAGGATTATTAAAGTGCCTGAGGATGTCTAGGGACAAAGCAGAGAAGACATGATAGGTACCAAGAAATATTTGAGGACCTATCAAAAGGATATTAAAGTGCCTGAGGATGTCTAGGGACAAAACAGAGAAGACATTATAGGTACCAAGAAATATTTGAGGACCTATCAAAAGGAGAGGGATTCTATCAGGCAACTCTCAGGTGTCAGGTTATAGGAAGGTAGGTAGCTTTTGAGTTTATATAAATTTAAAATTGATAACTTAGAGGCATCAAAAGATTAACTGAGCACCTCACCAGTGTGGCTCAGTGTTTGACCATCAACCTATGAACCAGGAGGTCACAGTTTGATTCCCAGTCAGGATACATCCCCTTATTGTGGGGGGCTCGATCAGTAGGGGGTGTGCAGGAGGCAGTGGATCACTGATTCTCTCTCATCATTAATGTTTCTATCTCTCTCTCCCTCTCCCTTCCTCTCTGAAATCATGAAAATTGAGAAAACTGATCACATTACCTTCATATTTATGCTATTAACTATTTAAAATTATTATTTACAATTTTTAATATAACTGATGGAATAGAGCACACCATTGGTTGTTGACTTCTTTCACCTTGCAGTGGCTGTTCTTTATAAGGAAATGTACAGACTGTGTTTGCCTACCCTCACCACCAGGGCATGGCCAGGAATTTTCTTCACCAAAAACCAAACAGACAAAACTTTTCAAAGTCAAATCAATAGAAAATGCAGATGGCAAACAACCTGACACTTTAAAACTCAGTCTGTGAGCCCATCTTCCACGATGATGTGTAATACAAGCAGCTAGTTTGTAGCCTGTCATTTGGAATGTACTTACAAAACAGACATTTCTGAAAAATGTTTCATTTCAGTGACTGGGGTGCTGTGTGCGACTGCAGTTATTGAGAGTGATTTCTAATTATGTTGGCTTCCTTCCAGCAAATTACCAGAGAGAAGTCTAATTTGCCATATGGTTTGCTGATATGCTAATATTCACAAGCCATCTTTAGGTGCAGTTAATCTACAGTCAGGTGCTCTGTTTATTCAGGCATATTGGAGAAAACCAACTGATTAATATCGCTGAAGAGAGTGGCTAATTTTATTAGGCTCTAAGAATTCTACTATGAATAATCATATTTGCTTCACATGAACATTTATCCCAAAATGTGTACCACAGAGAATATATTTTTTAAATTTATCTTTATTATTGAAAGTATTACAGATTTGCCATCCCCCCCCCATTGACCCTCCCTATCCTGTTCCCCCACCCCAGGCCCTCACCGCACTATAATGCAGGTTCCCCTTGAAACTCATACCAACACTGGTAATGAATGGAATTCTAGAAAAGGTACAGGACTTGGTTCAAAGTTTGTAATCTGAGTTTGAGTGGTTCTTGTTACCCCGACTATGTTTCTTCTGCTATTTTTATTAAGTGTTGCTGTGAGTCTGTCAGCCTTACCTGGAAAGACATCAATCCCTCCCCCCACGGGGCTTGGAAACTAAGCGAGGCTGACGATACAACTCAGACATGTTTCTAATAACCGTTTAGAAGCTCTGTGACAGGATTCTTTTTCCATTTGTCAAGAACTATACGGAGGCATTTTGATCATTGTCACAATTTAGAGCAGGTAACAATGAATGTGTTGAGAATTCCCCTCCTGGATTCAGTGATAGATTCTGTTTGAGGCTCCAAGAGTTAATGAGAACAGAGAGTTAGAATGTAGAATACATTTTCCCACTTCCTCCTTGCTCTCCCTTCTCTCTGATCATCTATGGCTTCTATTTCCCTAAAAGAGTAATATAAACAGGACAAAACAGAATGGAAATATGTCTTAGAATAGATAGCACTCTAAACACATGCTCTGTCTCTCTAGAAACTTCTTCACTTAAAACATTGTCATCATATTTTTTCATAATTTTACTACACTGTGAACTGTTGCTTATAAGAAAAAAGATGGCATAATCTTAGGAGATTTGTGCTCTTTTCCATTCCTCAAATATCTAAATTTTTGCTCCATATTTCATTGTTCTTGTGATCATTCATTGAGCTTTTCAAAAATATTTCCAAACACTAAATGAGATTTGTAAGTTTGTATATGTCTATCACTAATATATGAGTCATTACTATAAAATAAGAGGAGGGATTTCAAAACATACACAAATAATTCTTTCTGTCAACAGGTCCTCCCTATGTTGATGAATGGACATAACCAATATACAGTACATTGGCCACATTGGTAACAGATCTGCAATATGTGGTTACAAACACATACTATGGAGTCACACAGAAATGAGGATGAGTTTTATTAACTTCTTACCACTGTGACCTTGGGCAAAACCATCTAATCTCTAGACACCTTGCTTTCCCTCCATTCTGTAGGGAGGATAAAATTTCCTTTATAATACTTTTATTAGGATTAAATGAAAAACCATACCTATAAAAATTTAATACAGTATTTGGCTGTCAAAATGCAGCTATTGATATTATTTGTATAATATGTCCATATTCAAAACAACTCAGTATGTCTCTATAGGTGTTCGCTGGTAATTGGATTCAAATAATGGCTCATTTGGTGACAAAAAAAAAAAAAATTCTTTTGGAAGCAACACAACCACCCACAGGTATAATATTGAAGCTTGTTTTTTCCACACAACACAGCTTCATGCTTCAGTTGAATGAAGTAATGATAATATAAAAGCAACTCTCAACTAGTTTTATTGTGCTTTTGGGTATGCAAATTTTATCCCTAAAAATAAAAGGACAATAAGTAGAATACTTGGTTTTTAATTTGCAAAAAGTTTTTGTATGAAAGTGAGACTTAATATGTGATTTTTGAAATCAGAATGAAGGTTGGTAGGGTAAAAGTTGATCATTTTTAGTTGAAGAGGGAGCCGCTTCAGAGGCGATACTATGGGCACATGCCTACTAGAAAACAAGCTGTGACCAAACCTCAACAACAGGCGCATTTCTCCTCGTCACGCAAACTTTGTGAGACAGATAACTGTAGTTTTCTGTTTTCATTCTCATCTTGTGTCCATCTTTGAAATGTGTATCCATCCTCCCACCAGTACTTGCATGCTAATATTCTTCAAGATTTATATGAATCATGATAAAAGTAGTCTTTAAAATAGACAATGTTGAGAAAGTAGCACTATGTGAATCACTAACACGTTTTCAATCTTCACTTAATACAACATTGTGTTCCACCTGATCTTAAAATAAAATGAGAGATTACAAGTGCAGTGATTCTAAAAGCTATATACAATTTTCCCATTTCTTATGTGCAAATTCCTGTGGCCATTCAACGGTATTATAGACATTAAACATAAATACTTTCCACCTGCAAAAAATGCCACAAGGTCTTGCTTTCCCACTGGTAATTACTGGAAACTACAAATTAAAAATATAATTGTGCGTGCTCATTAAGAATATTCTAGTAGTGTTTGCTCCATAAAATAGCCTCTTGAACAGCAGTGACTAGAGGAACATATAATTTTCCGGAAAATAATTAGTATTTGGGACTTAGAAACCAGACCCATCATGTTTGTTGTTTCATTTTTACACATGATCAGAATAACTTAATTTTACTATCATATTTTTATTTAAAATTACTGTACTCCAAACATTTTTTCTAATTACATATGGTCTATTTTGTTAAGGTACAAAATAATGATTACTGATCAAAACAGTTCTCTGAACTGTCCTGAACCTTTACTAGAACATTGTGGTATTATTTTTCAATGAATTATAGTGAAACGTAGACGAAACAAGATAAAATGTATGCAATTTCATCTAGTTGAAATAAACTTTTAAATGCTGTAATTTATATATTCTTTTGGTGTGAATTAAGTAGTACTAAGTTACATTTTGGGAATTGTCCTTGTTAGGCATGTTTTGTTTTGTTTTTGAGACTAAGAAATCTAGCTGTCCCTGGGAAGACACATTAACATCATGTTACACTCACAATGAAAGCGGAAGGGAGAGAACTGAGGATTGGACACAGTGTTCTGGCTGGGAAGGTGATAAATACTTGGGCTTTTAAGTGTTCTGGCCTACAAAACCTTCATTCTTTGATTGAGCTGAACAGTTTAATTTTGCTCAAGGTCCTTAAGTGTTAGCTATTATAATGCTGAAATAAAAATGTGAGCTTGCAAATTGTCAATATTCCTATACTGAAGTTATTCCATCTGTCAGCTTTGAGACTTAAATGGCATTGGCTGTAAGGATGTTGACAGGGGACTATCTCTTAGTTGACTTTCTTCCAGGAGGACCTCATAAGATCACATATTCTTTGGTCTTTCATTTGGTCTTCCATTTTGCAACCTCAGAAGTTTAATTTTTGTCATAATAGAACAAATGATTCTAACAGATTCATGCAAACTCACTCAAATAAAAGGAGCGATAATTAATTGCCTAATGTATTAATTTACATTGAGAAATACATCTGCGAAGAAGCTAGAAGATGAAGGTAAGTGTCCTCTGGCCAGAATGTTCACTTCTCCATCAGAAAAGCCATGAGAAGCCAATTATAATCAAAAGATCATTTGATGATTATTTAATCAGAACAAGAAAAGTTGTTTGTATGGTTTTTATTGTTAATGGCATCAAGATATAACCAGAGAGCCCGTTTTTGTCAGGGTCCCCTGTGTCCTAGAGAAATGAGCCCATCTGACTGCCTGCCCACTACCACCCTTCTGAGTGACCCAGTTATTCCTTGGCTTTCATCTTGTTCTGCTGTGCTCAGGGTGCCATCTGTGCTTCTAAGTTAGTGTCATAACTTTCTGTATCTCAGATCAGGCTCTTTACATAATTTTAGAGTGACGGGGCCCTTCCGCTTCCCTGCTGACAAGTTCCTGAGGGCACATCCCTTACGCCCAGCAGAGACTTACTAGACAGATTGCCAAAACCAGCATCACCATCTTCAATGAATCCAACTGTGACTCATTTAAATGATGAAATAACTTAAATTTGAACAGCACTTTAGTTCCTCTTTATGTATTGTCTCAGATGATAAAAATAGCTCTGTTTTTAACTAAGAGGAGCCCAGGTTAGAGCAAAAATGCATTAATAGCGGCTGGTGTAGTAGAAACATTCAAAGAAGGAGATAACGTAGCTATTTGTTGTTTTCATATTAACTGAACACCTACAGGAATCAAATTTAAGGCAAAGGGGCATTACACATCAGCATGAAAGATCTTTCAGGTATGTTGTTCCTTCTATCATAAGAAGTAATGCTACAGTTGTTATAGATTTTTGGCTTTGATTTTTATTTAAATTTTAATTGTGTGTGTTTTTTTAATGTGGCCACCTGAGACAAAGCAATCACTTAATAAAGAATATTACCATTAGAATTCTCTGAGAAGCCATCACAATCCCAGGCAGCAAGCACAGTATTGTGAAGAGTAATTGTCTAGAATTTGCCGTCAGTGGAAGGGGCTGTTTCCTTTAGCTTCAGAGAAGTTATAGCAGAACAATTATGTGGCATGTAGGGGAAAGCATTGCTAGTAGAACAGAACAGAATTAGTAAAAGCAGAGGTAGGTGTGAAGGGAAGTGGAGACCTTCCCACGCAGCAGTCAGAGGCACTCAGAGTGAAATGTGATTATTCTTCTTATGTTACAGTTACAGCTACCATTTATTAAATCCTTTCCATTTGTCAGATACCGAGACTAGTATTTTAAATGCATCATGTGATTGATTTAACCCCTACAACAACTGAATATGATTTCATTTGTATGTGGAACCTAATGAACAAACTGAACCAACAAGCAAAATAAAGACAGACTCATAGATAGCAGCCAGACAGCTCTGATGGGGGGAGGTCAGACTCATAGATAGCAACCAGACAGCTCTGATGGGGGGAAGTGGGGGGTGGAGGAGGAGGGAGGTTGGGGGGTGATGGAGTTGAGAGAAAAAAAGAAAGATAATATTGCCCACAAGGAAAGTTCTATTTTTAATTTTCCACAGAAGTAGGACACCAAAATCTGCAGTATCCTTTTTATTTCACTCTATGACATCTCTTTGGGGGTTTGCTTCTTGTCTCATAGCTCTATATCAGTGGTCAGCAAACTGCGGCTCGCGAGCCACATGTGGCTCTTTGGCTCCTTGAGTGTGGCCACGAAGTTTCAATCGCACTGTACGTGTGCGCCCACACGTGGTATTTTGTGGAAGAGCCACAGTCAAGGGGCCGCAGTTTGCCGACCACTGCTCTAGATGATGTGTTGATTGCACCTCCCACCAAAAGCACACCTCCTGTATTCTCCTAGGATTCAGATCAATTTCATTTTCCTACTGGACATTTCCACTCAGGGGTCTTACAGATACTAACAACTTACCATTTCCCAACCTGGGCTCCTCTTTTTCATATGTAAGCCTGCTTCACCTGACATGTTCTTGACTTTAGTTAATAGTACACCATCAATACATTCTCTCAGTAAAATGCTCAGTCATTTTCTACCCTTCTCTGTAGCTCAGTTCATTATCCAGTCAGTCATCAAATCCAGTTTATTCTATCTCAGAAATATTTCCTGTGTTTTACCTCTATTTTCCTGTGATATTGCCACTGTCTTTGTATTCTAATCACCTACTTCCATGACCTATCTTCCATGACCTTACTAGTCTTGTCCTACTCTAGTATATTCTTTATAGTGTACCCAAGTGATCTTCATAAATAGCAATCTGATGGTGAAACTCCCAGATGTGAGAAAATCACTGCTCTCCATTAGAATAGCATGTCAGGCCTGTGGCAAAGACTAACCATCTATTTATCATTATCCATTTTTCCTGGGCATACAGCTAAACAACATTGCCAAGCCTCCCTTGCAACATGGCCAGATCACTGAGTTCTGGCCAATAACATTTGGGCAGAAGTAATATAGACCATTTATAGGCTGGGCTTCTAGCTGTATATATTTTTAAATTTATCTTTATTGTTGAAAGTATTACAGATGCCCCCTGTTTCTCTCACTGACCCCCTCTACCTACCCCACCCCCTCCAGGCCTTCACTGCACTATTGACTGTGTCCATGGGTTATACATATGTGCATATAAGTTCTTTGGTTAATCTCTTCCCCAACTCTTCCCTCTGAGAATCGTCAGTCTGCTGCATGCTTCCATGTCTCTGGATCTATTTTATTTGTCAGTTTCTTTTGTTCATTCAATTCCACATATAGGAGACCATATGATATTTATCTTTCTCTGACTGGCTTTTTTTGATTATCATAATACTCTCCAGGGCCCTCTATGTTGTCTCATAAAGTAAGCGATCCTTCTTTTTATAGCTGCATAGTATTCCATGGTGTAAATGTACCACAGACAGCTTTTTTATCCACCCATCTACTGATGGGCAGTTGGACTGTTTCCAGATCTTAGCTATGGTAAATAAGGCTATGAAAATAGGGGTGAATGTTTTCTTTCTGATTGGTGTTTCAGGCTTCTTCGGATATATTCCTAGAAGTGGGATCTCTGGGCTGTATATTGATGTCCAGAGCTCTCTCAGAAACTCTATGTTGAAGATGAGGGTGATTCTATCAACTGGGATCCCTGAAAAGTCAAATCAACCAGAACCCCCTTTCCCACCACAACTAGAAATAACATTTTGGACACAGGTGAATGACTACAGGGTCTATATATACTGCAGCAGCTATTATTACTTTCATACAAAAGTCAATCACGTTTCTACCCACATATACCCAGCTTCTTCACACATCATCCTGCACAGCCCTTTGCTCTGCATCGTTGTTGCACTGACGCTATTGCTCATCACTTTGCATGTTCTGTCCTCCTGCCTTAAAATGCTTGGAAAATTTTGTCATTCCGCCAACCTGAATTCAAATACTAACATTGTGATGGTTTCCTACTGTGACCAGGATTCTATCCATGCACATATCTCAGCATTTACCATATAACTTACAACAATGCTTGTGGTAACTATGTAGAAAATGCATGAGGGCAGAGACATGTGATGAATTAATATATAGCCAGTGTCCTGCAGTGGTCTTTCAATAATTTTGTCCAATGAATGAGTCAATGAGGCTCTAAGTTTATAACTAAGGGGGAAAAAAACAGTAATTAGAGTTTCTCTATGAAAATCATTATTCCTTTATGTAGGTATAATTGAATAATTATTTTTTGAGAAAGTTATTTACAAATTTTCATCTTACTTAAGTAGCTGTCGTTTATTTGTTTCCTAGGGATGGCTGAGGATAGAGTATATGTTCTTTGCCTATTTCTACAATTTTCAAATTTTTTAAATTACTAAGGTTCAATTTCTTAAGCTTTATCTATGCTGTGTTAAGCAGAAAGATGAAGAAAGTAGGTCAAGTTTCTGACCTGCTTGTCTTGCTTTAGATGTATTCTTACTCAAAGGCACTGGCAGGCACTTAAAATGCAGATATATAAACAGGAAACACAATACCAATGGCAAAATCTCTCTCTATTTATATCTTTTCATTTTTCTCATAGCAGAATGCTTTTTGACAATGCATTGTACACAGAAAAAAAAGTTTAGATTGCTGCCAATGGCTAGAGGTTTATATAAAATAGACCCATGACTCCAAGTCTAAAATATTTTAATTTTCTTTCCCATTGAACCTCACCTAAAGAATCACATGAAGTAGTATTTCCATTCAGAAATTATGATTCTTCTTTTTTAATAGGAAATATGTAAAAATCATAATAGAATACATCTTCATCAATCTCTTTAGGTGCTGTTCATAGAACTACACCACCAAATCTTAAGTTGCCACTTCTTCCAGGGTGAGAAGTTTTTTATCACTCACATCATTAACATAACTTCTTACAAATAGTCATATATATATATATGTATATGTATGTATATATATATACACACACACACACACACATATATATGGCTACTTACTAAACTCTTATAATGATACTTGTCTCAGAATTTCTAATGCATACTTTTCAAAATAAAGAGTTCATAGCATATAGCTTTTTTTTGCATGAGTATTCTATACTCAAATATATATTCAATACCTTAAAATATGGACCCGCCTTTTTTGTATTTGCCCAAGATATCAAAAATATCCTTATTGTGGTTTATACAACTTCTGGATGCTTACGAGTCTTTCTTACAGTATTGTTGGCCAAGAAAAAGGAAAATCACAGCTTTAAAACATTTTATCCACACTCAAATTATGTTATCATCATAGATTAGGCATCATTATAAATTGAGGAATTTATTTTAAGATTGGAAAGACACAGGCTTGTATATGCATGTTGTTACCCAAGGTCTGCTCCCCATTCCCTCCTAGAGTATTCTACTTTTTAAAAAAATATCTAATTGCTTCAGGTGTATAATCTGCTATTTAATCAGTTCATGTTTATTGTATAACATGAGTAAAGCTAATTGTTTCACCAGAACTAGTGTGTAATGGGTATTATAGTCCAAATATATGCACTTATTTCATGGATTCTGATAAGTCTCAAAGCCGATATACATATAAAGTCAGATTTTAGCTCAATATATGGAAGAGTGGAATTCTTAACAATGAGCAGTACCTAGAGAGCATAATTCTTAAATGTCTTTTTTAATTAAAAAATTTTAATATTGACATTATTGCAGGCATCCCCCTTTTATCCTCCTTTTCCCACCTCTACCCACCCCTAACTCCCTCTCCCTTGGCTTTCACCATACTATTTAATTCTTAAAATTTTTATATAGAGTTATTCATACATATGTTCTTTTTAGACAATAGTATATATAACCTTTAAATATCAAAAGGAGAACTAAACTCTATGTATAGATATACTGAAATACATATTAGATGCCTTAAAATATGGACCCATAAAATATGCCTTAAATATGTGTATATATATCTACACTAATAAAAGACAAACATGCAAATTGACCATACCTTCGCTATGCCTTAAGCCACACCCACCAGCCAATCAGAGCGACTATATGCAAATTAACCCAACC
>NW_005356259.1:5568825-5607587 GCF_000412655.1 Myotis brandtii
GCCCCCTGAGTGCACAAATTTTTGTGCCCCGGGCCTCTAGTGTGTGTGGTATATATATTATATATTTCTAAGCTTAAATGCATATATATTTAATATAATAAATTTAGAGACATTGCTACCTAAGATAAAATATATAGACATAGATATAGTCCCCTTCTCCAAATAATGTTTTTAAAATTAATTTGCCTGTGGTTCTAAGCCCTTTTGAGCTATTCTTCTTTAGATTTGTACAAGATGCCTCTTACTCTTATGTTTTTCTTATTTTAATAGGAGGAATTAGACAAAAATGATGTTTATAGTACTAATAATTAAGGAAACATTCGTCCTCTGTGTTAAAATCTGGAGCACTATAGAGGGAAGGTGACTTTTCACAACCCAGAAAATTTATATTTTCTCAAATAGGGGGTCATAATCTGCACTAAAAAGTCCTCCTCTTAGGTAACAGTATGAATTTAGTGTGGGTGGATTACAGTTAAGTGAGGAGTACAAGCAGTTGCTAACAGCAGTAGCACCAAGATGCTGAAAGGAAGGTTAAGTTGTTTTGTTTTAAAGTTAATCACCTCACTTGTGTGTCAGCTTGACTGGATTTTTCATGTGTCCAATTCCATTTCTATTTCCATTTTTAGTTCCGAATGTATATTTGAAATTCAGTTTCCTCTAGAGGATATTCCACCTGGTTCTGAAAGACATATCTTATCAATAATATCCATAGTATTCATTTAAACTATATTCTTGATCTTAGGTGGTAATACAGCTAAGAGTGTAACTTGTGCATCCTTCCTTTTCACCATGTGAACATCAGGAGCAGTGCTCCATGGAAGACATTTGAGAGAATGATAATGTAATGACTTTTCAAATTGTGTTCCATATTCCCACAGGGGCCCCAGGAGACAGGAGCAAAGAAAGACAGAGGGAGCCCTAACCGGTTTGGCTCAGTGGATAGAGCGTCGGCCTGTGGACTGAAAGGTCCCAGGTTCGATTCCGGTCAAGGGCATGTACCTGGGTTGCGAGCACATCCCCAGTAGGAGGTGTGCAGGAGGCAGCTGATCGATGTTTCTCTCTCATCGATGTTTCTAACTCTCTATCCCTCTTCCTTCCTCTGTAAAAAATCAATTATATATATATAAAGAAAGACAGAGGGAGTGGGCTCCAAGGTATCTTCCTTCAGCCAGAGAATGTCGTCCTTTATCTGTTTCATCTACCCCTGATTTCTGGAGAAAGATCCTTATGGTTAAACATGTATAACTACTGCTCTTCTTCAACTGTATTATCTTTCTCTTGAAGAATCTGAAACTTCAGATTAAATAACTGCCGAAGGAGACAGAACCACTTATGACTTAATCAGGACCAGGATTTGTATCTCCTTGTTCCCTTTGTAATGTTTCTTCCATGTTGTCACTTGTTTTCCAATGTCTTTTCTAAAAAAGAGTAGTACAATATTTAATCAAATTCGATGCTAAATAAAAACTGGCCATGGCTTGGCTCATTTGGTAGACATATTTTGATGGTCCTGAGGAGTGGGTGCCATGTGGTTGATTTTGGCCATCGACATGAAAGCATCTAGCAGCCCAGGGAAATGGTGCTATGTACTTTGTGATCAATAACCCTATCTTGGGCAGGCTTTTGGGATGATCGCTGTTAAAATACTCATAAGGTTGTTCTTCAGTCCAATTAATAGAACAAGAGTTATTTCAATGAGCAGTGCCTGGAGAGCATAATTCTGAAATTTCTAATAGATATTTATTATTCATTGGGCAACTTCAGGAAGCGCTAATACAATTGGAAGCTTCAGAGGAGGCTCAGGCATTTATGCAGGTAAAGGCTTGACAGGAGAACTTTCCAGACACAGTAAGTATGGTGGAAAACATCTCTGATGTGTGTTAGTGGACTTCAGGAATTTGCTCTTTAGTGAGAGGAGGAAAAATCAGAGTATAATAGTGTATTAGTTTTTAGTGCTGCTGTAACAAATTACCACAATTTATTTTCTTACAGAACTATAGCTAGGAAGTCCAAAAGGGGTCTCACAGACTAAAATGACGATGTTGGCAGGACTGTGTTCCTCCTGGAAGATCCAGGGGAGAATCCATTTCTATGCCCTTTCCAGCTCTTAGAGGCCTCCCACTTTCTATTTTTTGTGGCACCTTATTTGTCTTCAAAGCCAGCAATAGTGGATGAAGTTCTTCCTATGCTGCCATCTCTCTGGTTCTCTTCTGCCTTCCTCTTTCCCTTTTAAGAACCCTGTGATTACATTGGTCCCACCAGGGTAATCTCCCTATCTGAAAGGTAGCTGGTTAGCAACCATAACTCCTCTTTGCCATATTATGTAACATATTTACAGGTTCTGGAGATTAGGACACTGAATTATAAATCATTAAAAATGTACATGCTTTTTACTGTAGGCCCCTTTGGTGATGGTATGCTACCTACATCATTGGCTATTTAATCATTTCTTGTCAATGAATATAAAGAACTTTTTAGGATAGTGCTTGACACAGAGTAAGCTCTCAAAATTGTTAGCTAATATTAAAACTGTGGTAATCTCCTGGTAGTTCTTATATTTTTTTGACAAAGCAATTGAGCAAGAGTTCTTTCTTTATTAAATATGATAGTTATGAACAATTAAGCTGTTAACAGCTTAATTTTTTTTAAAGAAAAAATTCAATCATGTAGTTGAAGAAATAAAGCTATTTGAAACATGGTACTTCTTTCTAATGAAGACTATTCTATAAAGGACATTCTCCTACTTCTTAATCACATTGCCTTTTAAGGACATTTAAATTCCATTAGCATTATCACTCCCAAAAGCATAAACTACATTGTTCATTGACAGGAACACAGTTCTTCCAGCTATGAAATAAGTCCACTGTGTTTACTCTAGGGCTTTATCTTCATGTTACAGAAATAGTTATAATTTATAAATACTTTGTGGTAGTCTCGAATACTTTTAATATTGCCAGTGCCTCTTTCAAGGCGCATCATTCATGTAATGTAGAGAAAATTTTTTCCAGCTTTAATCTATAAGTAAACACCACAGTCAGCTGTTCTTATTGCACAAGCTCTGCACCAACATAGTTCCACGGTCTCTAAATCCCCTTTTTGTCATACTTCCCACTCGTGCTTCCAAACTCAGCTTTTGGTGTAATTGTTGGGGAGCATGATCATTTACTTCCATGGTGCCCCCAATTCTTTACTTATTTTGGATATCTTAAAGTCATATATACTATTTTTAAATTTGTTTTTCCGCTGAATTCCATCTACTTTGTAACTTCCAACAATTCATCAATGCTTCCTTCACACTAAAGACGTCTTATATTTTTCAACAGTGCTGTGAATCCTTCTCATTTTTGTTTCTTTTATCATCTGTCATTGGATCAAAAGTCTAAACCTCTACATTTGACTTTCATATATGCATAAGTAATAAATTTACTAGCAACAAACATACTAACTCATTTTTAAAATGAACAATGTTTTCATTGATGTAATTGAATGACAGCACTGAAAATACAGTGTATATTATTTAAAGAATAATAATCTCACTTATTTTCTGAAATAATTGTTGAGTATTATACTCAGTAAAAATGCATCCTGCTGTTTTATATTTGATCAATAAGTAAAATAAAATAAGTTGAAGTTACTAACTACAGTTAGAATTTGAAAATATCATACCAAAGTGGAACACAACTGAGAAATACTTTATATAGTAACATTAACATTTTGCCTCAGATTTTGCTTTGGGGGAGATTTAACAAAAGCTATTATAAAATGAAATTATTCAGGTACTTGAGTCCAAAGACTTATACTGCTATCTAGTGGCCACACTGAGTAATTTTAAATTGTTAGCTATGTAATCCTCTCCTACTCAAAGTGCATATTACTAAAGCATTGCCATTACATTTTTGAAAATCACTAGAGTTGACTTATTAGTAATCTCCTAGAAATACCATTTCTAAAATTGCACTATTTGCTTGTAGATAACAAGGTAAGAATTCTTCCATTGGAAATGCAGCATGCTATATTAGTAAATGTATTATTTTCATAATGAATAAAATAATGTTTCAAAATGGGAACACTAAACAAAGAAATTAATTCCAAACATTAGGGCATATTTATATAATTATTCACTAGATATTATAAAAATAATTAAAAATAGCTTCTTTGAATATAGAATAGGTTATTCTTGATTTTAAAAAATTTCAAGGATTCATTTATATTTTTTTTTTACCCAGAGTTTTTTAATGGCAGCACAAACTGGGTTAGATTGTAAGCCAATCTATTTATCCTATATAATAAAAGCTTAATATGCTAAGTGTCAGGTCGTCGGGTCGTCCATTCAACCAATCAAAGCGTATTATGCTAATGATATGCTAAGGCCGCTCAACCGCTTGCTATGACATGTATTGACCACCAGGGGCCAGATAGTCGACTGGTTGACCAGTTGCTATGATGTGCACTGATCACCAGGGGACAGACACTTCGACTGATAGGTTAGCTTGCTGCTGGGGTCCAGTCGATAGGGACTGAGAGAGATGGGCTGGACATGCCCTGTAGCCCTCCTGTGGTCATTGGTTGTCCAACCTCTCATGTTCCTCCCTGGCCCCAATCAAGCACCGGTGGGGTTCCTCGGCCTGGCCTGCGCCCTCTTGTAATCTGGGCTGAGAGACCTCCTTTCCCCGAGTGCACTAATTTCGTGCACCAGGCCTCTAGTAGGAAATATAAGGCCAAACAAACTCAATGGTAACTTTTCAGCTTGTTATTGGAATATGAAGAATTCGCTTTATGAAGAAAATTGGGATTTCTTAAAACCTAAATTATTCACAGTAAAGGAAAAGAAAGAAGGTTAGCATTTTCTTGATGTGATTTCAGAGGTTAGATCAAACTGGAAAAAAAATGTAATGGTTAGTTGAGCTAGCCTTTTTAATGGCTGTATTGTATCAACACTGCTGGAAGAATTATAATGGCTTTTTTTATATGTATGTTATGTTTATTCTCATATGATCTAATTTTATCTTTGTTTAAAAATGATTAAAGAAGACAAATAAACTTCAAAACTTCATGAAGCAGACAGTCTTTTTTTCTGAGAACTGCAAAATCGGGCAGAAGGCCCGAAGTTTTATAGGATAGAGAATAAAGAACAAAGGGGAGGCAAATGGAAAATATCTGATTGGCTGGGGCCACTTAAGTCAACCTTGTTTGGGGTGAAATGGTCCAGAGTGACAGAAAGCAGCATTGACACAAAGCAAGTGAATTTACTAAGGAAGCAAAGCAAGCAAATTTATTAAAGAAGCAAAGCAAGAATTTATTAAGAGTGTACTTGAGCCCAGCTGGTCTGGTTCAATGGTTGAGCATTTACCTATGAACCAGGAGGTCATGGTTCGATTCCTGGTTAGGGCACATACCCGGGTGGCGGGCTCAGTCCCCAGTAAGGGCCTTCAGGAGGCAGATGATCAATGATTCTCTCTCATCATTGATGTTTCTATCTCTCTTTTCCTCTCCCTTCCTCTCTGAAATCAATAAAAACATAGATTTTTTTTTAAAAAAAGGATGTACTTGGCATAAAGCACAAGCAGACAACTCAGCTAGTCTGAACACCCTGTCAGGAGAGGGTTCAAGGGGTTTTATGACCTTGCCCCTATAGGTTTCAAAGTTCCCCCGCCAGATATTTTGAGTAGCAGGCTAGGTTTCAAAGTCCCCTACTACATTGTTGTGGCTTATTTCGGAATGTTTGTGCATACATTTGGTCATCCTGTTTGGCAAGTCCTAAGACAGCTGACTGCTCAGGGGGTGAGATAAACTCCCCCCTTTTCTCCCCCTCTTCCCCTTTCCTACCTTAGTAGCTATCAATTCTGCCTACAATCTTATCTTTCCTGTTGACAAGTTCTGTAACAGAGATACCATGAGCTTATTTGACTTTTGTAGTTAGAATAAAAGATTATATTTAATTCTGATAACTCTAAAGACATGCATGTTTTAATTAAACCAGCAAACTTAAACTAAGCTTTATTTAAACTAAGATTATTCTAGATCATGTGAACTTGAATAAAGGGAAACTATCCACGCATTGGAAGAGTACAATGCCTCACCAGCAGGGGGGATTTGAGGCAGGAGGGAGTTAGAGCATTAGAACAGGCACCTGGAAAACAGGTCATGATTGGCTACCAGCAATCTCCTTATAAGCCTAGCAGTCCTATTTTTGAGGGGAAAGTAAACTAGCTAAAGCTAAGCTGGAGGATTGTGATAGGTTAGGTTTCCTTGACAGGTGTTTCCCATAAGTGCAGGCTGACTTAGGTTTCGATTTGTGATTTGGGCCAGACCACGGGGGAAGCCTCCATTTTATGTCTTTATCGAAATCTATACTAATAATCTATACTAATAAAAAGGTAATATGCTAATTAGGCCGGATAGACTGGACATCGTCAGGTCACCCAGGCCTCCTTCCAGACAAAGCCATGGTGGCAGGGGCTTAGGCAGAGGCGGTTAGGGGCAATCAGGCAGGCAGGCAGAGTGGTTAGGAGCGATCAGGCTGGCAGGCAGGAGGCTGGGCTGAGGGACCCCCATCCATGCACTAATTTTGTGCACCAAGCCTCTAGTATCTTTATAACTGCCCTTCTTGAGCAGGCGCTGTGGAGATCTGGGAATGCTGACTCTGGTAAGAATTTTCACCCTTCGTTGGCTTGGCTTTTTCATTTTTTTTTCTAGGACCCCATTGGCAGGCTCTAGAGCAAGTGGGATTTAAAATAGAAGATAGCCCTGCTTTAAATTTAAAGGTTTTCCATTCTTTTTGTTGTTGTTGTTAATCTTCACCATAGGATATTTTTTTCATTGACTTTTAGAGAGAGTAGAAAGGAGGAAGAGAAACAGAGAGAGAAACATTGATTGGTTGCCTCCCTGACCAGGGCTGGGGATTGAGTCTGCAACTGAGATATGTGCACTTGATTGGAATCATCCTAAGATCCTTCAGTCCGAAGGCCGATTCTCTACCCACTGAGCCAAACCAACTAGGATGGTTTTCCATTAATTTTAATTTTACTTTTCTCTAACTGTTTAAGGGAATAACTAGTAGCAGTTTACTAGAGAATCAATTAGAGTCCCATCAACCATGGGAGGGTCCAGATGGGGGCATTTGATTGGTGTGCAAGGATTTGGCAAAACCTTCTAAGACACTTGATTGGAATCAACCCAAGATCCTTCAGTCCGAAGGCCGATTCTCTATTCACTGAGCCAAACGGGCTAGGATGGTTTTTCATTACTTTTAATTTTACTTTTCTCTAACTGTTTAAGGGAATAACTAGTAGCAGTTTACTAGAGAATCAATTAGAGTCCCATCAACCATGGGAGGGTCCAGATGGGGGCATTTGATTGGTGTGCAAGGATTTGGCAAAACCTTCTAAGACAATCTCTTTTGCAATGTCCTGTTTGATGGAAATGAGACACAATTTCTGGGCCAGGAATTTGATGATGGACCCCTAGGAGAGCACAGTGGGAGAAGCCCAGGTATTTCGGATTTCTGGCCTTGGAGCCGTTGCAGTTGTGAGGCTGATAACTACGTAGACTTTTGTTTACCATCTTGTATTCTCTTCAGAGTGGAAAGGCAATTCAGCTAGAGGATTAATAGATTGTGAGTACTCAGGTGAAGGAGGATAGAGGGGAGTAGTAAGAGACATGTCAGTCTTATAACTTTTTATATTTTTAAATTTATAACATTTGTAATACAGTTTAGATCAGCCTGTCTGGTTCATTTCAGCTCCTTCACCACCAAACCTGGGGGCAGGGACTGCTTCCTTTTCTCTGTCTGTAATAACCAAGATATAAAGGTGTCTGCAGCATCAGACTATAAATTTCACATTATCCTTATTTTCTTTTTTAAAATATGTTTTTATTGATTTTAGAGAGAGAGGAAAGGAAAGGGAGGGGGAGAGAGAGACATGGGTTGGGGATTAAGCCCACAATCCAGGCATGTACCCTGACTGGGAATTGAACCAGTGACCTTTTGGTGCATGGGACTGTGCTCAACCAACTGAGCCACATCGGCCAGGGCTCTTTATTTTTTTTGATCTTGACAGATTTGCATCCTTTCTTCTAGCTGTGGGCCAGAAGTCCTTGATCTCCTCAATTTTGTGAGGCATGGCTACAAGGCCCAGAGAGCACACAGCTGACACCTTACTATCCCCCTATTCCCCAGAAGGCACTCACAACCAGTCTTACAGTCCTTTGTTTTAGGTACCCCTTGTTCTTCAATATTTCATTAGTTTTGTGAGGTGAGTCTTTCAATGTCGCTATTTTGGCATTCTGAAGCCTTATGGAGGCTTCTGCATGCCAATTAAAATAGCTCTCCCATTCTGTTTTTTAATTTGGGACCCCTTGCTTTCAATTGCCTTTCTTAAGTGAATAATCTTATTTAATTGGAATGTTCCCCATAATGGCCATTGTAATTCTAAGTTGTCTTTGTAAGTTTTTGCCATTTAGGTAGATATCTACAGCTTCTGTTACCACAGCTCTCAGACATAAAATAAGTAGGTATGCCAGAAGGTGAAGTGCTCAATTCTTTGAAATTTGTAGATCCCATTTAGTTAAGCCTTGGGTCTCTTTGGAGCCAAATTAATACCTGAGAGAGAGAGATGTGCCACCTGGTTGGGACCTTTATGATGTTTTACATTGTACCTCATTGCAAAAATAAAAGAAAGTTCCTGCTCAGATGGTGTTGCTCAGTGGTTGAGCATTGACCTATGATCCTAGGAGGTCATAGTTGAATTCATAATCAAGGCACAAGCCCGATCCTCAATGGGGAGTGTGCAGGAGGCAGCTGATCAATGATTCTCTCTCATTGTTGATGTTTCTATCTCTCTCTTCCTCTCCCTCCCTCTCTGAAATCAATAAAAGTATATTTTTTAAAAATGAACATGTTCCTGAAGTTGATGGGTGACCTAATGTCAATCTAACCCTTCTGTGACCAATTTATCCCAGTCTGCAAGTCTTAGAGTTAAGTGGATTATGTTTTAACAGTTTTTAAGTGCTGGACCTGTGCCCAATAATTTTGCAGCTTTGGCTTAAGAGATTCCCATTAGAAATAAATCTACTATTCCTTTCATGAGATTTCCTTGATGGCTTTTAATAATCTGATTTGTGTCTACTTAGATTTTTATCTTGATGGTCAAAACAATGAATTTCTTGTCTTAAAAATTTTCCCAGTCCCTCAGAGATTTATGTTGGAGTTACCTTAATGCTTTGTAAATCTTCTAACAGCTGCCAACCACTGTGGCCCCCCAATATTATCCAAGAGCCTTTCTTGGACTCCAGATCCTTTCTGGAAACTTCACACACCTCAGAACTTTTGGGGGAAAGTGAGGAGAATCTGCCTCTGAGGAAGAAGGAGTGATTACTCATGGAGATCTCTGTAGAACAGCGGTTCTCAACCTGTGGGTCGCGACCCCTTTGGCGGTCGATCACAGGGGTCGCCTAAGACCATCCTGCATATCAGATATTTACATTACGATTCATAACAGTAGCAACATTACAGTTATGAAGTAGCAACAAAAATAATTTTATGGTTGGGGGTCACCACAACATGAGGAACTGTATTTAAAGGGCCAGAAGGTTGAGAACCACTGCTGTAGAAAGTGCCATTATTCTGATCAGATCATTGAACAGAATATTTACCATTATACTTTTATATTTTTTAAATCTTTGAGGTATCTATATTATAAAATCCCAGTGGCCCTAATGCTGTAACAACCAAAGACTGGCGCGGGTAGATGGGGCTGCAAGCACAGCGATTTCGCATGCTGGGCTTCTAATAACTTATAAAATTTGTTTCACAGTAGACTCAACTTCTTCATTTCATGCTAACGTTATAAAAATTTCAGTCATCCCACCACTATTACAATTAGTATAAAATCCATATTAAGATTTGAATGAGTGATTAGAGTTTTTCAAGTGAAAAAGGTAAAAGGATAGGAAGTATAGATATAATCATGTTTGTTTTTATTCACAATTCTCACTTGATAATTGTGGAGGCAGCAGTGACTCCAAATTATTGAGGGTTTTTTTATGAGAATATGAGCAAATATAAGGCAAGTTTGTTATTTGTCATATGTCATTTTCCTTTTCTGTTAGCACTTTGTCTATCATGATAGGGTAATAACACCAAGGTCATTGTTAATATTCTTCAGCAAGCTCATATTTTTAATGTTTTTTTATTCGTTACTCAAATATTATAAATAAGTACTAAATTACAATTTCACTAATTTATCCACAGTCTGTTTTCAAAGACGGGGATATGTGGCTAATAAAATTATGACTTGCTCACTTCACATTAAACTCTTATATTTGAAAATTTGTTTGAACTTCACATATTTAAAAGAATTTCATAGATGCTAAGTAAATATTATAGCTTTCCTCTTCTATTAATATTTAAAAATAATTGCAAGTAAATACTCGTAGTTACTTGATTTTTTTTCCCCCTGTGGAGCAGCAAAGTAAAAAAAGATATCTAGTATTTCTAGATATCTTAATCCAGGGGACAAAAATAATAATTTTAAAAATTACCTAAAACATGTTTACATTTTTTAAAAAAATACTTGGAGGCAGAGAAAATACTCATTCTAGTCCTCTTGCCTATGATGGCCTCACACCAACTTTGTAGTTGTTTTCCTCATACTCTGCTCTGCTCAAACCATAATTTTCTTCAAAATTTAGTACTCTGTGCATGTTGGTTGACAGAGACCCAATAAAACTAGACACACACCAAAGCCTGTGATCAGTTCAGCAGAAATGAACACTTAACACACCATTAAGTCAACCATTAAGGCCACCCTTTTTTCTCTGCTTCGCTGCTGCCTAACATGCCAGGCACAAGAACCTGAAGTGCTTCCAGGGAGAGGCCCAGCACAGTAGCAGAGCAATACCTTCAAATAGCCCATAACAGCTCAGAGGGCGGTTGCTAGGATGGGAAGCAGCTGGCTGCCCTTAATGATCCCTGATTCTGTTTGAGAGCAAAGTTCAAAACGAAAAATGTACACACGGGTAGGATAATGAGTAGAGAATAAATATTTAGATACATCTTTTCTTTCCCTTTGTGTTACCAAATGCTCTGAGTGTTTTCTATGTGATTATGTATGATTTAAGACATGTAAATTCCCCACAAGCTGTGTTTTGTGTGTGAGTGTGTGAAAACATACCCAGGATGGTTTTCCCCCTATAGTCACTATAACACAGAGTCTATAATAATTTGATAAGTGAAGCGATAAAATTCATAATTACTTATAGTGTTAAGCTGCTCCCCTGCCACTAGGTGAAGGACTTTCTATGATTTAACTTATTAAATGTTCACCAAAAATCATTTTTTATTTTAAAAATTAGGGAATTATGTTTCAAAGATATTGAGTATGTTTATCTGAATTACCACAACTAATAAGAACTGAGTGGAGATATTGAAATAAGGTCTAAAGCATCTTCAAATCACATAGCATCTCTATATCTCTATTTCAAATTTGTCATTTAATATAGCTATAGGTCAAGTTGATTTATTTGCTGAGATTGGGTACTAAATATCTATATCACATTTGAAATCAAACTTTGGTGATTTAATCACTCATGTGCAACTTTACTGACCTATATTTTACATACCATACAATTAGCCCATTTAAAGTATACTATTCAATGGTATTTACTATATTCACAGCATTATTCAACTATCACCACATCAATTTTAAAACATTGGACCACATCAAAAAGAAACTGCATGTCCTTCTGCAATCATCTCAGCATTGCCCACAACTCCACAACCCAGTCTTCCATACCACTAATCCCCAGTCTCCATAGATTTGCATATTCTAGACATTTTGCATAAATGCATTTTAAAAATATGTGGTCTTTTGTGGCTGGTTTCTTTCACTTAGCATAATGCTTTCAAGGTTCATTTATGCTGTTGCATGTATCAGTACTTCATTTCCTTTTATTGTTTAATAATATTGTTCCATTGCATGGGTATGCCACACTTTGTTTTTCCATTCATCAGCTGGAGGACATTTAGGTTGTTTCCACTTTTTTCCTGTTGTGAATAGTGCTGATAGGAATATTCATGTACAAATATTTGTTTAAATATTTAAATACCCCTTTGCCACTTCTCATGAGTATATACCTACGAGTCGAATTGCTGGCTCATATAAACTCCAAATTTAACCTTTTGAAGGAACTGTTGAACTACTCTTTCATACCTGATTCTAGTAATTTGACTCTTCTCCTCTTTTTTCTTGGTCAGTCTAGCTAAACATTTATCAGTTTGGTTATTTCTTTCAAAGAATCAACTTTTGATTTTGTTGATATTTTTCTCTATCATTTTTTAATTATTCATCTCATTAATTTGTGTTCTAATCCTTATCTTTATTTCTGGCTTGCTTGCTTCAAGTCTAGTTGGTGTCTGAAGATGGAAATTCAATATATATTTTTGAATGAATAAGTAAAAATGTTAAGTGTTTGTTTACATGACTAACTTCTCACAGTCTGGATTCAACCTTCTAGAAATCAGGAACTGTGAGTTAATTTAACTTTGTCTCAATTGCTTAATATAGTCTTTGGCTCAAACTACTACTAAAAATAGGATAAAATATTGCAAATACATTTTCAAATGCATTGAAGAACTAACGAGAAAATATGGGATAATCAAGACCAAAATCTAAGTTAAAGTAGGAAATCAGAGACAGGTAAGCAATGGACCATTTTCACCTTGATAGTATCAGGCAAGGAAAAGTAAATTGAGCTTTAGTTTATATCTACTTAAGAAGTGAAACAAAATATTTTACAAGGTAGGAAATGTAATAGGGTACTCAAGGTTGATCAATAAACTTAATATAAACTTACTTCCCAAGGTTACAATAAGGAAATTGCCCATCACCAAGAGGAAAACATGGTACAAATGCATTTAGATAGTGTTCAAAGCATGCTAAGATAAATGTATACTTGGTCATACAAACATATCTGGCAAAACTATGAAAACAAGCAAGGAAATAATAATCACTAAACTTATGGTAATACTTTCTCTGAGCAGAAATAGAAGGAGATGGGATCAAATATGGACACATGGAGACTTTAAAGAATATAGCAAAAATGTTTTCATAAACTAGATGGACAGAGAATATGATGGGCACCAGAGTACAGCTAGCCATCATATCATTATTCTTTATATCATACACATTTTAAACAAATATTCTTTAATATTTGACCATACTTTAAGAGTAAAAAACAAATATAAGTGGCAGAAATTACATAGATCATTTTTCAAATAAAATAAAGCCTAGAGATGTTGAATAACTACCTCAAGGCTAAACAATTTGTTAATCAAATCAGCACTAAGTCATATTTTCTTTAATAAGTAGCTATAAACTTTTTAAGAGCCACCTACAGAGTAGTATTGTTACAGAAGATTGGAGAAAAACCAAGCCACACTTAGAGAAAGGGAGATACATTTTAATTATTAAATTCTGTGCAGGCCCAGAGAAAAACGTGTCTTACAAATTCTGCCCCCCCCCCAACATGGAGGAAACTTTCTCTATTTATACTTTTTCCAGTCCTTTGTCTCCCAAATTTGGAATGAGACTTCCGGGCCTTCTGAGAACGAAGGCCTGCGTGTTGAGAAGGGGCCATAAGACCATATCTCAAGGCCTGGCCTGGTGCCAGCACTGACAACTCTGTCTGGGGCATAGTTTATGGCCTCTCTGGAATGCGAGTAATCTATTTTCCTTATTATTTAAGCAAGCAAGCGTTTACAGAAGCCAAAATAGCAGGGTTAAAATTTCAAACACCAGTTTTTATATAAGATGGATGCATCAGTATAACTTTAACACTAGAAAAACAATTTTAAATATCAATAATGTATTTGATCAGAATCTGCTTATTGTAACAAGTTTTTACATTAATTATTATTCTTATTAAGTCTCCTAAAAAGCATGGCTACAATAATGTGCACTAAAATGTATCTATTGTAGCTCATTTGCTGCATAATTGTAATTTCAGGTTACTTTTCCTATGGAACAAAACACTCTTGAAAAATGTATTCTACTCTCTTTAGTTGTCAATATTTTTAACTTTTTATTTTATTTTATTTTTTATTGCTTAAAGTATTACAAAAGGTATTACATATGTGCCCATATTGGAGAGGGTGCAGGCTGGGTAGAGAGACGCCCCCAACCCCCGTGCACGAATTTCATGCACCAGGCCTCTAGTTGTAATATAAACCCTATTATTTACCACTCTTTTTTCATCATTTAAATAAACTTTCTTTACATAGTATTATTTCTGAACCTAGCTTTAACAGCTTTTTAACTTACATTTCATGTAATGCATTAAAATTACTACATTAGATCCAACTACTGAATTATAGATAATACAGGGAGACATATTAAAAAACAGCATGATGACAAAATTAGGAAAATCCAGACTTTGGGACACTCTACAAATGTGTAAAAACACAAGCAATATGTATGGGGCAGTTGGAAATATCTATTAACTTGGTATTTGATATAATTAAGAAATTGTTAAAATTTTAAAGATGTGAAAAATATTATAATTATGTGGGTTTTAAAAAACCTTTCAGTAGCCCAGGCCAGGTAGCTCAGTTGGTTAGAGCATCATCCCAATACACCAAGGTTGGGGCTTCGATCTGGGTCAGGGTACATACAAGAATCAACCAATGAATGCATGAATAAATGGAAAAACAAAGTGATGCTTCTCTCTCTTTGCTCCCCGTACCTAAAACAATAAATAAATATTTTAAAAAACCACACGTTTTAGGGATACTTATACTGAAATACTCATGAATGAAATTATATGAAATCTGGATTTTTTTTCAAAAGAATATAGGCGGAAGATGAAATAGAAGTTTATATGAAAAGAGATTAATCATTAGTAAATAACTGTAGAAGCTAAGTGATGAGTACATAGAAGATGAGTACACTAGTCCTATATAATAAGAGAGAAATATGCAAATTAGGCCAGGACATCACAGCCAGCTCAGGAGGCTGCGTCACGACCAGCTCAGAGCATGCCCCTAGCCCCAGGGGACACACACCACACAACAGGGCTGCGGGTGGGCTCCAAGCGGCCACAGAGTGGCTCAGAGCCTGCCCCCAGCCCTGGCGCTGCCCAGCTCCAAGGCCACTCCTGCCAGGGGTTCGTGGGCAGGCACTCCACACTGCCTGCTTTGGGAGCCTTCCTGCCCTGGGAGCAACACCCCCGGCGGGAGTGTGGCATCACCCAGCTCCAAGGCCACTCCCACCAGGGGTTTTCAGGAAGGCATGCTGCAGTGCCTGCCCTGGGAACAAGGCCACCAGCAGACCCATGGACCCGCCTAGGGGGCGTGCTCCAAGCTACTCTGTGGTTGGGACCAAGCCCCTCAGCGGACCAGTGGACTCGCCCAGGGGGGTGTGCTCCGAGCCGCTGTAGCCAGACTGTGGCGTAGGCCCGCTCCCCATCAGTAGGACATCCCCTGAGGGCTCCCAGACTGTGAGAGGGGGCAGGCTGGGCTGAGGGACACCCACCCAGTGCACGAATTTTGTGCACCAGGCCTCTAGTATATAATAAAAGGGTAATATGCAAATAGACCAAACGACTGAACAACCAATCAAAGCATAATATGCTAATGATATGCTAAGGCTGCTCAACCGCTTCCTATGATGTGCACTGACCACCAGGGGGCAGATGCTCCGACTAGTAGGTTAACTTGCTGCTGGGGTCTGGCCGATCAGGACTGAGCAAGATGGGCTGGACACACCCTGGAGACCTCCCGCAGTTCCTCCCCTGCCCAATGGTGCACCAGTGGGGTCCCTCAGCCTGGCCTATGCTCTCTCGAAATCCAGGACCCCTCAGGGGATGTTGGAGAGCTGGTTTCAGCCCGATCCCGCAGGCCACTCCCCTAGGGAGGGCTCCAGACACAGGGCTCCTGATCAGGACTGATTGGGTGCGAGCCCATGGCAGGCACAGTGGGGCTGGGATGAGCGGGAGTGGCAGGTAGGAGCTGCAGGCAGAGTTGGACTGTGGGTTTCGGCCCGATGCAGTGCCTGCCCTGGGAACAAGGCCACCAGCAGACCCATGGACCCGCCTAGGGGGCGTGCTCCAAGCTACTCTGTGGTTGGGACCAAGCCCCTCAGCGGACCAGTGGACTCGCCCAGGGGGGTGTGCTCCGAGCCGCTGTAGCCAGACTGTGGCGTAGGCCCGCTCCCCATCAGTAGGACATCCCCTGAGGGCTCCCAGACTGTGAGAGGGGGCAGGCTGGGCTGAGGGACACCCACCCAGTGCACGAATTTTGTGCACCAGGCCTCTAGTCCTATATAATAAAAGAGAAACATGTAAATTGACCATTCCTTCACTACGCTCACCAGCCAATCAGGAGTGAATATGCAAATTAACCCAACAAAGATGGCAGGTTAATTTGCATACACAGGCGCACTAGTAGGTTAACTTGCTGCTGGGGTCTGGCCGATCAGGACTGAGCAAGATGGGCTGGACACACCCTGGAGACCTCCCGCAGTTCCTCCCCTGCCCAATGGTGCACCAGTGGGGTCCCTCAGCCTGGCCTATGCTCTCTCGAAATCCAGGACCCCTCAGGGGATGTTGGAGAGCTGGTTTCAGCCCGATCCCGCAGGCCACTCCCCTAGGGAGGGCTCCAGACACAGGGCTCCTGATCAGGACTGATTGGGTGCGAGCCCATGGCAGGCACAGTGGGGCTGGGATGAGCGGGAGTGGCAGGTAGGAGCTGCAGGCAGAGTTGGACTGTGGGTTTCGGCCCGATTCCTGCAGGACACCCAGAGGGACCCCACCCACAAATTCGTGCACCGGGCCTCTAGTAAGTCGTAAAGAAAAACAGACAAGGCTGATGCTGCATTAAATGATCAATAGTTCTCAAATTCTGCTTCCTGGACCAGCAGCATCATTATCACCTGGGAGCCTGTTAAAAATGCAAATTAAGCAATTTGTGTTTTAATGAGCCCTCAGGTGTTTCTGATGCAGCATACAAAAATCTCTGGTCTAACATTTAGTCAAGGCTGAGAACTATGGACTCTGGGGTTGGAATCTGCAAGAATACATTAGAACCATGTAGAGAACTTTTAACAAATGCTAATATCTAGGGCCTATTTCAAACCAAATTAAGATCTCTGGGGGTAAAATCTGGACATTGATGCTTTAAAAAAAACCTCCCCAGAGCCCTGGCTGACACTGCTCAGTGGTTATAATGGCAGCCCAGGCACTGGAGGGTCTTGGGTTTGATTCCTGGTCAACGCATGTACCTGGGTTGCAGGTTGGTATCCCGCCCCCAGTTGCAGAGGGTATGGAAGCAACCAGTCGGTGTCTCTCACATCGATATTTCTCTTCTCTCTCTCTCTCACTCTCTTTCTCTCTCTCTCTCTCTCTCTCATTTCTCTTTCTCTCCCTCCCCTCTCTGCCCCCTTCCCCATCCCTTTCACTCTCTCTAAAAATGAATAATAAAGTAATTAATTAATTAAAAAAATACTCCCCAGATGATTTTATGTATATCCAGTGGTGTGAAACATTCCTCTGATGGCCATTAGATAGTTTAGCTATGCCCCTCACAGTCTTTAGTCCATAATGTGGACAGTAATACAGTGTAAAAAAAGGATATGGATAGTTCAAGCTCATTAGCAAAATCACCATTATTGTGAGCTGTGCCTTGATGTTTTAGATATATGATACATTAGAATCCATATACCTTAAGGAAAGTTCCAATTATTATTTGATTTCTTATGCACCATGCCTGTCCTTAAGAAATACTTTGGTCATGTTGCATGGAAACAAATCTGGTCCTCTTTGAGAACATTTAAAGAATTTTAAATTAATAAATTGACTTCTGGGTTTTTGTCATGAACTCAATTGATATAAATGTGGCCCAAGATGGACCCCAAAAAGTCTTATTTCTTTCATGGTGACATTCCTACATTCCCTGTGTGTGTGTGTGTGTGTGTGTGTGTATATATATATTTCCTACACCTACCATGTTGTGGTTTGTAATGATTAAGAAACAAAGTGTTTTCAAGCATACATATGGTCCTTGTCTTTTAAGTAGTTCTTCATAATTGTTCGTTGTATCATAAATCAGCAAATGAGATACAAGGATACAAGACGCCTTAGTGAGCCAATTAATTAGGAGTCGTTTATTGCGCGTGGCCCAGAGGGAGGTGTCTCTTCCAAATCTCTGAGCACCACATACAGGAAGTCTCCCGTGTTTATACTTTTTGAGCCTCTTTCTTTGCAGATATTACAAAGGGCTCTGTGTGAGTTATTGTTACAGAGTGTTGTAAGCTTGAATACATAATGAGTTTGTACTTGGCATAAGAATATAGGAATTATTATCAGTATTAGTCTATTACATTGGATGGCTAGCTTGCAAGGTCAGACAGTTAAGTTTACCTTTTTATATTATTTGAACTAAAAACAAAGTCATTTTACAGAATAACAGACTGTCTTAAAGTGACAGAGTTTATAATGACAGAATTTACAGGACTAGGGACTATCTAACAATAGCAGAGAGTTTCAAACAGCAGTTTTTTATTCAAGATGGAGGTTACTATGCTTCATGTTAATGTCACTATTTTCACCATTCCCTTTCTGCTAACACTATCTTTCATTGGAGACCTTCTCCCCAGTTCAAGTGTTTCTTTTTAATGTTATTAATTCTTCAGAAATGTACCCTGTTTCTCTGAATCCAGACTTTGCTCTCTCAGGCAATCTTCCTTGGTCTTAGCCAGCCGTGGGCAAACTATGGCCCGCGGGCCAGATCCGGCCCGTTTGAAATGAATAAAACTAAAAAAAAAAAAAGACCGTACCCTTTTATGTAATGATGTTTACTTTGAATTTATATTAGTTCACACAAACACTCCATCCATGCTTTTGTTCCGGCCCTCCGGTCCAGTTTAAGAACCCATTGTGGCCCTGGAGTCAAAAAGTTTGCCCACCCCTGGAAGCCTTTCCCATCTGCTTCTTCTCCATCTTGGCTTCCAAATTCTTATTTAATTCCCCACATGCACCCTAAGAGAGCAGTGAAAAAAATTGTGAATATCTATATCTATTCATCGATCAATAGACAAAGGAGAGTGCTGTATATCCCTTGTGTCTTTTCCCTGTTTTATGTACATTAAAGTTTTCCTTTTAAGCTCAATCATCTTTTCCTTTTCAGTTTAATTTTGAGAAGTAAAAATCCAAAAGAAATTTTTGACAATAAATGCTACCAAGGCAGGTGGACATCAGCATTTGTTAAAATTTCTCCAGGTGATTCTAGTGCAGTGATGGCGAACTTATGACACGCGTGTCAGAGGTGACACGCAAACTCATTTTTTTGGTTGATTTTTCTTTGTTAAATGGCATTTAAATATATAAAATAAATATCAAAAATATAAGTTTTTGTTTTTCTATGGTTGCAAATATCAAAAAATTTCTATATGTGACACGGCACCAGAATTAAGTTAGGGTTTTTCAAAATACTGACACGCCGAGCTCAAAAGGTTCGCCATCACTGTTCTAGTGTGTCACCAACATTTCAGAACCCTCTTCTAGAGTCCATAGTTTCCAACTCTGGCTGTGTACTAGAATGACCTCTGAAAGCTTTAAAAGCATTTCTTCTTTAATCCCACTCTTTAAAATTCTGATTTAAGTTCTGGAGGAGGTTTTAATGTGCAGCCAGGGTGGAAAGTTGCTGCTCTAGACTAGTGATTCTCAGCCCGAATCAGAAACACCAGGGTGCTCATTAAAACTCTTCAGGTATTAGGGGAGGAGACAATTGGTAATAGACTTCCTGCCAGCCAAGCAACGGAAACAGGAAATGGGAATTACTTCTTATATGTGCCCAGTTGCTGATTCTAATTTCAAATCATGAAACTATATGTACAAAAATAATGTAGATTGCAATAGTCCCATATATGGGGAAATCTGCAAAGCAGAGAGAGAACTTGAATAGTGTATAAGGAAAAATTTGTTTTCCAGTGGAATACATGTCTATAGCTCTCTAGACTGCATATTATCTGATGTGATTCTATCAAAGCTATTTTACAACTCTGTAAATTGTAGATAGCTGATAGTGTTAATGGCAAAACAGCACTAGTTGTTAGACCTCAGTCCTTGAGCTCTGGCTAAGAAAGAATTCAGAGCCAATACTCAAATACAAATGAAAGTTGATTTAAAATCAGAGACAGAAGAAGTGAGCTGTAGAAGAAGGGAGCCAGCTCAGCTGTGTGGACTCAGCAAACAAGTTACAGAGATGAAAGGACCCTTGGAGCTCAGGACAGTGGTTCTCAACCTTGGCTGCACATTAGAATCACCTGGGAATCTTTTTAAAATCCTGATTTCTGGGCCTCATCCTCCGGAAATTCTGTTTCTTTGTTGCTAATGTTGTGGCCCCACCCCATAACAAAGAAACAGAATTTCTGGAGGATGAGGCCCAGGAATCAGGATTTTAAAAAGATTCCCAGGTGATTCTAATGTGCGGCCAAGGTTGAGAACCACTGGCTTAGGAGAAATAAAGGCAAAGAGAATGTGCCTGGGGGAAGGAGAGGGGATAAAGTAGGGGCATGAGAGAGAGACCACATTTGCTTTCGTGTGCTCACCGGGTCCTTCAGGAGGTCTCAGGAGAGGATCTCAATAGAACAGTCATCAGCTTTCCACCTGTGTCTCCTCAGGGCTGTGGTCTCCACTGATTGGTTGGCACCAAAGCAGGGGATCATTAGCTATCACAGCTGGTCTGATGTCAACCATGGCATCAACCCACCTGACTTTGCTGCTTTTCTGGGCCTGGAGCTGAAACACAACTTCGTGAGGCCTAGATGTTACCTCTAGTTGGATAAAAACTCTTTCTCTGTGGTCAATAGACCTGAGGCTTGGCTTTTCTTCTAACATTATTTGATGTGGGCCAGAGCCTTGTTGTCCTGGGGACTTAATGCTTAAGGGAGTGGTCATGTGTGGGAGTTTTATGAGCCTTTTCTTTGGCCCCCTTGTTCCTCGTGTAGGGAGCTCTTCTGCATGACTAGTGATATACCCGCGGAGGAAAGGTCAGGGGAGGGTCTGGAGCACATGACCAGGAACATGAAAGGTCATGGGGTTAAACTGCATGGCCAGCCATATGCTAAGGGAGGGAAGTTCACCCTGGTGGTGAGGTGACACCTTACAATTGTCCATTGTTAGGCACCAGGGCTTTCCACCAAGGCGGGTGAACTTTGGTACCTGACCTATAGTTCCTACTCTGCTCTTGTCTGTCTAACTGCTTACTGTATCATTAGCAATGCAAATGACTGTCTGCAGACATGCAAATTCTGTCTGAAAGAGGTTTTATTGACTTCCGTCCTCCATTATAGAAAAAACTAGTTTTGCTTCCATCTGCACAATCATTTAATTATAAATGTGTCTGTTTTTCCACTTCTCCTTTTAACTGGTTGCTATACCTCACTAGTTTCATTAGGTTTGTAGATAAAAAAAGGGGCCACAAGCTGAGGGGAGGCCTGCATGGTGAGCCTTATAAACTCGGACTCCCAAGTAACCACACAGGGTGGTCTGAACTTAAAACTTCCTAACTAAAAGCCAGTCATCACAGGTAAACATGTCCTAGGCCAGTACCTTCCTTGACAAAAGTCAATCTTTACCTTAATTAAGCCTGTCTATTGTCTTTTTGCACCTAAAGTAACATACCTTTGAAATGTCAGAGCAATCCTCTTTTTTCCAGACCCCTCGGGGCACAATCTCCCGCCAGAACAAGAGGCCACAGAACCTCTTCTTGTTATCTTGTTTTCCCACATAGCATCTCTATGTGCTATAAATGTTAATTGTTAACTATTCTATCCCCACCAATGTAAATGAAGTATGTTTCTGTCTGTTTTACTTTTTATCCAATCCCAGAGATTTCCCCAATTTGCTTTCTTCTGCCTCCCTAATCTATCACTAATTGATTTCATGTAACCCCCTTATGTCTTCCCCTTTGATTATAACATAAGGTGTAAAACTGCCATTCTCTGGAGCGTTTTCTCAATCCGTTGAGATTTTGCTTCCTGGCAATTATCATCAATTTGGCTCAAACAAACTCATAAAAATTCTCCACAGGTTTGGATGTTTTTTTCACATTGACAGGTTTAACAAAGTTAGCACATGTTCACTTTATATCTCTAGGAGATTTGATTTTACCACTTTAAAAAAGTGATTTTTTAATAATATAAGAGTTTTGGTTATTTTACTCCTTCAAATAAGAATAGCTAGCAAGAGGCATTTTTTCAAATGAACATTAGAGCTAATAATTTTAATTTGCATCAGTTTGGTTTTGCTTGAAAATATTTGATACCAGAGGCCTGGTGCACAACATTCATGCATGGGGGGGTGGGTCCCCTCAGCCTGGGAGCCCTTGGGGGAGTGGGCCTAAGCTGTCAGTCAGACATCCTTAGCGCTGCCACTGCCACGGAGGCAGGAGAGGCTCTCACCACCGCCGCTGCACTCACCAGCTGGCAGCCCGGCTTCTGGCTGAGCAGGGCTCCCCCTGTGGGAGTGCACTGACCACCAGGAGGCAGCTCCTGCATTGAGCTTTTATCCCCTGATGGTCAGTGCGCGTCATAGTGACCAGTCCTTCCACCTCTCGGTCGATTTGCATATTACCCTTTTATTATATAGGATATTATATGCTTACCAAGATACAATACAAAAATATAAACTGAATGATTCCCAGAATCATTTAATCCTAAATATTAATGTAGTAAATTTCTTGTGATATAAATAGTGCATATTTTATATATTACTAAAGATCTTTTTTCTAAAGAAAATATCATGAGGAACCACCAGATGGCAAAGCAGCACTTGTGATACCAAATATCAAGAAAGGCCTGAAATTTGTTGTTCAGTGTCACACTAACTGAAATGAAGATGTTCACTGGATTCTGTAACATTTTTTAAATTTGCTCTTATTCAAATGACACTATCTTCAGTTCACATGCTCAAGGAAAATCAGTGTTTCACAATAAACTTTTAAAATCAGCACAGAAACCTGAAAAACATTGATTTGCGCCATCTATTCTGAAATCAGAGCTACTTTTAATTTTAGAATGACTTTTTTATATGAAACAAAATTCTCAAGTTGAAAAGGACTTTAGATGTCATATAGATCAAGATTTTCTTTATACTGAAGCTTATTTTTAAATATTTTGATCATTAATTATCCAAGCTTCTATTAAACATTTTCACTTAGAGAAAATGCAGTCTCACAAGGCAGCATAACCATACTGTCAACATTTTTTAATTAGAGAAGTTTTATATAAATACAGAGAAAGATATAATTGACCTCCACTTACACACTATTCAAAATTTTTAAATATATTAACCCTTAGCCAATTCTTTTAAAGCTTTCAAAATATTGCAATTGGAATCTATAATAATATAAGTGTAATATGCTAATTAGACCAGACTACCTTCAGGATGAAGCCAGGGCTGCCAGGGAAGCCCAGGTTCCGGGTGCCAGAGGGAAGCTGGTGCAGGCAGCCAGGGGAAGGAAGGCCTACTCTTGCAGGAATTTCGTGCATCGGACCTCTCGTAAAAATATAAATGTGATCATAATATGTAATCATACCCCTCCCTCTTCTTGCCCCAATCTTCCTTTCCAGAAAAATTCAGCCTTAAAATCATTATGTGGGAAAAGTGTAAGGCCCGTGCCAGTGAAAGGACTAGGGGGTGAGGATGGGGGACACAGTGGCCCAAACAGGGAAAAACTAGAAGGAACCCAAAGTGTTAAATTGCGATTTAAAATATTGGTGTGAATTCATGGTTTTCAAGATAGATGAATGGGCAGACATCCACAGAGACATAAACATATGAGTTTAGTAGTAGTAGCAATATGTGTATAGATAGATACACATTCAATCTTCCTTATTTGCAAATTCACCAACTCACTTAAATTTATTTGTAATCAATAAATTGAAATCGCACTCTCTCCTTCTTCCTCCTTGCCTCCCACTGCTGGTAGGACCCCCTCTGCTGCTCCCTCTGAGACCCCATGTCATTGCTCACCTGCAACAGGATGCCCCCCAAAACGGGAGATGATGCAATTAAACCACCCCCAATCTTTGGAAGATTTGGAACCTCCTTGAAAATTGGTATTGTTGGGAAATCTACCTTCTTCAATGTCCCAACCAATAGTCAGGCTTCAGCAGAAAACTTCCTTTCCTGCTCTGTTGATCCTGATGAGAGCAGAGTACCTGTGCCAGATACAAGGCTTGATTTTCTTTGCCAGGACCACAGGCCAGCAAGCAAAATTCCTGCCTTTCTAAATGCAGTGGGTATTGCTGGTCTTGTAGAAGGAACTCACAATGGACAAGATCTGGGAAATGCCTTCTTATCTCATATTAGTTCCTGTGATGGCATCTTTCAACTAACACGTGCTTTTGAAGATGGTGATATCAGGCCTGTTGAAGGAAGTGCAAATCCTATTCGAGATATAGAAACAATGCACCAAGAGCTTCAGCTTAAAGATGAGGAGATGATTGGGCCCATCATAGATAAACTAGAAAAAGTGGCTATGAGGGGAGGAGATAAAAAACTAAAGCCTGAATGTGACATAATGTGAAAAGTCAAATCCTTAGCCCATTTTTAAACGGGTTTTGTTTGTTTTTAGAAAATTGTGCTTTAAATGGAGAAGAACTCTCACCTCCAAAACTTCAGAGGAAAGATAACCATGGCTTGAAATTCTAAAGGAAAGAAGATATTTCATGATCTTTCAAGGTAGGAAAAAGGGAGGTATTTAAAGCATGTCAGGATGTCCTATACAAATGTGTCTGTAATATGTTAACACTTTCCCCCTTCTCCACCCGAAAACAAACCAAAAATCAAAAGTAAATTCACAAAGTATATTTTCAGTGGAATTATGAGATAGATACTATGGACTCCATTTGGATAAAAACTCTCAAATATAACTAAGTAAGAAAAAAAGTAGGACAAGTGAAAGTGATAAAATGCAGCATAAAAGGTACCTTTTAGAAAGTATATGATTTTTATTTTAACTAAAATGATAGAAAAGTTTCCATGTAAATGAGTAGGAAACTGATTTTAGGAAAAATGCAGTGAAAAGATGACCACTAAATTATGTGTCCGTGGGGGAGTTTTAGGGAATCTGGTGAAAAGTAGTCAGAACCAGAGTGAAGCTACCATGGAAAGACAGAACTGTTGCTAGTGAAATGTGAGACTACTGCACCTCTGACCACGTATGTTCTCCAACCTGTACACAGCTTAGGAAGCAGAAAGTAGAAACCTTTCAGGTCTGAGGTTTTGAAGAACAGATGTTGGAGATGGCAGAGCAATTAGTAATTTAGGGGGAAACCCCAGGAGCAAGGGAACAACAAAAAGGGTAAGCCCCCAAATCGTGAGTATGAATTGCCCTAGTCCTTGATACTCTATGGAGCCAAGATATTAAAAAAAAAAAAAGACAGTAGTATGTAAAGTTGAAATAACTGAGCAGAAATATTAGCTGCTGCATACTGTGGGAGAGCCAGATTCTGCAGTTTGATTCTAAGCATATTATAATTTTTAAAAATTCCTCAAAAACAAAGAGAATCCAGATTCACTGTAAAGTATTATCTGAAGAGCTTATATATTCAACCAAAAATTGTTAGACTGGCAAAGACACAGGAAAATTTGACCCACACTTAGGAAAAGTTAGCAACCCTAGAAAGGTTCTAGACATTAGATATAGTAAACAAAGCAGCTATTATCAATGTATTCAAATAATTAAATGAAAATATTATGATTGTTACCATCATAACCAGCTAGTTAACATTAATTATAGTGAGAGAGCAAAGGGGAGGCCAGACATTGTAAGCATGGTCATCTGGGCAGCTTCACCAGGAAGCTACAAGCTTCACACTCCCTGGGGAACCACTGGCCATTTCCCTGCAGATCACTGCGGGGAGGGATCAAACAAAAGGGGAGATGGTGCATGAGCAGTGAAGTTAGGGTGACCTAAGGGAGGTGATTGCTTGTCAGTCTATAGGGTGGTACTACTGTGAGCAAGCCAAATCCTGAGTGCTAATTGGTTAAATTCTCAGTTATAATCCCAAGACTAAGAATTCTCTCTTGCTTGCTTGCTCTTGAGCTCCTGTTTCTCACTTGCTCTGTGACCTGCATTCGCCCGTGTGCCTCCATAGCCATGTAGCCCTAGCAGCCTCAGGGCCCATGGTCATGCAGGCCCTACATGCAATGGACTGCAACTGGGAACACGTAATTTTAAAAATAAATCAGTAAAGTATTAGTAAACTTAGGAATTACTTCATTATTTATTAGTTTTGCCATGCATGCATATGATATACAAATATCAATAACCTTTACTTGTTTATGCTTGTGAAGTTACATTTACAGGGGATAAACTCACCCCAAGATATTACATATGCATTTTTTTTTAATTTCAGAGAGGAAGGGAGATTAAGAGAGAGATAGAAACATCAATGATGAGAGGGGATCGGTTGCCTCCTGCACAACCCACACTGGGGATCAAGCCCGTAACCCAGGCATGTGCCCTGACTGGGAATCAAACTGTAACCTCCTGGTTTATAGGTCAATACTCAACCACTGAGCAATACTGTCCAGGGTACATCTGTATTTATATTAACTTATCATTCTTATTCTTGTAAGTTTCCATGTTAATTGTTGTGTTTTAATTCAGTTATTTTTATAAGAAAGTTTATTTTATCATTTTAGCTGCTTATGACTAGTACCTTTATGTCAGGGTGTCCTCATTATTAATATCTTATTTTGAATCACCTCTCAAGTGCCTAGAATATGCCTACATGCATATTTATATCAAGAAGATAGTATAATCTATGGAACCATTATGTGCATAAGAGAGAATTTTGATTGAAGACTTTTCTAGGTATATATCTCTTTTATCAAAATAATATCCTCTCAAAATGATGAAGACTTTGTTTCATGAGTTTTTAGTCTTTATTTCTATAGATTATTGCTAGTTTTATTTTGTTTGTTTGTGTGTGTTTTTTGTAGAAAACCATTTTCACCTAGCTTGAATATTGTGGGATTGTTAATTCACCTTCAAAATTCTAAAATTTCACCAAGCTGTCAAGTCTTGGTCTTTTATTCATCTTACTAGAGGCCCGGTGCACAGATTTGTGCACTGGTGGGGTCCCTCGGCCTGGCCTGCAGGGATCAGGTTGAAACTGGCTCTCCGACATCCCCTGAGGGGTCCCAGATTGTGAGAGAGCGGTTCTCAGGTGACACACCCCAGAATTGGGCTCCCTCCTCTCTGGTTCGAGGTATGTCACCCAAGAACTTCAGCTGCCAAGTCACCACAGCTTGGCAGCTCCTGCATTGAGGGTCTGCCCCCTGGTGGTCATTGCGTGTCATAGCTACTGGTCGGATGGTCGCTTAGGCATATATATATATATATTGCCTAGGTTCTCCTAATCCCTTAAATCTAAATATTTACGTCTTTCTCCATCTCAGAACAGCCATCTTCCTTTGTGCCCTGGATGAGAGCTCCACGTGGTCCACTCTGTCCTTTGTTTCTGTAGGGCCTATTATATGCATATCTCATCTTCTGGGTCTGTGTCATATCCTTTCTCCTATTAGTTTTATCTCTTTATCCTTTTCCTTTGAGCTCTTTGAGAATTTCTCACTCAAGCCTTCTCCTTTTGTCTAATATCCAATATGGTGTCGGTTATCTGCATTGTAATCTGGCTTGTCACACAGCATGTTGCTAATCATGTCATATTGTCCTCTCTTGGACTAACTTCTTTTCAAACCAAGGTATTTGTTAGAATTCCCCATATGATTCTCCTTTCATAAACAACAGTATATTTTCCAGTGTCTGGCAATAGTTTTTGCTTTTTCTCAACTGGCATCAAAAGGTTTATGCTTGCTTTGCATTAGGATTTGTGTCTTATGGGAGACTGGGCAGAGCTCCATTTGCATCTTCCAAGTCTACACAAAGAGAAAAGGGAAAGGTCCTTTGCCATTCTGTGAAAGAAAAGAAGTAGCTACAATCAGAAGCTAAGAATGTTGCCACTGTTTCTTTCACGAGTGAGGTAAAGAAGCCTAAGATTAATCGGGGAAGGGATTTCAGTGTTTGCCTAGTACACTTGTTCTCATTCACAGCTAGTGTGGCAGTCTGCCCACTTCCACCTGGCATGGCCACCTACAGCAATTCAAGTTGTACCCTTCTTGTTTCCTAGAAAACCAGAGCCCTGCTAAAAATAGGTGTTTTTAAAGAATCAAATGTTCAGAATATTTAACGTGAGCAGTCCATGGTGCCGTTAGAGAAGCATTTAAAGCAGTTGAGTTCTCCTGTGTACTGGGGGAGTTAAACCCTTCCACTTTGTTTCATAAGGACGTGGATTGACTATTTGCAAATACTAGAACAAAACAGGGCAAAGAGAAATTGGAGCCCAATCAAAAGGCAGTGACCACACTGGCAAATTAGTGTCCCTATAAGCTGAACCAGGATTTAATTGAAGTATACATAAAGCAGGACATGCGTATAAATTTCATGTGACTTCCCAGCAGTCTTCTGGAAGTTGTCTTTGATGTTTACCAGATACAGCAGGTCCTTGAATAACGTCGTTTTGTTCAAGGTCATTTCATTATAACACTGATGAGAAGAAGAACAAATCATTCCTGATCATGGCCACTGTCTGTGAGGAGTTTGCACATTCTCCTCCCTTATCTGGGTGGCTTTCCTCGGGACTGTGGTTTCCTCCCCCATCCAGTGATGTGCATGTGAGGTGAATTGGTATGCCTGTGGCCCCGGTTTGAGTTTGGGTGTGGGAATGAGTGGCCCTGTGATGAAGGGCTTCCTGTCCATGGTTGGTTCCTGCCTTGTGCCCTGAGCTGCCAGATCAGCTCAGACCATCTGTGACCCTGAACTGCTATAAGCTGGTTGACAAATAATCTTTCTTATTTTTATTAATTTTTCTTAAATATATGTATAGCTCACATTTATATGTGTGTTTAGTATTACAAGTGTTTTGGGTTTTTATTTAGAAGTTTGGTGATGTTTTTGTGACCATTAAGATCCCATAAGAACTTAACTCTTATTTGTATCAATTAGTAAAATTGGTTTTGTTATACATCATTTGACTTAAAGTCCCAGTTTCCAATAACCTATCATTGACATTAAGTGAAGACTTACCATATTGTGTTCCAGAGTCAGATACCTGTCTGCCACACCTCCAGTTGCCTAATCCAGAGGTCATTCTGGAATACTGACATTGATATCTGTAGGGGGGAAATGGTAAATACACAATTAGGAAATAAGTAACTGTTCCAACCATCATGGCGTACATATGTCATTTGATCTAATTTGATTAGATTTACACTTAAATATTTTAATTATATGTACCAGGTTGATGAAATATGCTTTAAATTGTGCTTAATAAAACTTAAGGCACATTTAAAAACCTTAAGAAATATTTGTTATTAAACTGCATGTTGAAAACAGCTATTTTCATTAAAGCTCAGAACTTTATGACTGTATTCTCTCTTTTTCTCTCCTTCATCCTTCTCATTCTCTCTCTCTCTCTCTCTCTCTCTCTAGCTTAGAAAATCTGAATGGTATACTTGTCACATAATAAGAACACATGACAGGATTCTGTCTATTATCTTCTATAATTTGTAAAGCTTAATTAATTTTATTAATTTTACACATATATCATTATTGCAAATAGGTAAAATATATTTTCTAAGGGAAAGTCAGTAGGTCAACATTATTATTATAAACCAAGTGTAGCAGAAATTATCTTAATAAAACATGAAAAATGGAATCTACAAATATGAATCAGAAAGATAATCTTGTCCCTGAAATTAATAAGGCTGTACAGAATGTAAGCTGTTTTCCATGTTTGGAAGCTTTTAAAATAATTCTTACATATTAAATAAGTGAAGATTCAAATGTCATAATGCCAATAACTGACTCTATATATTTCTTAAAAAGTAATAGGACTGCCCTAACCAGTTTTGCTCAGTGGATAGAGCATCAGCCTGTGGACTGAAGGGTCCTGGGTTTGATTCCGGTCAAGGGCATGTACCTTGGTTGCAGGCACATCCCCAGTAGGGGGTGTGCAGGAGGCAGCTGATCAATGTTTCTCTCTCATCAATGTTTCTAACTCTCTATCCCTCTCCCTTCCTCTCTGTAAAAAATCAATAAAATATATATATTTTTAAAAAGTGATAGGACTGTCAGATTCTCCTGAATATAAATGTGCTTCTACCTTGCAATTCTGTTTTTGGTTGTGTTGTTGTTGTTAATGTTGTTATTACTGTTGTTCTAATTTTAGAAAAATCAATTTGTGCCTGTCTTGACCATAAACCAAGTAGTACTTCTGCAAGACCACAGGTAGACGTGACAGGGTCCTATGGCATTCTCTACCAAATAGCTGGGGCAATCACATCATCCTTCACAGAAATTTAAGTTGGGAACCTATGGGGGAAATCAAGCCAATATTAAAATAGTGCCATGAGGTAAATTTTGGGGTCATCAGGGTTACATTGAATTAAGTTTATGAGGAAAAAGAAACTCCAAATAGGAATAAGATACAAGATTTTGAATAAGCAGGAAGTAGGAGGTAGAGCTGTGTTTTCATCATGTCTCTAATCCAGCATACTTGAGTTTTAGGAAAAACTTGAGATATTAAGCCCTAAGTCTCTTTGGGAATGGCTTGTGGGGAGACCTATACATTGAATATTTTTAGGTGGCCTAGATGCTATGACACATTTTACATTGGAGGGCAGGGTGATCCAAACAAAGGAAACAACTAGCACCAAGTCCCTGATGTGAAAATAAATTCAACACCAAGGAGAAACCGAGGTCCTAGGATTTGAAGATCACACAGGAAAGCTAACCTCAACCCAAAATTTCTTTACTCAGAGTATATTTCTCTTCCTAAAGGTATAAAAAATCAGATAGTATGCATGGATTACATGGTCTATATAAAATCAAATTTGCCTACTCTGATAGCCTCAGTAATTTCCATGCAGAAAAAAATCCTACAAAAGATAGGAGCATTAATAAAATGGAACATCATAAAAATCATGTAATGAAGAGGCATTTAATAATACAGGAAATGTTAATCATATATCATAAAAAGTAGATTTACAAAGAGTATTTAGTTTGCCTTTCCCTATAGTACTGCCCTCAAGGTATTAGAGAAGTTTGAGGTATGTATGCTTTGGTTTGAGCATATGTTCAGAAGGCAATGGGCCAGTAGAGTATGGGGATCCTTATGGAGTGAGGAGAGCATCTGTACTGGAAGTTGGTCTAACACTGGATGTGGGAACCCACGTAAGGTGAGAAAGGCTTTTGTAGAAGAAGGTGGTCCAACTCAGGGTGCAAAGCCCAAGAGGAGTTGGGAGGGCTTCCAGGTAGGAATCAGCCTGGTGAGGAGTGTCATCCCAAGTGGGGAAAACAGCTCCCTGTACAGGAGACAATGATGATGGTGGCAGATTAGTGCATACAGCAAAATTGATAAAATTAGTAAATACATTAAGAATAATGTGAAAAAGGAGAAAACTAGGGAAAATCTTATGGTGTTAGGAACTAGAGTTATCAATGTTAACACATGGTTTGGATAGATGATAGACTAGATAGATAGATAGATAGATAGATAGATAGATAGATAGATGATAGATAATAGATAGGATAGCTATAGATATAAGTGATAGCTATAGATATATATAGATACACATAGTGTGTGTAGGGTTGTGTGTGTGTGTGTGTGTATTGTGTGTGAGTATACCTAGCACCCAGATCTTGATTTCTAGTACCATTCTCTACTATAAAGAACCAGGACTCTTCTTTTTTTAAAAAAAATGTCTGGCTGCCCTGGCTGGTTTGGCTGTGTGGATAGAGTGCTGGCCTTCCGACTGGGGGGTCCCAGGTTCAATCCCGGTCAGGGCACATGCCTGAGTTGTGGGCTCCGTCCCACAACTGCACAGTGGGAGATGTGCAGGAGGCAGCCAATTGGTGATTCTCTCTCATCATTGATGGTTTTTTCTCTGTCTCCTTCTCCCTTCCTATCTGAAATAAATAAAAATCTTAAAAATAAATAAATAAATAAATAAATAAATAAATAAATAAATAAATAAAGGCTGATTTCAAGCTGAAATAAAGTACAAGGGGAACCTGGAATATATCACTGTGTCAGAAAGTACTAAAAGCTCAAACAATAATGGGGACATGATAAAAGGGCACAGAACCCACTGACCACCTCTGAGACCAGCTGAGCCTCAAAATAAATAATTATATTAATGTATTATAACCCTTTGAATAAAATAGGAACCCATGACTCTATATTAATTAATTATCTTAATTTTAATTTGGATAAGAAAGAGGATATTTATATTATTTATCATAAAAACTTTCTCTATGCTCAGATTTTTTTCTTTCTTGGTTCTCCTCTGCTCCTAACCTAACCCCTTTCTCTTGGTATTTCCTGGTCACTGTCCTCAGCCATGAGCGCTACTTACACTACATAGTGAACACACTCAACCAACTTTGAAACTTAGAAGCTCTCCTTGACTCTCCCTTTCCCTAAACTCACACATCAAAAAATAATCATGTTTATTAATTTATTTTTTTACCATTTCTCAAAACTTTACTATATATTCCAGCTCAACAATTTCTGTTAGTACAAGCTTAGATGACTGCTTCTTCTCCAGCCTCCCTTCCTCTAGTTCATTCATTAACTTATTCTGACATTCATTCATCAAATATATATTTAAATCCTATTATGCATTAGCACCTAACAGATAGCCCTTCCTCTCATATGTTAATGGTGATTAATGAACTAATTTAATAAGTAATTAAAAAATTGGCCTTTACAGTAATATTGTGATAACTGATACCAAGGCAAACTAGAGGAGTTATGGGAAAATATACCTAGAAAAATGATCTAATCTGGAAGATTATAAATGTCATCATCAAGAACGTTGTATTTAAACTGTTAAGAATATGTTAAGAATAATGAGAGCCAGGTCTCTCACTGTCAAGATTATCACAGCAGGAAGAAGCAAGGTAAGTTCTGTATACCAATACAGGCCAGCATGGCTAAGAAATAGTGCAAGAGGGGGAGGTAAGACGTGGATTCGAGAAATACTTGGGGGGAATGTTGACATAAGTATGGATGCCCTGGATTTGGTGCTGTTGGAAGAAAGATATCAGGGATGACCCTGAATTTCTGATTTTAGCAACTAGTTAGGTGACTATGTTAACTGTTTTGCTAACGAACACCACAGTGATCCCAGGCTTACAATGGGGGAGGAGGGAAAAAAAACATAACTTCATTTTCAGTTTCAGGTATAATGATTTTTCTTGCCTATAGAAGCTCTGAGTGGTGACATGTGGAGTTCAGAGGAGACCTGAGATGGACATTTGAGGGCAGCTATAGAGATAAGAATTTTTAGACACTAAGGAGTCAAGCAAGCTTAAGGAAGGAAGACTCCAGATGCAAGAAGTGATTAACAGCCCCAATTTATGCTCATACATCAGATAAAATAATAACTGACATCCATTCATTGGAATTAACTATATGAAGGTCATTGGTGCCTATAGAATAAATTACTTCAAACTCTTAAAGCCAGTCAGTTGCTGGGGTGGTGGCCCCTATACCAAGATATTAAGGGACATTCCTGACTGACTCACTTCCACCCGGGGCACTTAATCACATTATTTCTCACTGCCCTTACCTATCAATTTCCCCTCATTCAAACCCTAGTCCAAATTCTTCCCCTCAATAAACTTTTGCACTTTGTGTTTTATTTACATCAACTAATACATTTAATGTATAATGTGATTTCTGTACTTACTTTTTCCTCCCTATAATAATATTAGCTCTCTGAGGGTGAGGATCATATTTTGTTCATCTTTACATTCACAATGACTTGCACATGGGAAACAAATATGTATTTCGTTTTATTTACTTAATTTCCTATTACTCATGAGTTGCTTTTCAATGGATTTCTCATTATCCTGTTTCTCTTTTTATGTGCATTTCTGAAAGAGGCTGACAAAATGTTCTTGAGTGAGCTTTGCCAGGTGTTAGAACATTTGTGAAGTCACCATGGATACAGTTCTGTTCCTCAATTTTTAAGTCAAGAATCTTAATTTCACCAGTTAATCTAGTGGTGGCCAGGTTCCATTCACAGCAACCAAGTTTACCAAAAAGGCACCAAGTGTTAGACCTCTGGGGTAAAACCTGACCTTGGTTCAGCAATCTTTGTACTTAAGTTCTGGCTAAGAAATAATTCAGAGCCAAGACTCAAACTATAAGAGAGTTTATTTAGAATAGCACAGAGGTAGAAGAAGTGAGTGGTAGACGAAATGGGCTCAGGAAACAAGTTACAGGGACAAAATAAGGGCCCTTGGATCTTAGGAGAGAGAGAAGCAAACACAAGGTACCTAAGGGGAAAAAAAAGTGGGGAGTAAAGGGGACGGGAGAGAGCACACTGGTCCTCCATCCTAAGGGCTTTTAACGGTGGGATTTTAGGAAAGATCCGTTGGGAGGATCTCAATAGAATATTCACCAACTTTCCAGGTGTGGCCTTTAAAAGTTATGGTTTCCACTAATTGACCAGTGCCAGGACAGGGGATCATTAAGTCAATGTCATGGCAGGTCCTAATGTCAGCCATGACATCGCTTCTCTGATTTTGCTGTTTTTCTGGGCCTAGAGGTGAAACACAACTGAAGCCTAGATGTTATCTCTAGGGAGGAAAGGTCAGGAGATTCCAAACTGCATGAGGATATGCTAGGGGACGAAAGGTTACTCTAGGGCAGTGATGGCGAACCTATGACACGCGTGTCAGAGGTGACATGCAAACTCATTTTTTTGGTTGATTTTTCTTTGTTAAATGGCATTTAAATATATAAAGTAAATATCAAAAATATTAGTCTTTGATATACTATGGTTGCAAATATCAAAAAATTTCTATATGTGACACAGCACCAGAGTTAAGTTAGGGTTTTTCAAAATGCTGACACGCTGAGCTCAAAAGGTTCGCCATCACTGCTCTAGGGGCAAGGTCTTTTTTTTCTCAGTTTTGCCTGTTGCTAGGCACCCAGGGTTTTCTGCCCTGGTGACCTTTTATACTGCTCTGCTCATGTCTGACTAACTGCCTACCACGTATATATATATATACAAACATACTCTAAAGATGATACACATTTATGTGTTCAATATTCCAAATTGAAGAATAGTTTGCATTATTATGAAACACAAAAAAATTATATATATTTTGTGGCTAAAAATATTATATATATATACAGGTACAGGAAAAAGTAGGTTTATAGTTCTAATACAAATAAGTAATACAATCTCTATATATAAACAGCTAATATGCAAAGTGTCCCCTCAGGAGTTCGACTGGGAGACAGGGAGTTCGCTCGCTTGCTATGATGAGCGCTGACCACCAGGGGGTGGTGCGGACCATGGAGGACGACCAGCAGCAGCAACGGGGTGCTGAAGGAGGGGTGCTGAGGGAGCAAGGGAAGAAGGAGGCAGGGATCAGCCCTGATCACTGGCCAGGCCTAGGGACCCTACCTGTGCATGAATTTCACGCACCAGGCCTCTATTATATTAATATTTATTAATATTCAGCTTTTACATGATGTTTATATTTGACTAGAGGCCTGAAGCATGAAGATTCTTGCAAGAATGGGCCTTCCTTCCCCTGGCTGCCAGCACCACCTTCGCTCTGGCCAGAGCCGCCTTTCCACCTTCCCATGCTGCCCAGAGGCCCGGAGCAGCTGGGGCAGTGCAGGACACCTGCATCCTGCCCTGCCCCTGGGCTGCTGGGCACCTGTGTATGCAAATTAATCCACCATCTTTGTTGGGTTAATTTGCATACTCCTCATTGGCTGGTGGGTGTCACTAAGATATGGTCAATTTGCATATTTCTATTTTATTAGTGTAGATGTTTTAACAAAGAGAAAAGAAATGAGAGAGAAAACAGAATCAGTAGATACAGTGAGGCTACATGATGAAGTGGGAAGAACATAGTGTTTTGTTTTGTTTTTTTAACATAATGCTTTTGCAATCAAACAGACCAGGGTACAAATGCACCTGTGCTTCTTATAAGCTTCTTTATCTATGAACTGGGAATAACAAATACTACCAAAGAGTTATTATGACAATTAAATGAGTCAATTTATTAAAAGTTTCTAGATTGCTATCTATAATATTATGAGATATAATATAAATATTGACTCATGTCCTTGTTTTATATCAATACTAGAGGCCCACCACTGGGTGCGGGGAGAGATTGGGCAGCTCTGCGGTGGGCAGCTCTGCGGCTAGCGCCTTTGAATTGCGCACTGCTGGGGGAAAAAGAAAAGCCTCCCCAGAAAGAGGTTTTTTTAAAAGCCTTCAGGGACCAATAGGTTGGCCAGCAGGCCCCAATCAGGTGATCGGGGTGGTCAGTGTGCATCATAGCAACCGGTCTTTCTGGTCATTTGGTTGTTCCAACTTAAAGATCGCTTAGGCTTTTATATATATAGATATTATATGTCCTTTCCCCAATTTTCCATTTATATGAATAAATGTTTATTTCTTATCCTCTTCACATTATTTTCTAGCTGAAATATTATTTTATCTATCCACATATTTTCAAATCTTTTAAGTAGCAAATTCCAGAGACTCTGGTGTAACAGAAAAACAAGCATCACCTTCCACATTCAAAATCAAGTGTAAATAAATATACAACCAACCGATCCTACCTGCCTTCAAGCCCAGGTCATAAATATATCTGAGAATATCCAGAAGTTAATAGGATATTCTGTATGCAAGTAAATATTCCAGGCCTTTTTTTTTTTTTTTTTTTTTGAGAGGCTGACTTTGCAAGCACATTGTTTTGTTGTATTGTTGTAGAGGATGTGTTAACAAAAAGTCTCTCAAGCTCTGATCCTCACTAACCTACTGTGATGGTTGATTTTATGTGTCAACCTGACAGGGTAACAGGGTGCCTAGACACTTGATTAAACATTATCTTGAGTGCCTCTACGAGGATGAAGTTAACATTTGAACTGGTAAATTGAGTAAAGGAGATTTCTCTCCTTAATGTGGGTCAGCCTCATCTAGTCAGAGACTGAATAGAACAAAAAGGCTAACCCTATCTTGAGCTAAAGGGAACTTCTCTTGTCTGATGGCCATGACCTGGGGCATCAATTCTTTCCTGCCTTCAGACTCAAACTGAAATATCAGCTCTTACTGGTTCTCCAACCTGCCAACTGGAGATTTGGGGACTTATCAGTCTCTATAATGACATAAGCAAATTCCTTGTAATAAATTCTAGACAGATATGTGGTAGTAGGCAGTTAGACAGATATGAGCAGAGCAAAGACAATGGGGTCAGGTACAGAAAGTCGCCAAGGCAAAAAACTCCAGGTGCCTAGCAATGGCCAAAACTGGGAAAACAAGGACCTTGCCCCCAGCGTAATCTTTTCTTCCCTGGCATATCGCTGGTCATGTGGTTTAGATGCCCTGACCTTTCTTAGCAAAGGTTTCTTTAGACCATATCCTGACATGTCTCTAGTCATGCGGGTTAGACTGCCTTAGAGAGAGAAAGACTAAGGGAGCTGGGATAGTAGCCATTCAGCATTAAGCCCCTAGGTCGGACAATGAGGTTCTGATTCACCTGAGCTGCTCCTTCACCTCCTTTCCTCCCCAGAGATTGCCCACTGGTGCTACTGTCCAACCGGAAGGAGGGAAGCCTCGGCTGGTTTTCCCAGCCGAGAGTGGTAGCAGGAAAATTCGCTGCCTCCACTGGAAATCCATATTAAGCGGATGGGCCAGCCCAGGCACCAGGCCTCGGGGCCGTAGCCAGTAGGTCCTGCACATCTCATTCGAGTTGAAAAGTTTCTGTAAGGGCCAGATCCACAATCTCTGCAATGGACTAGAGGCCCAGTGGGGAGCCAGACCCGAAGTGGGGAACCAATGGGCCAAGGGCCCGGTGCATGGATTCATGCACTGATGGGGTCCCTCAGCCTGGCCTGAAGAGATTGGGCCAAAACTGGCTCTCCAAAATCCCCTGAAGGGTCCCGGATTGCAAGAGAGTAGTTCTCGGGTGATGCACCCTGGCATCAGGCTCCCTCCTCTTTTGTTCCGGGTGGGTCACCTGAGAACCACAGCTGCCAAATCACTGCAGCTCGGCAGCTCCTGCGTTGAGCATCTGCCCCCTGGTGGTCAGTGCATGTCATAGCTATCGGTTGGACGATGGAACGGTCAGATGGTCAGCTGGTCACTTAGGCTTTTATATATATACTAGAGGCCTGGTGCATGAAATTCGTGCACTGGGGATGGGTGGGGGGTCCCTTAGCCCAGCATGTGCCCTCCTGGGGCCGGGGGGCCTCTCGGCTCCGCTGATCCCAGGGCCGGGAGGCCTCTCAGCTTCCCTGATCCCGGGGCCCTGAGGCCTCTCGGCTCCGCTGATCCAGGTGGCCGGGAGGCCTCTCAGCTTCCCTGATCCCGGGCCCGGGAGTCCTCTCGGCTCCGCTGAACTCGTGGCTGGGAGGCCTCTCGGCTCCTCTGATCCAGGCAGCCGGGATGCCTCTCGGCTCCTCTAATCCAGGCGGCCGGAAGGCATCCCAGCCCCGGAATGCCTCTGGGCTCCGCTGTTCCTGGGGCCGGGATGCCTCTTGGCTCCGCTTATTCCGGGGCCGGGATTTCTCTGGGCTCCGCTGATCCTGGGGCCGAGATCCCTCTTGGGTCCTCTGATCCCGGGGCCCTGAGGCCTCTCGGCTTCGCTGATCCCG
>NW_005356259.1:5607795-5644253 GCF_000412655.1 Myotis brandtii
GCCGCCATCTTGGCTGACAGTTAATTTGCATATACTCACTGATTAGCCAATGAAAAGGGTAGCGGTCGTACGCTAATTACCATGTTTCTCTTTTATTAGTGTAGATATAGATAGATTATTTAATTCTCACCCAAGGACATGCTTAGAGAAAGAAAGGGAGAGAGAGACATCGATGTGGGAAGGAAACATTGATTGCTGCTTTCTGCACTCTCCCATACTAGGGAGTGAACCCACAACTCAGGTATGTGCCCTGTCCGTGAATCCAACTGGCAACCTTTTAATGCACAGGATGACACTCAACCAACTGAGCCACTCTAGCTAGATCTAAAAGTATTTATTAAAAACACTGTGGTCCTGGCCAGTGTGGCTCAGTTGGTAGGAGTGTCACGCTATATTCCAAAAATGTCAAGGTTTCAATTCCTGATCAGAGCACATACCTAGGTTATGGGTTTGATCCCCTGCTCCAGTGGGAGTGTGTACGGAAGGCAATGGGTTGATGTTTCTCTCTCTCTCTCTCTCTCTCTCTCTCCCCTCCCCTCCCTTTCTGTCTCTCTAAAATTCAATGAAGCCCTAGCCGGTTTGGCTCAGTGGATATATTCAGTAGTAGTAGGCCTGCAGGACTGAAGGAGCCCAGATTCAATTCTGGTCAAGGGTACATGCCCAGGTTGCGGGCTCGGTCCCCAGTAGGAGGCATGCAAGAGGCAGCCAATCAATGATTCTCTCTCATCATTGATGTTTCTATCTCTCTCTCCCTCTCCCTTCCTCTCTGAAATTAATTTAAAAAATATTAAAAAATAAACAAAATAAATAAATGAAAATGTCCTTGGATGATGATTTAAAAAGAAAAAAAAGACATTGTGGAAGCTAGTGCATGCTTTTGAAATTCAGTAGTTTTAAAAATGTCTCTTCATGTGTCTTGTTCTCTGAATATATGGCACATAAACCCTTAATCCATATAAATTTTTAGATGAAAAAAGCAAATTTTTAGATGAAAAAAGAGCATCATATTTTATCTAGAACTAAAATATACTAATATATTTTCTTAAAAATAGTTTGAAGTTTGGTCAACCAACCACTGTCAAAATCTGTACCACACATTTCTTTTCAGGTAGCTTATATGCCATGGGACATTTTTATGTAGAAAAAAAAAGAAATATTACCTATGGTTCATTTTGCACAGTCTTTGGAATTCTAGTAACAGATGAGCCGCAGGGTTAAATTTTTACTAAAGAAGGACTACAGAAGCAACACATATTTGAGAAAACTAGTCATTATATATATAAACTTCAGTCAACAACATAATCCTTGCTACGGAATAAACTTTTTGATGTGAGTCTTCTCCTAATAAACAGTGTTCTATAAATGACACTTAAAAACTAACGTTTTCTCTCTCGTGTTTAAAGGAAAACAAATTTATTCACTTGTCCTTGTTAATAGATAATTTTCAAAAAAAGATAAAATCATGAATCATAAAGATACAAAAATGAACAGATGTTAAGGATGTTATTTAACTCGTAATCAATGAGAGATGTTATAACTCATTCAGATAAGAATCCAAAGCTTAGACACACTTATAGATCAGAAATGTTGACGTATATATGCAGATGGATGCAAAACTGGTTTTTCAACAAGGAGAGAAAGAGAGAGTGGAGTCAAATGAACTTCTACCCAGACAGGAAAAAAATTGTATGTCTATAGACAAGAATTATTTTGCATTGTTATTAGCTCTGCATAGTTTACATAGTTGCAAACTAGCTTCTATAGAGTCAGAAGGAGATAAACTACCGAGGATGTATCCTCTAGGACAGGGGTGGGCAAACTTTTTGACTCGAGGGCCACAATGGGTTCTTAAACTGGACCGGAGGGCCGGAACAAAAGCATGGATGGAGTGTTTGTGTGAACTAATATAAATTCAAAGTAAACATCATTACATAAAAGGGTATGGTCTTTTTTTTTTTTTTAGTTTTATTCATTTCAAACAGGCCGGATCCGGCCCGCGGGCCGTAGTTTGCCCACGGCTGCTCTAGGATCTAGACAACTAAGTTTTCCACTAAAATATAAATTTTTGTTTACATAGAGAAATGTAAACTTAGCCTGGTACCCACAGCTTGTTGATGAACAAAAATATTGGCTTTTAAATTTGTTGGGGTTATTTTAGCATATACCAACCAAAAATGTCATAGTGCTTCAAAGGAACCCTTCATCTAAGGTCTCGCTCCTCCATCTCAGCCAGAGGCAGGCAGCAATTCAAGGACTCAGATTAAGTATATATTTTTAAAAAGCCCACAATCTTAGCTTGTGAAATTGGACTCAGAAGAGTAGTCAGTGGGTAGCTAAAGAGAGCTGGTCCAGAGAAAAAGAGAGAAGGGAGATATTGATGTTTTCTCATTTTCTGCAGCTGCATGAACTAATCCAGTATTTAAAAAAAAATAAAAATAAATATAGGCTTCATTATTTAGCACAATTATCTTTATACAGAAATCTATAACTTCCACATTCAGTAATCCATTTTTCAAATTATGGTAATATACATTGAATAAAAATTTCCAATTTCAACTTTTTTTTCTCTTTAAAAATATATATTTTATTTTTTAAATTGATTTCAGAGAGGAAGGGAGAGGGGGAGAGAGATAGAAACTGATCAATGATGAGAGAGAATCATTGATAGGCTGCCTCCTGCATGCCCCCCACTGGGGATCAAGCCTGCAACCCAGGTATGTGCCCCAACTGGGAATCAAACTATCACCTCCTGGTTCCTGGGCTGATGCTCAATCATTGAGCCACATCGGCTGGGCCTCTATTTCAACCATTTTTTAGTATATACAGTTCAGTAGCATTAAGCATAGTAACATTGTCCTGCAACCATCCCCCAGTCATCCATTTTTATCCTAGATGTGAACAAAAAGGGGCCATTTACTAAGCCTGACAGGTTCAGGGAAAGCCTGTATGGCAGGCATTACTTACAAACTCAGAGACCAAAGTCACCACACAATGTGGTCTGAAATTAAACTTTCTAACTCAAGTCAACTCTAAAGCAAGTCAAGGTGGGTAGTCATGTCCTAGGGCGGTAACTTCCTTGACAAAGGTCAATCTTTACCTTAACTGAGCCTGTCTGTTGTCTTTTTGCCTCTTATTTATAACATACCTTTGAAATATCAAAGTAATCCCCTTTGCCATACCCTTCAGGGCACAATCTCCCACCAGAGCGTAAGACCACAGAACCCCTCCTTGTTATCTTGTTCTTTTGCATATCATCTCTATGTTCTGTAAATGTTCATTGTTGACTATCCTGTACCCACTAAAGAAATGTGTCTCTATCCATTTCACTTTTTATCCAATCTCAGAAGATATCCCCACTTTGTTTTCTCCTGCCTCCCTAATCTATCACTAATGGATTTTATGTAACCACCTACATCTCCCCCTTTCATTCTGATGTATAAAGTAAGTGGTAAAACTGCCATTTTCAGGAGCATTTTTTCAATCAGTTGAGATTGTGCTCCTGACAATTGTCATCAGTTTGGCTCAAATAAACTCATAAAAATTGTCTACAGGTTTGGACGAATCTTTTCTCAACAATGTTTATGGGCCATGTCTAAGGGGAAACTAGAATAAGGTGGAAAAAGGAAGGGAGTTATATTTGACATAAAGAAATATTCTCCTTGTCAACATGTGTTTTTAAAAGCATCCATCTTTCACAAATATATTGTGGCAATATAGTAAGAAACTAGAAAAAATCCTGGTTGAGTGGATTGGGGAAACTGAGATAAAAACATTTAATAAGACCAAACAGTTTGGGCAGCTTGCAGCCAGCTTGTGAATCACCAGACTATATCTGCCCCAACCAAAGACACTTGAGAGCAAATGGTTTACATCTCTCTTTCCTAACCAGAGAATACATAGCTTAAATCACCCTGGCCTGGGCAAATAGAGAACAAAAACCCAATTAATGCCATTTGTACCAGCTAACCCCAAGGACAGGTGATGTTTCAGGGAAAAATAACAAACCCCCCCAAAAACATTTGGATGGTATCACTTGAGGGGGAATGTGGCAGAATAAATAACTTCTAGGGCATGAGGAGGAGAAGGGGATAAAAAAGGGAGAGTTTATCTCACCCAGTGATCAAAGACAAACAGATTTGTGACTTGCCAAGATAAAATAGCCAGATATTCTCATAAATTCTGGGGAAATCTACAATAATGTAAAAGGGGGGATTTGAAATCTAGTCTAGCCCTGGCCAGTTTGGCTCAGTGGATGGAGCGTCGGCCTGTGGACTGAAGAGTCCCGGGTTCGATTCCGGTCGGGGGCATGTGCCTTGGTTGCGGGCATGTCCCCAGTGGGGGGTGTGCAGGAGGCGGCTGATCGATGTTTTTCCCTCATCAATGTTTCTGGCTCTCTATCCCTCTCCCTTCCTCTCTGTAAAAAATCAATAAATTAAATTAAAAAAAAAAGAAATCTAGTCTATCTTTCAAGGGAACTTTGAAACCTATAAGGGAATATATATATATCCTTTGAACCTCCACCAGGCAGGGCACTCAGTTGAGTTGCCTGCTTGTGCTTTATGCCAAGTGTATCTTAATAAATTCACTTGCTTTGCTTCCTTAAAAATTTGCTTGCTTTGTTTCAATATGGATTTCTGTCACTCATCTGAATTATTTCTTGTGAGTGTGACAAGAGCCAAGGAGGGGAGAGCTTAGTCCACTTGGACTCAGCTGGCTCTCCGGTCATAATTGTGTGTGTGTGGATCAATTCACAATGGTGAGAATGCATTTCCCAGGAGGAGGACAGACCTACAGTCTGGCATCTCAGACAGAGTAGTTGGGCCTAGGTTGTTACATGTAGAAATGCCTGCTGCTTCCCACTGGTGGAAACTGACCCTCACTGTGTAGATAGGGACTCTGTGCACAGCTTTTGCCCGTGACTCACCACTTATTGCAGGAGGCTGTACATTCCTGGTGATACACTCAGGCTATTTGTAAACCTACTGTGAAACAGTGAAATATCAGAGCCTCATTAAAGTTGTACTATGGTGAATAGGCAACATTGCTACTTCTAGGAAGTTGGAGTGGAAATATCTGCAGGGATAACCATCAGATTTTGGTTATCCCTACAGAGAGATCAATCACTGATTTTTACACGTTTCTCTCATTTGTGTGTTTCATGGTAATTATTTATTACTTTATCTTTATGTGTTTAATTTTTTATCATCTTCCTCCCCTGAGCAGACTGTGAGACTGTAAGCTCCTTGAAAGTAGGACTCATTTGAGTCTGGTTTGCTTAGCATAGTGATCAGTACAGAAGAGAAGCCCCCAAAATTCTGTGAATGAGTGAAGCAGTGTTATTATAGCCAAGGCTGCAGTAAGACGATATAGTCCTACTGAATAAATTTAAAGGGGTGGTGGGAGTACAAATAATAAAGTTGCTTTGTGATTACATTGCATGAAATAGCGACAATTCACCAGGCTTATGATAAATACACGTATGTTTGAGGCTAAAAATTTCTTGTTCCTCATTTTTATACTTATTTTTAAATCATGGGATATGTTAATATTTATAATTAGTAAATGGTATGAACTAGGTGATTTAAGAAACTACAGTTGACCCTTGAACAACCCAGATTAGTGGCACTAATCCATCTGCCTCAGCCCCCTCACCCCCCTTCCACAGACATTCCTACCATGGCACTTGGTTTTGGAGGGCTGGAAAAGTAAAGAGAATCATGGCAATTTAAAATTGTCACAATATTTTACAACCTAGTGAAGAGCCACATTGATGTTTTAATTAATAATAGTCAATAAAAATGTATCATTTGAGGCCAACACAAGGTTACTTCACATGCCAGCAAGTTGTTCACTACAGTAAAACTACAATTATAGCCCTAACCGGTTTGGCTCAGTGGCTAGAGCATCGGCCTGCGGACTCAAGGGTCCCAGGTTTGATTCCGGTCAAGGGCATGTACCTTGGTTGCGGGCACATACCCAGTAGGGAGTGTGCAGGAGGCAGCTGATCGATGTTTCTAACTCTCTATCCCTCTCCCTTCCTCTCTGTAAAAAATCAATAATATATATAAAAACAAAACAAAAAAACTACAATTATAAATTCCAATGTGATTATTTAGCCATTACAATTACTGATTAAAATATATATAAACCTATTTTTTAATAAATCTAGAATGAAGGTTTTTGCTTTGTTACTTTATTTCTTTCAAAATCCAGCATTCTGAGTATTTGTATTATGGATTTAGTTGTCAGTGTCTGAGAAATAGAATAGAGAAAAAAAAATCCATTTTAAAGTTACAAAAACATGAATATAAAGATTAGGTCTTATCCATCCGATCTCCAAGAAATTTCTGAGGGAAAGATAACTTCAAGGGAATTAATACCAAGGACATTTGTTTCCTGAGTAATTCACCTTCATTGTTGGAGGCTGCCTTGTAAGCTAAAAAAAATGCATAGGTTCCTACTTCTTCAAATTCTGACATGCAGAGCTTTTCTGGAAATAATACCTTTATTATCTTCATGTTACCTATCTTTTTTTTTCTTTTCCTTGTGTTTATTTATTCTCTCTCCAGTGATTGATTATACTTTCCATGCTCTATAAACTAAATCGAGAAATGTGATTTGGTAGACTACCCAAATGGATTGTTTTGTGTGAGAGAGAAGCAGACATTTGCCTCCCACCCACCCAATAGATTTCTCCAAAAATTCATCCCCAGAAAAGCATTTCTCTTCCGGGGCTTAATCTTATTAAGTGTACCATCGACATTCTCAATAATTACCATATTCTAGTTCACTTGTTTGGTTGCCTTTTATACTCTGAGAAAGAACAATACATCCTGTTTTCTCTTAGTGTTTTCCGAGAGCAATTTTGTGTCTTTAGAACAGGATTCCAAATATCTTCTTGAACACAAAGACCTCTATTCTTCCATTCAATGAGAAGAAATTGTACAAATAACCACCCATACACATCACTGGATTGTGAAGAATAAATAGCACCCTTAAAATGTCAAACACATCATTTAAAATTACTCACATCAGTCATTTAAAATCTATTGTCACACTTCAAACATTTGAATTGGAAAATTTAAGCATTAACATTGTAAAATATTAATGAAATATCCAGTATGAACAATTTCCCTCCTTAAAAGTATAATTTTATAAAGTCCACATATTTCCAGAAAGCTTTACATTTTTCTAAAAGTTTTAATTATGGCAGAATTTATACTTAAAATGAAACTTGAAAATAGAAGACTCACTATTTAATAGTGAGTGACTAGAGTGACTAGAACCTGATCTCATTTGTGAATTTATAACACTCTTCCAAGAAACAAATGGAGTGGGGCTTGAAGCAATGTCTAGTCGAACATAATTTTATAAATGTATACACCTCCTTTGTAGGTCAACAGAATATTGATATTATTATAGATTATGCATTTATATTTCATATTTTCTACTCCTGTCCATATGTAATTCAGTATTTATATTTATAAGACACAAAACATGTTCATAATATTATTTCTATTTATTTTTTTAAAATATATTTTATTGATTTTTTTACAGAGAGGAAGGGAGAGGGATAGAGAGTTAGAAACATCAATGGGGGAGAAACATCGATCAGCTGCCTCCTGCACACCTCCTACTGGGGATGTGCCCACGACCAAGGTACATGCCCTTGACCGGAATCGAACCTGGGACCTTTCAGTCTGCAGGCCAACGCTCTATCCACTGAGCCAAACCAGTTAGGGCTATTATTTCTATTTAATTGTTCAGTGAGCCTGCTTAGGTTTTATTTTTGTTAGTCCAAAGCTTATGTTTGGATAGAAAGCAAATACTAGACTAAATAATGGTTGTATTTGAGTTTTTAATTATAGAGAGTTATTTATAGTCGTTTAAGGTTGTTGAATTTTTCTTATTTAATTTATAACTGTTAACCTTTTATATTGAAAAACTCATTTTTATCTATATGTGTGCTGAAAGCCCAACAGAATTTGGCAACTAACCTTCACTTGTTATTTCTTTTGAAAGTAAAAAGGAGGCAGGATGAAAAGCACTTTTACAAATAAGAGATAAACAAGAAAATGGAAAACTATGCATCTTCTGTGGTATCCTCTTCCAGGTTATCAGATTCCAACCCTGTTTATCGTCTTTGAGCTATTTTGCAATTCTTTATATAAATTGTAGGTACTGATAATTGTACATTGTGTCTCCTCCAGAAGTGATTTAATCAATTTCCTCTGCCCTGTGGAAAAGCTAGTTTTGTCTTCATTTGCAATTCATTTGACAAACTTTTATTCCACACTTTAATTTGTACTGTTTTGACTTTTACGTTGAATCAATCATAGCCTCTGCCTCACCATGAGTCAAATACGTTATTTAAAATACGTTCACTTTTATATCTGTATCAGTCATGATTTTACCATTTTGCCTCTACCACCCTGGTGGTTAACCCTCTAAAGAGTCCTACACTGGCTGGCCACTTACCTCCTCCTGCCTCCATCACTGGATTCAGGCTGTGCTGAGGGAGGTGTCAACCGAGGGGGCTCTCTGCCTCGGGTGCAGACCCTACATGGATCCTTCTTCCTCTTCCACACACACAGACTTGACCTAACTTCTGATCTGCACTTTTAGGGTGTTTCACAAGGTTGGGTGAGCCTACACAAGAGACACCTGGAAGCTATTTCTACCTGGAACAACTAGGCTAACAATAGCACAACTGCACTTGAAAATGACTGTGAAGCACATAAATATAGCCTGCTAATTCCAGACTCAACATATTCCCTCACCCAGGTCCCAGAACTGCCTACAGCTCCCCCCAAACCATGGACATTAGAAAAGTGCAAAGGAGAAGTTGGAGTAAAAAGAGATGTGAATTATCCAACTGCAGTTTTTAAAAAGTCTTATTATTTGCCAATATCACAAAAACATATATAACCACATGAACATGTGGTAGGGAGGGCCCTCCCTATGGCTTGGTAGGGGCTCATCTTGAAACTTAAACATCATTCTCCTCACAGCCAATCTGTTTCCAAGTATATGTATGAATGTGGTGTCATAAGGAAGTACAGAAGATAGGGTGACTAATCCTGCCTGAGGGAACAAGAGGTAAACTTTACCAAGGAGATATTTGATCTTTCATGCAAAGAGGAGGCAGCAGGTAGAGAGAAAATAATGGTCTTAAAAAGCAACAGGAAACACTTATAATGGGTGTATCTTTAAATATCTGGTGTGGATAAACATTCTGAATTTGAATGTTTATCTCAACTCTAGCTGTTATCTGAAAGTACAAATGTAAATATTCTGAGAATAGATTCTTTCATTAGATTATTACTTCCTCTATGAAATTTTGCCTGAGGAATACTTGCCTTGCTTTACAGTAAGAAAGAACCTACGTATTTAGGCTAGATTTTTTTTTTTTAAAGAAGACACAAGTTATCAATGTCATTTGTTATATGAATCAAATAAATCAGTATATTTTTCATTTATTTCTTGTTTTTTACTGTTCTAGTGTCTTTCCTTCCTGTCTTCCACCTATTTCCTTCCTTTCTAATACACACTCTTTGTTATGGACTGAATGTGTCCTCCCCCAAATTCAAATCCTCAGTGTGATGGTCCTCAGAGGTGAGGCTTTTGGGAGGTAACTAGGTCATGAGGGTGGAGCCCTCAGGAGTGAAATTAGTGCCCTTGTAAGAAGAAGCCTTAGAGGTAGCTCTGGATCTTTCCTCCACGTGAGGTCCCAGTGAGAAGTCAGCAGTCTGCAGCCCAAAAGAGAGCTCTCACGAGAACCTGACCATGCTGGCCCTCTGATCTTGAACTTCCAGCCTCGAGCTATGAGAAATAAATTTCTGTTATTTATAAGCCACCCAGTCTCTAGTACTCATTACAGCAGCCCAAATGGACTAAGACATCATTAAATAAGAACACTTCTATTCCTCCTTCCCAACCCTTTTGAATATGCCCTTTGGAAAACCTCCCCCAAAAAAGAAACTTCTTTATATCTCCCTTCTATAGTTTTGCACTGAGATCTGATTCCCTTTTCCTACTGAGGGAGATCATTGTTTTAGCTCTTGAACTTAGGATAACCATACAGTTTTCTGTCCTAACTGGAATACTTCAGGGAGTTTAAAAAGAGGGGCGGAGGCTCTGTTTATTATACCAGCAAAACAGACATAAACTTGAACTTTCAGGGCAAACAAGAACGCATGTTACTCTACCTCAACCCCAAATAACATGGGACTAGAGCAGTGTAAGAACAAAATGTAGTCACTTAAATTTCCATTGTCACTTCCAAAATATTTTTGTCCATTATTACTTAATTTATCACCCAGATGACTGCATTGCCAGCCTAGAACTGGGGTTGGCAATGACAGCTATCAGGTGATATCCAGCCCACTGCCTGTTTTGGTAAATAAATTTGTAGCAGAACACAGCCAAGCTCTTCCTTTACATATTGTTTGGCTGATTTCACCTACAATAACAGAGTAGCGTACTTTAAACAGACACAGATCATAAAATATATACTATCTAACTACTTATGAAAAAAATTTGCTGATCCCTTTACTTTATGAGCTTCATGAGGGCTGGGGATGCTCTGTCTATACATCGCGTCCACCATGAATATTTAAACATTATGACAAGCATAGAATAGATGCTTAATATTTGGTGTATGGATATTAGAGTACAAAATAAAACCACAGTAACTAATAAAGTATGGTATTGCACATGAAAAGACAGAGCAATCAAATGATTTCTATTTTCAGAATAGAAAATGCAGCTCTGTCCCTGGCTGACGTTGCTAAGTGGTTAGAGAATCGGCCCACACACCAAAAGGTTCAATTCCTGGTCAAGGCACATATCTGGGCTGCAGGTTCAATCCCCAGCTCAGTTGTAGCTTGTGCAGGAGGCAACTAATTGATGTGTCTCTCTCACACTGATGTCTCTCTCTCTCCCTCACACACTCTCTTTCACTCCCTGCCCTCTCTCTCCCTCCCTCCTTTCCACTCTTTCTATAAAAGAAAATAATCCCTAACTGGTTTGGCTCAGTGGATAGAGCATTGGCCTGTGGACTGAAGGGTCCCAGGTTCAATTCTGGTCAAGGGCATGTACCTTGGTTGCGAGCACATCCCCAGTAGAAGGTGTGCAGGAGGCAGCTGATCGATGTTTCTAACTCTCTATTCCTCTCCCTTCCTCTCTGTAAAAAAAACAATAAAATATATATTTTAAAAATAAATAAAAGAAAATTAATGGAAAAATATACTCTAATGATGATTAACGAAAACAAAAAAAGAAAGAAAATTCAGGAGCTCTGTAAGATTTGCCAATATTTAGTATATAGAAATATAGTTTCTGTAAAAGGAAAAAGATAGCTTATTTAACTGAAAAAATTAAACTTTAAAAAATTATGTATTTATATTAAAACTTTTATGTGCAAAAAAAAATTTTTTTCTAGTTAGGTAGAAACCCCTACTTGACAAACATCTGCCATTGAACTAATGCTCCCTTCCCTTAACTGCAGAAATGACTCTTGACTTCTGCACTGGGTTGGGCTCCTCCATTTCTGTGTACTCAGAGCTTTTACTCCATCTTTTTTTTAAAATTTTTTATTGGTTTTTAGAGAGAGAGGAAGGGAGAGGGATAGATAGAAACAGCATTGATTGGCTGCTTCCTGCCCGCCCCCTACTAGGGATCGAGCCCACAACCTCAGGCATGTTGTGGGAATTAAACTGTGATCTCCTGGTTTATGGGTTGATGCTCAACCACTGAGCAACACCAGCCTGGCGCTCCATCTATTTTTATTTTTCCGTCTAGGACTTTTCTGACTTTTTCTGAAGAGAAAGTGGTTAGTCACGAAGGTTCTTGAGTCAAACTTCCTGGGTTTGAATCCTGGCTTGCTTTCTAGCTAGTTAATTTAAGCAATGGTCTTAAAATTTCTGTTCTTTACTTAGCTTCTTTTGAAAATAGGAATAGTCATCTTATAGATGTTTCATAAGTTTGTAAAGTGCTAACAATGTCTGATAAATAGTCAGAGTGCAAAAGAAAAATTAACTAAAGTACTATTTAAAGGTTTCTTATCTAAAAACATAAAATGTCCCATGACCCTATATTTCCCTCTATATGACTTTCCTTTCACAATCAAGCATTTCCCCCCTCCCACCCCCAGAGTTAATTAATGTTAATTTGGGAGTCTTTATTTTTCATTCTATTAATTTAAATGGGATAATTCTGTGCATGCTGCTTTGTAACCTTTTTACATTTATTAATATTTTATGAACATTTTGAATGCCTGAGTATTTTTAAACATTCTACATAATATATAATATAAAGAACATTTTAATGGCTGAATATTGTTTTATCTCATAGCTATATCATTAATTATTTAAGCAAATTGTTAAACATTAAGGGTTGTTGTTGTTTTTAAGAAAGATTGGTATAATGAATCACCCATGACCCAAATTTTAACAATTATCATGGTCAGTCTTACTTCATCTCTACCCATACCCATTCCACACTCTACCTTTGAAAGATAAGCACTCTTTAAAATACAACCACAATACCATTATCACACCTCAAAAAATTAAAATAATTATGTCTGAACATAAAATACCAAATACCCAAGCTGTACTTAAAATTTTTTAATATTCTCTCTCTCTATCTCTCTGTTTTCTTCTGTCTCTCTCCAAATTGTTCAACTCAGCATCCAAATAAGAGCTATACACTGCAAAGGGACAAAATGTCTTCTTTACTCAATACATTCCTCTGCATCTTTCTTTTTATACCCTTGCATTTAATTGTTGGAAAAATAAAATGAAAGAAATAGGTCAGTGAATCTACAGTATTTCTCATGCCCTGCATTTTGCTGATTGTGTCATCATGGTGCCACTTAACATGTTCCTCTATAAACTGTATTTCCTAGAAATCGTTTCTTAGAGCTAGAATTTTGCTCAGATTCAGTTTCCATGCTTTGGCAATAATATTTCATAGCTAGGATAGTTGTGCAGTCCTCAGGTGTACATAATATTGGATTGTCTGTCCTTTTCTGATGCTAGCAGCCATTGCCAATCAATGCCTAGATCCATTAGTGTATTAGCACTACAAATCAGCAATCATTTATTAGCATTAATAACCATCATTATTAGCATTAAAAGTCACATTCTAATTATAACAGTTTTGGTAATATAAATAGCATACAAGAGCTAAGATCTCATAGCCAAATATTTGTTCACATCTAGATATTTATTCACATCTATGTGCATGTTTATATATTTTTTAAAATTCCTAAAAATTAAATATCTGAATCAATGTAAATTTACATTTGAAAATTTTCATTGCCATGCATATTGCCCAACAGCCCCTCAGGAAAGTTAGACTAACTTGCATCCCAAAGTTGGGTTATTTTTGTTTGTCAACAAAGGGAAACTCATAGTTTACTTTGCAATACTTTGCTTACCAGTAGGATTAAGCATGATTTCCTTAAATTTAAATTTGTGTTTCTTCTTTTGGCTATTAGAAGTGAACCATCATTGATCAATAATCAGGGGATTTATGAACTGGAAACTTAAGTAATTGGAATACATGTAGTAAGTTGCACAAGCATATTTATACTGTGGCATATGGCTTGGTTCAAAAATACTTTCTTTTCCAACATGATTGCTTACAGAAAGTTAGGAATGAGATCACATATAAACTAATGTAAGAAAATTTGTTTAAAGCACTCGCTTAATCTATCAATGGCATTGACCCAAACTTGGATAGAAATGGACCAACATCAAAACTAAAGAGGATGAGATTCACTTCACAACTTACCAACCCACTGATATCTAGACATGGAAGACCCTTTTCTTATTCTGAGTTCTAAGGGCTATTTGTTCCCTAAGGTTCCTGACATAGTATTTCAATACCTATGAAAGTTCAGTGGAAAGCTGTAAATATATGAGTTTGATATTTTCCAAATAACTCTGAAGTCCAGAGTTATTTGAAAGATATTCCTTTAAACAGACTAAGCGTTTTCCATGTCTAACAAGGTCATTACAGCACCTAATGTTGACTAAGAAGCTATAATCTTGTTAAACAACTGTCCAATAAGCTGTCATCTAATTAATTTTTTAAATATTCAAGATAATGTCATATCACAAGGTACTCTTTATTTATCTATTGCTAACAACATATTACCACAAAATTTAGCAGGTTAAAAATAACAAATATTTACTATTGTCTCGGTTTCTGAGGAATCCAGCAGCGTAGCTAGTGGCCCTGGCACAGGTTCTCTCACAGGAGCTAGTTCATCTGTCAGCCAGGGCTGCAGTCATCTCTAGACTCAACTGGGAAAGAAGGGTCCATGTCCATGTTCATTTACATGTTGTTTACAAGCTGCAATTTCTTTCTGCCTGTTGGCCAGAGACTTCCGTTTCTCAGGACATAGGCCTCCCCATAGTATTGCTCATAATATGGTAACTTGCCTCCCTGAGAGTGAGTAATATGAGAGAGATTGGGCACCCAAAGCAGACGTCACGGTCTATTTATAACCAAGTCCCAGAAACAAGATATCATTATTTCTTTCATATTTTAATCACTAGATGAGTGTCATTAAGTCCGGCCCACAATCAAGGGGAGGCGGTTGCACAGTGGCACAAATACCAGGAGGTAGAGATCACTGGCAGTCACCTTGCAAGCTGCCTATGGCATCAACTGAAACCCAAATCTAAGATATCTATCAAGTATCTCTTAAAGTGACTAAAAGGTTTTCCAAAACTGATATTGACTATGAAGCTGTCATCTGATTATTTGACAACTAATTTAATTTTTAAATATTCAAAATAATGTCCTAGCATAAGGGTACTAATTTCATGGAGTCTATAAAAAAGAAACAGTGAGCCAGCCAGCATGGCTCAGTGGTTGAACATGGACCTATGAACCCGGTCGGGGCATATGCACAGGTTGCGAGTTTGATCCCCAGTGTGGGGTGTACAGGAGGCAGTCAGTCAATGATTCTCTCTCATCATTGATATTTCTCTCTCTCTCTTTCTCTCTTTCCTTCCCTCTCTGAAATCAATAAAATATATATTAAAACAACAACAACAGTGAGTTGATTCTGTCATTGTATCTTCATACTACCATGACTAACAGAAGTAAATAGCTGAATTACAATATATTAATTTGATGGCATTGTTTCCTGAAATCGCTGGTCACTCTTTACCATGACTCTATATATTACATACATTCAAACAATAAAATCTTGGCAAAGTGATGGTCCATTGCAGTGCTATCTAAGTATTTGTATTTTATCTGAATAGCATGAAAATTCCCAATGAGCCCTCTTAAGTTGAGTATTTAACAGCTTTATTTCTTAAACTAGAATGTGAGGGAGATCTGGCTGCATTATCTATTTTCCCATAATTAGTTCCACTGATTGGACTGTTGCAGCCTTTGGGTATTGCCTCCTCAAGCTGTGACCTGGATTGAAGGAGATGATATTTCCAGAAAGGGCAAATTAAAACTTACACATTGTATTTTCTTTATTTCTGGTGATTCATATGAAATAATTTCCCAAGTCCTAATAATCTCTAAGGAAACTGATACAGCTATGACTTCGTCAAATAACAGATACACAATAACTCTGTGGAATGACTAAACATGCAAACCCGAGGACCAATTTGACCACACATACATTTGCCTCCCTTTCTTATAAAGGACCTTTAACATTCTTTTGAAAACATCCTCTATGACTTTTGTTTGTTTGATAGTTGCTATAGTTACAAAGTATATCTTCCTATATAAACATCTGGTTATCCCAGCAGCTCCTCTACCACACAATATGAATATGGATTTTTTTATGACCTCACAAAACTAGGGAAAGCTGGAAGGGATAATATTTGACCCTACCTACTGGATGTTGTAAATATCGCTGGGTAGTAATAAATGTCACAGGAACTAAATTGGACAAGGGTGAGAAAGAATAGCACTGTCTTGCCTCCTTTGTCTAAACTAGTTACAGCAAAATTTGTACCCAAAGTTAGCAAAGTCCAACCAGATTCAGATCAGATGTAATGATACACAAGAAACGCATACAAACAACCATGCAAAGAGGGCTACCATTCTTTTTTGTTGTTGTTGTTAATCCTCACGCTAGGATATTTTTCTGTTGATTTTTTAGAGAGAGAGCGGAAGGGAGCGGGAGAGACAGAGGGAGAAACAATTGATGTGAGATACCGCAGGGGATCAAGCTTGCAACCGAGGTATGTGCCCTTGACTGGAATCGAACCCAGGACCCTTCAGTCCTCATGCCCACACTCTATCCACTGAGCCATACCAGCTAGGGCAGGGCTACCATTCTTTTGGGAAGAAGGTAGAGCCTTTGTGTCTTTTCACAGTCATTTCAAGGACTGGCAGATGTCCACCTTCCTTCCCTGGCTCTCCTGAAATTATCTCCCCTTCTTAGGAACAATTAGGAAAAAAAATCTTGGTAGTATTCACTACAGGTAAAGATCCTGAAAGGCAAACTTATTTTACTTTGACTGGTAAGCTGACAATATCAGCTTTGAAAAAAAAAAAAAACACAAGAAGCCACAGAATATAATTATTATTTTTTAAATCACACTTAGCAATATCAAGGGTGATTCTTGAAAACACACCCACAAACAACTTAGTCATTTTATGTCCTTTTATAATCTGTGAATGTGGCCTGGTTTGGAAATAGGATCTTTGCTGATGTAATCAATTTCAGGTGAGGTCATACTGGATTAGGGAGGGCCCTAAATCTAATATGGCTGGTGTCTTATAAGAAGAGGAAATTTTTTTCTCAGAGTCACATACCCAGAAAGAAGGGACAGAAATTGGAGCCCTATGTGTAAGAGCCAGGGCTACCAAAGATGGCTGGCAACTACCAGAAGCTAGAAGAAATAGGAAGAATTCTTCCCTAGAGTCTCCCGAGGGACTATTCCCTGCTGACCCCCGATTTCAAATATCTACCCCTGAGAACTGTGAAAGAATAAATGTGTTCTTTTAAGCCACACGTTTTTGGTACATGGTTACAGCAGCCCTAGGAAATTAATACATCTTTCCCCATTAGGATGAATGTAGAATTTAGCAGAAGCAGAAAGTTTAGTGTTTTAAAGGCTTGTCTCAGATTAGTATCTTTTAAACCTTTTTGAGAAACAGAAAACCCAGACAGTGCAGAATCACTCCCTGTAATCACACAATGTTGACGAAGGCAGGGTTGTCCCTTCCTACTCAGTGGTTTTTCTGGGCCAGGTCGTTCCATCACCCAATGATAAGTGCAGAGAACAAAACAGTATCTCCTAAGCTGATAACTGAATATACAATTATAGCTTTATATATTTAGCTAATTAGAACTGTAGAGAATAACTACTTTTCATATATAATTTTGGGGTCTGGATAAATTGATGCCTTTTTTCTGTGCAATCAGATTGGCATTCATTTTCTTTTATATCTAAGAATTTGTTCAACTCTGCATATAACTTTATTTAAATATTTTTGGTTTGCCCTAGCCGGTTTGGCTCAGTGGATAGAGTATTGGCCTGTGGACTGAAGGGTCCCAGTTCGATTCCAGCCAAGGGCACATGCTCAGTCCCCGGTAGGGGGCATGCAGGGGGTGGCCAATCAATGATTATCTCTCATCATTGATATTTCTATCTCCCTCTCCCTCTCCCTTCCTCTCTGAAGTCAATAAAAATATATTAAAATATATATATATATTTTATTTAAGACTAGGGAGAGATAGAAGGAAATGTAGAAACAAAAAAGGTAAATCAAGAAAGGAATGTGTTCAACAAGGGAAGAGTCAACTATATCAAATGCCACAGACTCCAAGTAAAATACTGGCTGGAAACTGTTTTGTGTGGAGGGAGTTCTTGACATCGTTAGTACCTCAAGGAGTTCTGTGAGCAGAAAGCAAACTGCGGTAGCTCATGAATGAATGAGAGGTGAGGAAATAGAGTGGAGAGTGCTCTGCTCTATCAAGAAGTTTGGTTTTGGAAGGAAGGAAAGAGATGGCAGTTATAGGATGTTATTTTTAGAACAAAAGATTAGAAGTGTTTATATTCAGAAAGAAAAGAGTCTGAAAGGAAAGAGCAGGTAAGAGGGAAAGATAGAGATGAGATAGGCATGTATGGAGAATTACAGATAGGGAAATGATAGATAGATAGATAGATAGATAGATAGATAGATAGATAGATAGATAGAATAGGTAGAAAGAAAGAAGGAAGATAATTAGTGAAGGTATTTTCTTGAGCAGGAGGGGGCACTAATATTCAGACAACAATATATATTAGTGTTAGGTAAGGACATAAACACAAGCCCTGAAACTAGAAAAGAAAAATAACTGACGTAGATGAAGCTTTGTTTTCAGCAAGTTAAATGGGGAGGCAGAGAAAATTGAGAACTCTTCATTTTTATTTTTTGTGTGTGTGAAGTTAGAAAGCAAAATCATGTGCTGAGTGTATTTATAGAAAGAAACTAAATTTTATAAGCTAAAATTATATTACTTCAAAATCAAAACAAGAGGGGATTGGGGGGGTGGGGAGGGACCAAATGAACAAGTGCCCTAAGAGCTCTTTTTGAAACAACCTGGAGAGAAAATCATTGAGTAACATCAAGTGTCCTAAACACATGCTTCTTAGTAGGCCATTAACAGAAATTATGGATTTCACACAGCTCATCAATCTTTTATTTTTAGTTCTTTACAAAACAATAAATGACAGGTACAGACTGTGGTTTCAGATCCTAAGAGACTGGTAGGTTCAATTTTATCTCCGAAGGCTCTAAGTATCCTGTTTCGATTTAAAAAAAAAAAAAAAAAAAAGAAGTGCTTCCTCTAAGAGACATCCACTGAGGATGTGGCTTTATGAGGCCACTTTCACTTTCTCTGCCTAAGTGCTTGCTTTTCAGGGTGTGAGGAAAAGCTGCATGGAAATTTTATTGTACTTCATCTGGTAACATTGCCTTATTTTAAGGGGGAACCTGAGAAGTAGTTAAGTATGTAGCTACTGTACATAAGCTGAAAGTTCCTGATACAAATGTCAAAATCGGTAAAATATAGATAAGTGACTTAATGAAGTGACTTATGTCAATCTGTTTATTTGGAAAAGACAGTGCTTTCCTCAGCTCAGCATATAATTTATTCCACCCTCTCAATTAAGTGAACACATTCATAATTGAGCATGACACCAATGTTTGCTAGAATGCCAAGAGACACAGAATAAGACTCTTGTTTGGGGGAAAAAAATTACATAGAGTCATTTGTGAAGCACATAAATTCAAGAGGGAAATATGAAAATATTGTGTTTTAGTAATGCTGTTAGTATTTGTGACATTTCTCTCTGCTTTTATCATTATGTTTATAGGAGTATTCTAGGCTAAAAGGGAGAGTGATGGTACAGGTGCAATTTCTATAGTCGGTTCAAGTTCAGAGCTGGTTCCATTTCCAGTGAAATCCCACAGTACTTGGTATGAGCCAATCTGAACCTGAATACAAACAATGTCTATTTCCAGCAGATCAATCATTCCTGCCCTTATGATTGGGTTAACAATGAAAGAGCAAAGCTACGTTAAACATGGTGCCTGTCTTTTTGGTCTTTACATTTTCAACCGAGAATTTTTATTTTTGAATTAATTTTCAGTTTACAAATTATAGCACAACATCAGGTTAGAAGACCAAGGAAGATAATAAATAGAGAATTATGGAAATGATCCCAGCCACACTTAAAAATGTTTATTGTGAGCATGTAAATAAGACTGCTTTAACTCAAAACTCTGATAGAAATTGAGGTTTTTGATGACCATAGAAATAGAATAACAGCATTTTTTTTTAAATTCCCCTCTTCTTAATACAACAAGGCACTACCAAGACATTTCAAGGTTGATTGAGAGGTAGAAGCAGTCTGTGGTGTGATAGATCTTACATACTTTAGTCAACATAATTAATTGATAATAAAACATTATATTCATGATATTTTATATTTTGTACTTTTATACTAGATTTTTTATTTTTCTTTAAAGACAGGAAACCATTTCAAGCATTTATGATGCATAATAGAAATTTTCTTTTCAAAATATAATAGTTGAACGAAGGGGAAAAATAATCAGTATTATAGTAATGTGTTAAATAGTTTGTAGAACAAGAGCACACACATAAGAGATTAATAATGCTATTGTTCTAGAACCTTGACTACTTTTCATGTTCAAGAAAATTTCCACAACCATAGTAGGCAAACTGAGTTTTGTGTACGCAGCTAAGAAACCTAGATAAGTTGTAATTGTATCACTTATACTGATTAGCACAGTTGTACATATCTACATTTCTTATAATATATAGCATGATTAACTTACCAGTTTGAGCTACACTCAGTTTTTACACCAAAAAAACAATTTCCATGGTCTGCCTCCCGGGCAATGTTTGACCCACTGCTTAGATCTTAAGGACACATCAACCTATAGTATCAAGATAATTTATCACAATTTTCATGTTTTTATTTGTAAGAATTCTCTTTATAAATCATTACAGGTTATTAGTATCTTGGGCTGACGTATAGGGTCTTGTTACTCAAACGTAGCCCCTGTATCAGCAGTATTCACATCACCAGGAAGCTTGTCAGAAATGGAGAATCTCAACCACCACCTCAGACTTGCTGAATCATGATTTCATTTAACAAGATCCTCATGTGATTGGTATCCATATTTGAATTTGAGCAAAAATACTCAAGGTTTTTAATCTTAGTATGCTGGAAGCTTTAAAAGTCCTAGGTAGTGTGGAAAGAAAAATAAATTCCAAAAAATTATAGATTATATTCAACTTTACTTTTTCATATCTTGAGTTTTCTTTTAGAATCAATATGTTACAATCGGCTATTGAGTGAGCCATTTTATTTTTTAAAATATATTTTTATTTATTTCAGAGAGGAAGGGAGAGGGAGAGAGAGATAGAAACAACAATGATGAGAGAGAATCATTGATTGGCTGCCTCTTGCACACCCCACACTGGGGATTGAGCCCACACCCTGGCATGTGCCCTGATTGGGAATCAAACCGTGACCTCCTGTTCATAGGTTGACCCTCAACCACTGAACCACGCCAGACAGGCTGAGTGAATCATTTTAAACAAATATGCATAGTCCAGAATTAGGTGGAAATAAGAAATTTTATTTGCATAATACTCTGAAAATATAAAAGAAAATACAAAAATCTATCAAGTGATTATTAGTGATATATTTTTCTGGTTAATTTCTTTATCATTTAAAATCATAATTTCAATAATATTAAATATGTCACTGAACAACATGTAAAAATCTTTAAGCATTAGGGTGGTTGAGCATGCTATTCACTTTCTTTGCATGACCTGAAATGATTTCAAAATAAAAAAAAAACCCTATAATAGTGTAAAACGTACACAGGACCTGGTTCTATTTTGACAAATGACCAATTGTATTGCTAGGTTTCCTCCCTTTGTGTATTGAGTCCACTACAAAGATTTGTTGAATGAATGAAATGAATTGAGGCTAAAGTAGAGACAAAGACTGTTCTCTCTAGAATAGACTGTAACAGAAAAATACAGGATGTCCCAAAAAGTGTATACACACTTTAACAGCTGATTCTATTACATCTTGGAAATGAAATGTATTTTAATAAACACTGCCTTTATAATTATTCAAAGTGTGCATACATTTTTTCAGGGGGGAACACCCTGTATATAGAGCAATATACAAAAGGAAGATATAACATGTTTTTGTTTGACTGTATATGGAACAAGAAAGGCAATTTTTATTTTAAAATAAAAATTATATTATCAAAAAGCAAGGATACTCCTTTTTGCTGATCAGCACATTCTCTTCCTGGGGCAAATATTTGTGGGAAGCAATATTATAATCAGAAAGCTATTGTGAGCTACAGACATTAGATGGATGACTCTAATGGCTGCTGCTATCAAGCCTGAAAAACTAATACATAGTTTTTTACCATAAGAATATACTAAACCCACAGAATAGAGATGTGATTTTCTGGGTTCAGAGCAAATTAAAAAAATAACAATTTATTGATTTTTAGAGACAGAGGAAGGAAGAGAGAGAGAAAAAAAAAAGAGAGAGAGATTTGCTGTTGCACTTATTTATGCATTCATTGGTTGACTCTGTATGCACTCTGACTGGGGACTGAACCCACAACCTTGGTGTATAGGGAGTACGCTCCAACCAACTGAGCTACCTGGCCAGGGCCAGAGCAAATTTTTATCTGATCAGTACAAGAGACATATCATTGCTATTTGCCGTTCTGACTCTTCCTTTTCTTCTTTTCTTTCTTTTGGAGAAATGCTTGAAATGGAAGGAAGGACTGACTGAGGGAGGGTCAACTCAATTAGGAGCCAACTGCTCTAAAGTGTTTGTGTGCCTTTTCACAGCCACTTCAAGGACTGGCAGATCACTAAAAATTGAACAGAAAATAAATGAAAACAAAATGAGTTAGATTCTAACCATTATTAGAAAGCTAATTCTAAAATTTACATGGGGCCTTATTTTCATGAACCTTTAAAAATGTCAGTCTTTTTACTTGAAGCACTTATTTTCATGTGTTGAAAAGTAGCCCATTTGGTTCAACGTTAAAATACAATGAAAACATCCCATTCTTTTCTGTTTAGAAGGTCCACTTCCCCATTCCAGCCACGTTAACTGTGGCCCACCTTGTTCTTTTGCTTTATACTTGTCTCCCTCTCCCCCAGTCTTCAATGCTCAGCCTACACACATCCCAGCTCATTGTTCACAGAGAAAAGTGACTACAGCAGAATTCCCTCACACTCCCAGCAGCAAATCTATTTATTTTCTCTGCACTCCTACTTGTTCAAAGGAATTAATTGTCCTATCAAATCTATTCTTACATGCACTGGATTGCGACCCCTCTTGCCTTTTCAAGGACTTCATTTCCTTAGTCATGCCTCCTCTCTCCTACCTCCTCAATGTCCTCATCTCTTCATCATCAGTCTCTTCCTCTCTACTGGAATAATTCTGTCAGCATACGGATATTCTCTACTACAGTATTTCATTTTTAAATCCTTTCCCTAGTTACTGTCCTATTTTTCTGCTCCTCTTCCTAGCAAATGTTCTTTATTTACTTGCTTTGTTTACTCTTTCCAATTTCATTTCTCCAATTCATCCATCAAATGACACCTATTTGACTTCATTTTCTTTTCCGCCGACTGTCCTTTCCAAGATTACCAACTACCTCAGAGTTGCCAATTCCAATAGGAATTTTCTGTTTAATCTATTTGGTCTCTTGACAGTATTCAACACACTGGCGATGCTGATCTTCTGGAAATCTTCCCACCTGGATTCCTTGACCTAACTAATAGTTTTGGGCTTTTCCTCCTACTTCGCTATCTCCTCAAACTCATCTTTGATTTAGTTCATTCTGCTACTTCTGTCCCAAGATTTGTTTGTCTCCTCCTCTTTATTATCCACAACTTCCTAGGTTATCTTTTCTTTTTAAAAAAATATATTTTATTGATTTTTTTTACAGAGAGGATGGGAGAGGGATAGAGAGTTAGAAACATCCATGAGAGAGAAACATCGATCAGCTGCCTCCTGTACATCTCCTCCTGGGGATGTGCCCACAACCAAGGTATATGCCCTTGACCGGAATCAAACCTGGAACCTTTCAGTCTGCAGGCCGACACTCTATCCACTGAGCCAAGCAGCCGTGGGCAAACTACGGCCCGCGGGCCGGATCCGGCCCGTTTGAAATGAATAAAACTAAAAAAAAAAAAAAAAGACCATACCCTTTTATGTAATGATGTTTACTTTGAATTTATATTAGTTCACACAAACACTCCATCCATGCTTTTGTTCTGGCCCTCCGGTCCAGTTTAAGAACCCATTGTGGCCCTCGATTCAAAAAGTTTACCCACCCCTGAGTTAGGGCCTAGGTTATCTTTTCTTTCTGATAGCTTTAGGTACCATTCCTGTGCTCTCACATCCCAAATCTGTTTCTCTATATCAGACCTATTTCCTGTCTGAATTCTAACTCTCAAATTCAAACTCATATTCATTCACCTGCCTATCTGAGTGGAAATGTCCAAAAGATAGCTGATGATTCTTTCCACTAACCCACTTCTCTCCCTGTTTTCCTATCTCATGCAATGGCTCTACCTGTTACTCAAAAAAGCAAAACAAACAAATGAAAAAAAACACACACAAACAAACTAAAAAACAACCAAAAACCATACTCAATTTTTTAGGGATGATGGTTCCACTCCATAATCCCTAACATCCAACTGATTACCAAGTCTTGTGGTCTAGTTTTAAAATATTTCTTGAATTTATCTAAAAGATGATCAGTATTTTACTGTGAGGAATATTACATATATTCTTTATTAGTGAACATGTAGATGGTTTCTAAAGTTTCTCTTTTACATGAAATGCTAGGGGAAACACATTAAGGGATATTTTTATTCGCAAAGGATAGGTATAAAGGCAATTCTAGGCTGAATTTTAAAAGAATTAGAGAAGGGCTAAGGAAATTTTTAGAAAATAATTAAAGTAATAAGAATAATGGAAAGCAAAAGCAATAGTGGATTATTGTATATAAAGTAATTGGATGGAGAGTCAGTCACAGTAGTGGAAAGTTGAGTTTTCAGTGACAATGGGAGCAGTGGTGAACATAAGTGGCTAAAAATCAGGGACATCGCCATGTCTAAAGACATTTGGTCCAAATAATCGGATCCAACTTCCACACATAATGTTGTAAAGGAACAATGTTTACAGGAAAATAAACAAGAGATATGATGTTACCTACTTCCTGTTTATTAAGAGAGAAAGTAAATAACATTAGATTATAAAGATTATATCATCAACTAAATTTTTTAAAAATATTATATTTAAGGCAGTTCTAATTTTCTGAAAAAAATATGTTATATGATGATTTCACTTCTCTGAGAACACTTCATAATTTTATAAATGAAATTCTGCTATTTACAAAAGAATACAAGGTCGAGGGTATAAGGGCTCAAAGCTCTGGCCTATATCTGTCATTTTTGCCTGTCTCTGAGAAGATGCCCTGAGTACACCGTCAGAAGACAAAGAGCCTATATGGACAGGTAACCAGGCCCAGCCCTCCTGAGGAAATGTGTGTCATCTCTGTTCTGATATTTATCCATCTAGGCCAGCCCCAGGCATTTGCAAGGGAATGTGAGATGAAATTGTTCCTGGAACAGTTCAAGGAGGCCTTTACCCTCTGTGCTACAACCTGTTAGATCTGCTCCAGGTGACCAGGACTATAACAATGTTGTCTCCAGAAAATTCACAATACACCCAAGATTAGGTGAAATGAACAGAGTAAGACTACCTGGCTTTTCCAAGTGATTTGGGTACATGATATGCTCAGTGTTTCAGTATTGGGTGAATTACACATTCCAGTGTTCTCAGGCCACTGTTAAGTTTCTAGACAGCCAAAGAATCAAGTTTAATATGGAGGAAATGACAAATACAGAAGAGGAAACATTTTATGGTATCATATACAAATACAACATAAATACCATACATAGTATTGCTAGGAAAAAAGCCTTTAAAAATTTAAATCAGTTGTGCTACTTTACAAATAAAATTGTATGACTTTCTTAGTTAAGAGCAATCCAGTTGAGTATTTTCCCTTTGCTTGTTCATTTCATCACCACGGGTTTTGCCTCCTTTGTTCCACATTAAAGTTTTATTGCAATTTCAAACAATTTAAGTGGATAATCAGTAGATCTAAGCATTGTTAAATTTCTAACAGTTACACCATTTATACATGTATGTTGGAAATTCAGTTAGAAGCCACTCCTCCCTACATCATTTCTGCAGAAGCATATAAGCAGCTCTAGAAGCTCTGTGTCTCTGGCTCTGCCAGTTCCTGGGTATTTTACTGAGGGTAGGTCAATTAATCTCTCTGAAAGTCAATTTCCTCATATGTGATATGGGAACAATAAATCTTATACTACCTACGTCACAGGGTTGTCGTGAGAATCACATTAACTAAACCATAAATACATTTTGAAAACAAGAAGATATTTCTGAAAACTTAGAAAAATTTTAATGGTAAAACCAATAACAAGCCCTCATTATGTAAATATTTTTTTTTTATTAGCAGTAGAAATCAACTCAACATAGTTTGGTGGCGGGGGGGTGGGGGGGGAGGTGAAGACAGGATTGCATTATAAGAATATAAACCAGAAGCCTATCAGGGTGCCAGAAAAGGCTACAACCAGTAATTCTCCTCTATTTCTTCCATTTGTTCTCTGTCTGAAGCACTTAAAAAAATATCTAGAGATCAATTTCTTCTGCTTCTTAAATGAAAATGTGGCTACCCCATGGATCTAGAGCATATATTTTACAGATCCAACCACCTAAAAACACTGATCTCTCTTTCATTTCCAACTACTAATCCACAGGGAATCTGGTTATGTTGAATTATGTGCCTCCCCATAGTCCTGTATTGTGATGAATGATCAAGGATAAGATCAACAAAAAGGCTGTTTGGTGAATACTGCTATTCTCAATAGATTGAAAAGAGATACCATTTTTTTCTTCCCAAGAAAAGGGGTTGTTGAATATAAAATCCCTTATATATCCATTACTCTCCTTAACTTTCCAAAGCACTTTCACACATGACTATAATTTAAAAAATAAAGTATTATCTTAACAGGTAGAAACAAAATGTCTCTGAGGGATGGAATGGTTGTAACTGAGGGGGAAAACACCTTGACAAGCTGTTTGAAAGAGAAGTGAGATCTTGAGGCTGTGGGGGCCACAAACAAGAGAGTGCTCAAGGGTGCTCTGATTCAGGACATGAAAGGCATTGGGTTTTGCTCCTAAGAGGACTGGAGAGGAAAAGGAAATAAAGGAGACTGGAAGGCAGAGACCAAGAAATGCTGTGCATCATAGCGGCATGGAGCAAAGAACTTGTAAAAATCTCCCTGGTGGTAGGATACCCCCCAGAGCCTTCTCCCACTCGGAGAAACACAAAAAACTTTAAGAAGAAAAATAAAATAACCAGTGTGTGATTTTTAGTTGTTTCTGAGTAATTTGGGTTATAAGTCCACTCTGTGGCCAGAGAGAGAGAGAGGGAGGGAGGGAGGGAGAGAGGGAGAGAGAGAGAGAGAGAGAGAGAGAGAGAGAGTATTGAGTATGTCTGGACTGATTTAGTACAGAACAAAGGAATTGTGTATGAAAGCAGTAGCAGAGGCAGAGCATATACCACCCAGGATAGCAAAGGCAGGGAGGCAGCAGCTGACTCAGTTATAAATGCATTATTTCCTGTGAGCCGCCCAACAGCTCATCATGTAATTAAAACAGATATCATTACCGTCTGACAGATGAGGAAAGTGAAGACAATCATCTACCCAAGGTCTTACGGCAAATTAGTCTCCGAGCAGAACGAAAGCCTGTATGTCTCCTCCCTCCTGGGCTCATGTTCCTGCATCGAATTTACTTTATTTCCTTCAACTGTTAATAACAGAACAGCGGTAGCATAGCTTGTGGCAAGAACCAAAACATTTCTTTTAATAAAATGCCTTTACTGAAACCATTAAGATTACCTTTTATTCATGTATCCATTCATTTGATATAGACAGGGGTGGGCAAAAGTACACTTACAGTTGTTCATGTGGAAAAATAATAAATAAATAATAATACAAGAATAAACTCTGGCCCTAACCGGTTTGGCTTGGTGGATAGAGTGTTGGCCTGCGGACTGAAGGGTCCCAGGTTCGATTCCAGTCAAGGGCATGTACCTTGGTTGTGGGCAAATCCCCAGTAGGAAGTGTGCAGGAGGCAGCTGATCGATGTTTCTCTCTCATCGATGTTTCTAACTCTCTATCTCTCTCCCTTCCTCTCTGTAAAAAATCAATAAAATATATTAAATTAAAAAAAAAAGAATCTAGGACTAACCCCATCAACCCTCAGACACTGGTGGGAATGTAATGCGGCAGCCTCTTTTGCAAACAGCTTGGCAGTTCCTCAAAAAAGTTACACATAGCCCTAACTGGTTTTGCTCAGTGGATAGAGCGTCAGCCTGCAGACTCAAGGGTCCCAGGTTCGATTCCGGTCAAGGGCATGTACCTTGGTTGAGGGCACATCCCCAGTAGGGAGTGTGCAGGAGGCAGCTGATGATGTTTCTCTCTCATTGATGTTTCTAACTCTCTATCCCTCTCCCTTCCTCTCTGTAAAAAATCAATAAAATATATTTTTTTAAAAAGTTACACATAGAGTTACCATTGGACCCAGCAATGGTATTCCTAGGTGTATGCCCCACCCAAGATAAATAAAAACAGGTATTTATACAAATACTTGCATATGAATGTTCATATCAGCACTATTCACATAGTCCCAAAGTGGAAACAATCCAAATGTCCACCAACTGATGAATGGAAAGACACGGTTTGGCATACACATACAATGGGATAATGTTATTCGGCAATTTAAAAAGTACTGATACAGGCTACAACATGGATGAAACTTGAAAACATAAGGTTAAATTAAAGAAGGCAGACACAAAAGGCCATACATTGTATTTTCCCATTTATACGAAATGTCTAGAAAAGGCAAGTCCATAAAGACAGAAAGTAGATTAGGAGTCACCAAAGGCTGGGGTGAGTGGGGAAATGGGAATGACTGCTCAAGGGTCTGAGGTTTCTTTTTTGGAGTGATAAAGACGTCTAGGAATTGGCGGTAATGGTTGTACAATCTGGCAAATGTATTAAAAAGCATTGAGTTGTACACTTTAAAATGGTGAATTTTACACATGAATTATGTCCCTATTTTAAAAAACCTACCCACATTACACTTATACTTGTGTATAAATTCAGGACAATGAAATCACTATCAAAATGAACACTGACCACATTGCAACCACAGTTCTTCCATTGCTGCATTTTCCCTTTCAGTGTTTTCCTGGGCTATCCAAAATGTCCTTGAGTCAGCCACTTTATGATACAAAGGAGTCTCAATAATCTTATTGAAGCTGGACTGTTCAGCTACTTTTCTCAGGGTAAACTTTTTGTTGTTTCTGAAAAAGCAATTGTTAACGGCTCAACTTGGTCGTATAGATCAATTGCTCATCTCTGCTTTGAGAAATGTTAGAAGATAAGGGTAAAGCTTTGATAATTATTTTAAATTTTACTTTTCCAGGGCCAAGAAATGATTGAAAAGTGTCCTGCCAATCGAAACACTCTTTCTCATTCAGGAGTTCCCACAGACCTGTTTAGAAAGAGACAGGAGTCCTTTGTGAATCAAAGCGCCCCTCTGCCAGTAGCTATGCGTCCCCACATCCCAGTCGATCGTGATAAAAGGATGAGAATGAACTTGTGGCTGAAGCGTGAGGGTTAAGCAGCACCTCTCAGTGAGCACATATTAAAAATTGGTGGGCCAACATGCTCAGACCTGCTGGTGAAAACAGTGTGGCTGCCTTAGGCGGCCTGCAGCCCATTTACCCACCCTGGTGCAGCAAATGGTAGAGAGAAACTGCAGAGGCCCTGCCTGCAGCTGCCTATCCCACCGAGATTAGAAGCAGGATATGTAAGGAGATCATGGACCCGGGAGCCTGCCTTGAAGAGGAAATCAATGTACTGGAACCCATTTCGTGTCTGGGTCTCTGGCCTATGAATTATTTAATGTATCTCTCTGTGTCTTAGGGGGAGAGTACCAATAAGCTTGGAATAAGGGGGCAGGGACAGGCCAGGCACAAGGAAAGGTGACCAAAGATTTTCTGCCAGTGCATACATTTTGTCCCAGTCACTTTCCTAACAGGACATTAAGGATCTGATCTGCAGCATTTGACTCTGCATTTTGTGTGCTGCTGTGGTTGGGTATACGGAAAATCCAGATCATTTCATGTCTTAAAGCTCCTCATATGTGACGTTTTTCCCATTTGCTAACCTTGAACTCTTACAAAGAGTTCTTAAGAACTTCATATAAAGCATATGATGCCCCTTTTAGCCCCTAATCCATACATAGCCTGATAAAGTCTTGATAGTCAACACATGGTTGCTAAACTCATTACTATCATTATTTCGAGTACTATTGCCAATAACTGTAATTAACACAGGAAAGCACTCAGTGCTTCTCCGAGTCCCTCTGGCCTGGCTGCCACCCCAGTCCTGGATCAATCAATCCTGCTGTTGCAGATCCTGCTGAGCTGAACAAGAGACACAAATGTCAGTTTCACAGCTTAAACAGAGAGCTACAGTGAAAGAAAACCAGCTGAGCCAGCAGGAAGCACACACTGAGGGGGAGGTGTCAATATAGCTATTTTTTAATCCAATGTAGTAAGAGAAAAAACAACAACAGCAACACATAGACACTAAATAACGCCAGGTAGTTCTTTCCTTGAGAAGCTAGCCTACACTTGAGGCTTGGCCCAAGGTCTGTTTGATCATTTATTCCAACAGCATTTTTGAAATTTTGGTAGTCTAACAAAAACGGGAGAGGAAACGAAAAGTATGACCTCATTCTTCAGCTTATTCTCCAAAAGAAAAGTAGGAAGTTTGAGAACCATGAAAAGACAAGGCAGATAGAAGTCACAAAAATATATTATGAGCACACGATATGCCAGGCACTGGGTTATGCATAATGTTATTTAATTATCATAACCCTTCTACTGATATATCCAGTTTTTTGGAAGAAACGGAAGCTTGCACATTCCAATTTAGAATAAATTTTGATTACCATAGCATGACCTGCAAGCTCTATGGGATCTAGCTCCTGACTACTTGCAGCCCTCATCTCTCTCATCTACTGTTACTGGAGAAAATGCAGGGTCCTCTTCCCCACTGGGTACTGCTAGGAGTGGAGTTCTTACGATATCCTGAAAAAAAGAATTTTCTGAGACTCGCAGGGGAGAACCAGTGATTTTTATTTGTGTGGATTAAATCCCTGGGTTTGTAAAGACTCGTTTCCCTTAGGCCAGTCACAGATGTGTAACTGGGGTTTCCGTAAAGTTAGAAGCAAAGCCAGTATCCAGAAATTCCTTTCCATGCAGGAGACAGGACCAGTACAGCATCAGGGGAGTTGCAGTCCATTAGTCCAAGGACACTTGAGAGCAAATGGTTTATACGTCTCCCCCCTAACCAGAGATTACTTGGCTTTAATCACCCTGGTCAGGGAGATAGAGAACATAGACCCAATGAATGCTCTTTGTGCCAGCTCAACCCAAGGATGAATGAAGTCAGGGGAACAAATAACAAAAACCTGATTAGAGCCAGACAGACCCAAGATAAAAGTGACAGTAACACAGACCAAAGCATAATCCCAAACTCCCTTATGCACTCATTATGATTCATTAGCATATTGAAAACATACTTGGAAAGCTGATAAATATTCTGCTGGGACCCCCCCCCCCTCTTAAGAGTCTTACCTGCAGAAGAGAAATAAAACCCTCAAGACAAAGACTTGGTATGGGCTTCATCTAGAGTACATCCATGCCCCTTCTCAGGCCTGAACTTTTTACTTCCTTTCTCCCAAACTCTAAGGGTCCCAGGAGATTTGCAACGAGGGGAGCACAGTGTTATATTCCTCAATGCTCTCTGGCCTCATCCACAATGACTTTAAGAACTACCTGCTTCGCCCTAGCTGGTTTGGCTCAAGGATAGAGCGTTGGCCTGTGGACTAGAGTCCCAGGTTCAGTTCTGGGCAAGGGCACATGCCGGGGGTTGTGGGCTTGGTCCCCTGTGTGTGTGTGTGTGGGGGGGGTGCAGGAGGCAGCTGATCAATGATTCTCTCTCACCATTGATGTTTCTATCTCTCTATTCCTCTTTCTTCTTCTCTGAAATAAATAAAAATATATATTAAAAGCAAAACAAACAAACAAACAAAAAGTGTTCTCCAAATGCTTCTGAGAGTCCATCAACATGCCATCACATTCACAGGTGCTCACAAACCAGTCCGTTGGTTGAAGTCACTGCCTAATATCCTCTATGTTTTTCTTCTTTTTTTCCAGTTCCCTGTTGTCATGGACACAGTCTATGAAGCTACTTGAAGGAGCCTATTGCCAATGGTTCAATGCCCATCAGGAAGATACAGATGTCCATACCCAAAGTTCTGTCTCTGGGTGCGTTCAGTCCATCAGTGCTTTGGTGCCTGAGTGGTGGTACGTTCCATGCAGAGAAGATGGCCTCTACATTATCTCTCTCCCACTCGAAGAGTGCTGCCCACTCAGAGTGCTGCTTGTCTTATAAAGTCTCTCAGTAATAATTCCATGTATTTGGGGTTTTCAATCTTTTTCCAGAATCTCACAAAATGGTTCTGGTTTGGGCCCTTATATCTGTAAATATAGAATGGTACAGATGCCATGTGAGGCCCTCTAGTCTCCTAATTATTCATAGCCTCTCCCCCAAACCAAACCCTCTCCTTCTTATTTAGAAAGCAAAAACCTCATTGTAGACCATGGAGAGGTGTCCATATTCCTGCCACATCTGCCTCTAACTTATCCAGCCCAATATACACCCTATCCTTCTGATATTGTGTGTGTGTGTGTGTGTGTGTGTGTTTGTCCCGATTTTATCTTCTTCCGTGGTTCCTCCTGATTGCCACACTAATCCATCACACACTAAGCCAACACACCTCAGATACACTCTCCTTTCCCACTTGTGCTTATTTGCTTTGTTTGTCTGATGAAGGACGAGTAGGGATACATTTGAAGGCCAGATGAATTTCTGAATTTTAATCTCAGTTCTGACACTAATCCCATTGACTTCTGAATGATATAGAATCTCAAGGTTGAAAGAGATTCTAAAAGTTCATCTATCTCTGCATTTTTCCCCCCAATATGTGATCATCCAGTCTAGATTTTTATATCTGAGCCAAGAATGAATGCATTTCTGAGATTCCCCATTCTCTTTGGGGGGGAGTTGCACATCATTTTTCCTCACAGAGGTAAAATTTGTTTGCACTAGGTTTCTTCCAATACTTCTGAATCTACCACCTTGTATCCAGACAGGAACTGTATATTCCCTCTGATTTATGATTTATCTTCAGTCACTTGGAAATAGCTGTCATGTCACTCTGTATCTTCTCTTATTCCTCTATTAAATAACCCCATATGTTCAGTTATTCCTTATGACACTGGAGTTACTTTAAGACTTAGATACTCTCAGCTGAATGTGTCCCAATTTATCTTTTAACATAGGTCCCTAACTCTCTGACTGATTGTTACCGGACAGGGGCTGGGTCCAGGTGATTTTAAGAGTACATTTATTAACGCTGGGGACAGTGAGACAAAAGAAGGACTTTTTGGGTAGAAGAAGCAACAGGAGAGAGCTTGGGTGATGCTCCCTAGAAACATTATAGGAAAAAAGTGAGCCAAGGTGGGGCTGTTGTTAGCTCACTGGAAAGTAACAGTCACAGTGAAAGAAGTGAGCTCAGGTGGGGCTGCTGTTAGCTCGCTGGAAAGTCAGAGAAAAAAGGCCTTGGAAACAGGACCAGAGGGTAAGCCCGGGAGGAGCTGTTGCTGCCCGCTGCTCCCCTGGTTGTAAGTCTCCTGGGGACTCTTCGAGTTTAGGAGGAAGTAAAAAGTTCACATCTGAGAAGGGGTATGGGTATGCTCTAAAGCAAATCCACAGTGATATCCTTTGTCTTGAGGGTTTTATCTCTCTTCTGGGGGTGAACATCTTAGGAAAGGTTTTCAGCAGAACATTCATCAGCTTTTATAGGCATACATTTTAAATATGCTGATGCATCAAAATGAGCACATAGGAGAGTTTGGGATTACTGTGTTACTGTTTTACTTTTATCTTGGGGCTGTCTGGCTCTAATCAGGTTTTTGTTATTTGTTCCCCTAACAAAAGGATGAATGGCCCTAACCGGTTTGGCTCAGTGGATAGAGCGTCGGCCTGCGGACTTAAGGGTCCCAGGTTCGATTCCGGTTAAGGGCATGTACCTTGGTTGCGGGCACATCCCCAATAGGGGGTGTACAGGAGGCAGCTGATCGATGTTTCTCTCTCATCGATGTTTCTAACTCTCTATCCCTCTCCCTTCCTCTCTGTAAAAAAATCAATAAAATATATATTTTTTAAAAAAGGATGAGTGACTGCACTCATCCTTGGGTTTAGCTGAAACAAATGGTATTAATTGGGTCTCTGTTCTCTATCTCCCAGACCAACCTGATTTAAGCTATATCTTCTCTGGTTAGGGGTGGGGGTATAAACCATTTGCTCTCAAGTGTCCTTGGTTAGGGAAGATAAGGTCTGGCGATTCACTAGCTGTCTGTAAGTTGTTCAAATTGTTTGGCCTTGTTTAATTATCTTGTCTCAGTTTCCCCATTCCACTTGCCTGGGAATTCTCCTAGCTTCTTACTATCCTGCCTCATTATGATGTTCAGTATTATTGAGCAATAAAAGGAAATTAAATACTGATACGTGTGCACATGAATGAACCTTGAAAACAAATGCTAAGTGAAAGAAGCCAGTCACAAAAGACCACATACTATAGAATGTCTAGAATGAGTATATCTACACAGACAAAAAGTAGATTAGTGGTTGCCTAGAACTCAGGGGGTGAGGGGGTGGAAAGATTGAGGGATAATGGCTATGAGGTTTTCTTTTGGGGATGATGAAAATGTTCTAGAATTGATTGTCATGATGGTTGCACAACTCTGTAAATATACTAAAAGCGATTGAATTGTACACTTTAAAGAAATAAATTATATGGTATGTGAATTTCATCTCAATATAGTTGTTTAAAAAATATGATGTCCAGAAGGAAATCAAACAATAATCTGAAGTAGATGTTTTTAACCTCTGTATTTCAATTTCACTCTCTACAAAATAGATGAGTGAATAATATCTGCTCCACCTTCTTGACAGGGTTGTTGAATCACATTTTACAACATCATAATTATGTAAATTATTAATTCAAGTGACTCTTACTACCTCATATCTGGGCTGCTAACATAATCCACTAGCAACTCATTTGTTTTGTTGGGTAAGAGATTTGCCTTTTTAAATCCTACTCAGGAGAATGCAAGGAACATTTAGTACATATTGTATAAAGTCCAACTCTCCCCCTTAATATTTAAAGCTATCTTCCAACTTTGTCCTACACTTTCTGTCATTCTTCACAGACAAACTAGGTTTGTTTCAGTTATAAAAAAATTGCTTTCTCCCTTATGTACTGTGAATATTAACTCTTGTAGCTGGTTTTTCCTCTTAAACAAACAAAATATACCCTGCTATGGACTGAATGTTTGTGTTTCCAACCAAAATCACATGTCCAAGCCCAAGGTGATTGCATACTATTTAAGGCTTGCTCTTTTCTGTTGTTATAATACAAAATTGCACAGAAAAAGTTGTGGTAATTCTTGAAATTGCATCTCTAGAGCCCAGCAGGTTCGGCTAATGTAGGAGAACAGGAAAGGAAATAGCCAGTACGGAGGAAACTTACAATCTCTGCTAGCCCACAAGCCTGGTTTACGTGACCCATTCTAACGCTACTCTGCCTGCAGCATCAGCTCAGCCTTATTTACCTTCATGGAAAACTCAAGCACAGTTTTTATAGATTTTAGAAAATAAGTTGTGTAAACCAAAGAGCAATTTGCTAATTTTTAATAAATCAAAGAAAATGCGTTTCTTTACTATCAGCCCCATCTTCAACAATCATTTCCTGTGATGACTGCAAGGGAGCACCTGACAGGCAGAGACTAGACCTTAAACTTGTGCTTACTCATTTGCCCTTGGGTGAAGTAGTCTGCAGCCCCAGGAGCTTATCTCCCCCAGATCAGTTACAGCCAGAAGGATGGAGGATAGTGTGGATCAACCCCATCTCATTTTATGGGCAGGAAAGCTAAGGCCTGCAAAAAGGCATGACATGCTCAGTGGCTTATGATTTACTAACATGGTCATAAATATTGGTTCAAAACTGGGCTTGGAAGCTTACAGAGGAGGGTGGTTATGGCGTGGAGTAGATTTGTTTGTGTGGGTGTGTTTTATTCCTCTTGTCATTTTAAAATATCTCTTTGATTCTTTGTCTCACATTTTCTTGGGCTATGAGAAAATCCCTCCAAATGTTCTCTGCTTGTGAAAAGAAATGCGAGGATGGAAGAAGGGCAGGATGGATGGATGGATAGAAGGAAGGAAGGAAGGAAGGAAGGAAGGAAGAAAGGAAGGAAGTTGACTTCCTATACCCCCTCCAGACTTTTCTGTTCCCCACACATCCTCTCTTTGCTTTTGACAAGGCTCCATTTCTTTCCCAGCTCCCTCCATTTCCTGCAGTCCTAAAGGCCATCGGACAGGGCTTTTACATTTCCCAAACCGTTGGGAGGCTCCCGGAAATGGGCAAGTTCAAACGCCCAGAACTGGCTCGTTAGGCTTCCAACTTTGGCTACTCTCCCACCCGCACCCGGCGGGCAGGTCCGCACACATCCCTGGGTGCGAGTCACCGCGGGGACATCACCCCACTCCCACCGAAGGAGCAAGGGAGGGGAGATCGCAGGGCAGCTCGGGGTTC